>NC_006058.1:0-600000 GCF_000141845.1 Paramecium tetraurelia strain d4-2
GTTTATATTTTTACACTGTTTCCATCCTTATTTTCAAAAAAAAATTTACAATTTGTATAAATTTCAAAATAAAGTAATAGAAATTCAATATTATTGTTTTAAAGAGTATGAATTGCACTCATCATATCCAAAATTAATTATAATTGATATGTTTAGCTTCACATAAGTGTTAATGTGAAAGAAAGCTATGTGTTGAATGTTTACTTGAACATGATGCGGAAAAAAAATACATAGTTCCTCTTAGGACTTTTCAAGAGATGGTATAGAAGAAATTAAAAGAATCAAAGTTTAATGATTAATCTTTATTAACAACTTCGAGAATCAATTTTAAATTAATGATTTCTTCAACCCAAAATTTGTTAAAATTAATTTGGGATGAATTAGTAAAATCAATTTCAAATATATATGATTAGATTGAGACGGAAGATTAATCTTATTGGAATTACCTTAAGAATAATATCAATCCAATAGATTTGTCAAATACAGAATTATAAAAGTTAGTCTAAATTATTATTGGAAAACCATTAGATGATTGGAATAATCAGAAAAATTCATTTTTTGAAATGGTAGAACTGACAAACAATATTTGGAACTAAGAAACGGATGCTTTTTGTTAAAAGTTGAATAAAGAAATGAAGGAGATGCTTTAATAAGTTAAAATGGATGATTGTTAATAACAAAACTTTCAAAATTTTAAGGAAATAAAGGAAGTGTATAAGAGAAAGGAAGATTTGTTTGAGGTATTGACTTAGGCTAAAAACTTTGATGAAACCTACTTGAATGAGCTAATTGTTATGCTGAGAAAAAAGAAAATTACTAATTGTTTAGAATTTGTTAAAGATTAAACTCAGGTGAAATTTATTGCTGTTATGATTAAAAATATTAGCGAAATAGATTTTAACAATAAGAATTATTCAACTGAGAACAATGAATAAATTAGAAAAGACTTGATAAATAAAATATCTTTTGAATAAAACATCATTGAATTTTTGAAATTTTTAGTATAATTGACATCTATTGACGAGAGATTAATCTAATGTGGATCGAATGCACTCAATTTATTGGTCGAAATGAAGGTGGATTTGAGAGAATAATGTTTTGAGAAAATTAGGATAAGAGATACTTCTTTAGTTGGAGGAAATTTTGTAAGATGCATTTTAAATGGATCAGAATTTGATAATGTTGATATTAGTGGAATGAACTTGAATTAAGCTTTATTGTTCAATTGTAAATGGAAGAATATCAAAATACATGACTTAAGTAAATTAGATGGTCATTCAGAAACAGTTATGTCTGTCAATTTCTCTCCTACTGGCAATATATTAGCATCTGGTAGTGCAGATAAATCTATCCGTTTCTGGGATATAAAGACAGGATAATAAAAATGCAAATTAGATGGTCATTTAGGAATAGTTTATTCAATCAATTTCTCTCCTGATGGTAATATATTAGCATCCGGTAGTGATGATAAGTCTATCCATTTATGGGATGTTAAGACAGGATAATAAATAGCCAAATTATACGGTCATTCAGGTTGGGTTTATTCAGTCAATTTCTCTCCTGATAGTACTACATTAGCATCTGGTAGTGATGATAACTCGATCAATTTATGGGATGTTAAGACGGGATTATAAAAAGACAAACTAGTTGGTCATTTAGAAAGAGTATGGTCAGTCAATTTCTCTCCTGATGGTACTACACTAGCATCTGGTAGTGCAGATAAGTCTATTCGTTTATGGGATGTTAAGACAAGATAATAAAAAGCCAAATTAGATGGCCATTCACATTGTGTTATTTCAGTCAATTTCTCTCCTGATGGTGCTACATTAGCATCTGGTAGTGTGGATAACACTATCCGTTTATGGGATATTAAGACACGATAAAAAATAGCCAAATTAGATGGTCATTCTAGTTATGTTTATTAAGTCAATTTTCTCCTACTGGCACTACATTAGCATCTTGTAGTGCAGATAAGTCTATTCGTTTATGGGATGTTAAGACAGGATAATAAAAAGCCAAATTAAATGGTCATTCTAATTATGTTTATTCAGTCAATTTCTCTCCTGATGGCACTACATTAGCATCTGGTAGTTATGATAAATCTATCCGTTTATGGGATGTTAAGACAGGATAATAAAAAGCCAAATTAGATGGTATTCTAATACAGTTTATTCAGTTGATTTCTCTCCTAATAGTAATACATTAGCATCCGGTAGCAGACCTAACTCTATTTGTTCCTGGAATGTAAAAATATAAAAAGAAATGCTCCAATTAAATAATGGCTAAAATGATATGCTTACCTAGTTTCTCTTACCACTTCAAAACAGCTTCTTATTGCCAAATGGTATTTAATATTAATTATTATTTAGTTAATCATGATTATACAATGCTTAGAATATGTTAGAATCCTTTGTTAGAAGCTTCGGAAACACTTATCTTCTTAGGACAATTCATTAATCATTAAGGGGAAGATTTAAAACCTTTGTTTTTATCCAAAGGAAGTTACTTTTTAGAAGACTTAAAGCAAAGGTGACTTGAAATATTCATATAATCATTAACAACATTAATATTTAATTTTTCATCAATATCCTATGGTATTTTTGAGTTATATCCATTTCAAAAATGAGTTTAACCCACTCAGATGAATTACATAAAAAGTATTGATATTAATGATTGGCAGTCAGTAAATACATGTATTTTTTCTCTTAAAAGAAGTATTTTATTTTAATTTTACAGCTGGCATAATACAAATTATTATTAATTAGAATACAAAATTTTTAAAATATACTACTTAAATTAACAGGTTTTTAGTAAAAATTTCACCTCCTCCTTCTTCCAACTTCCTCTACTTCCTATTTTTCTCCTCTACTTTCTATTCTTCCTATTTACCTCGGGGGTTTGGATACCCCCTTTATAATACCCGCCATCCTCAGCAGGGCCAACGGCCTCTTGACTTCGGCATCATTTGGGTGAAGCCCTAAATGAGGAAAAAAATTGTTACTTAACTTAAACTGTAGACCATCAGAGTTTCAAGAATAAATTTAAACTTAGATTTAGTAAACAGACTTAATGTGAATATTGATTCGTTATAAATATTAAACATTAGACTTCATAAGGATAATAAATTAAATAATTAAGGATAGGAGTAAAACATTAAAATGAATCTTTATTGAAAAGAAAGGAAGATTATGGAGACTACAACCAAATATGCTCTATAAAGGATAGATGGTAATTTGCGAAGCGCATTCATAATGCAAGAATAAATAAAAAACTTAAAATGAATCAGTATATAAATTTTAAAACATTGAATTTTTTAATTTATTTCACTTCTTTAAGATAATATTCCTCACTAATTAACCTCATAGTTCGTGAACATATTTTACACAAACTGAATCTGAAGATAAACACTTTCTATATTCTTTGCCTAATTGTAGATAAAGTGAATTCGTATGTTTTTTATTAAAAAAATAGAATAGGAAAAGATGATAGGAGTAAGATATTCTCTCAAAATAATCAATATTACTTACTCTGTTATAAGCCTCTTCCCATATTCTTCATTATTCCATATGTAGACCCTTTTTCCAAAGACTTATTATAAATACCCAGTTACTTAATAATAATAAGTATTTTGATTCCTTCGGAGTCAAACTTCCCAATCCTATTACTAGCTAATGTAATGAGAACTCATTATTTCTAAAAAATGGGCTTGAATTAGTGGAATTTAGTTAGGTTTGGGCCCTTCTAAATTAAAACATGAATCCTTTTTCTAGAGGTATAAAAATTTTTTTTAAGTTAAATTAAAATAAAGTGTGTAAAAATTGTCTTATTAATAAAATTTTATAAAGAAGTTTAATGACTTGGATTTTTATTTTTCAGGGACGATTTTTTTATTCAAAGTAAAAATAATATAAAAAGCCAAAAATCAAGAAGGGTATGCAAAATGAATTTTTGGTTTTATGACTCTATTATCGAGGAAAAATTCTAAATACAACAAGGCAGCCACAGACTTTTGCTAGCAAGATGAGGCGCAAGGAGTCTCAGAAAAATTAACTATTAATAGTTAAATTCAATTTATAATAAAGAAAGAAAACAAGTAGTAAGAGAGAACAATAATAATGCTTTAAAAGTTAAATTGAGAAAAATGCTATAGTGAATAATTAATTAGTCAGGAAAGATATGAGCAAAAACTAAGAAATCTGCTCCAACCCTCTTCAATATGGTAAGTGTACAATAATATTGGATAATAATGTTAATTTGGAATGGAGAGAATTGTTTTAACTAAAGGCAATACCAGAATAATCAATTGATACTGCAGACATTCATGACAGAGAATCAAAGGAAGTAAAGCAGTTAATGAAATAAAACCTTTAAAATATATAATAATCAGATCAGATTACTTATCTTCATATTATATATAAAACAATATATACTAGATTTATATGTCTAGAAGTCTTAAGAAATCCTTTCTAAAGTAGAGAAACACATTTAATTAAGAGCAAAAATAATCCCTCTATAGAATCGATACAACTAATTTGTAGCTACAGATTAGATTTTTCATTCTGGATTCCCTTCGTGGTCTTCTTTCATAAAATTTGTTCAGTTTCTAATAATAATATCATTATTATTATTATTATTATTATTATTAAATGCGTTACTGAAATCATTAAATCTGCAGTTTTCCTATCCTTTTTCTTAATAATAACTAATTAATTTATTATATTTATTCATATACTAATTTTTGGGAAGAGATCTATTTGATCGATAGTAAATCACTAGATTTTCCATCATAGCAAATTGCATTATCATAGTACATTTGTGTTATAGCTTCTATTTTTCGATATAACTAAGAGGAGGCAGTGTAAGTAGCCTTTTTTGGTAGAAATAATTATGGGCTAGATACCTTATCCAATTATTCATCGCATTTAATAATCACACTATATCCAAAATATATAAAATCATTTGAGTCTTTAAAGTAATTTACAATATTCACCCTTTTTGTTGTTATTAAAATTACTAATTTCTTTATTAGTTGGCAGAACTTTATTTTATCAGTTTTGAACACTTCAGCTATTTTGGATAGTTATAATTAAGGATGGGTATAGAGTATTTTCTTATCTTTTAAATAATTTTATATTTTCTAAGATTGCATATAATGTAATCTGTTAAACTTGGTGACATTCTTGTGGTTTATTAACTTGAAAGGTCTTCATCTAGGGCTGGGCTGAATTAGCTAAACGGTTAGCTACTAATATTGAAATCTCAGCTAATTATAAAGTAGTGACTTTCTTTAATTATGTTTAAAAAACTTAGCCAACCACCAGTCTAGTTTCACCAAGAAATTTGTTTGTTCATTTTTAGAGTTGAAATACACTATTAATATTTGATTTTGAACTTTAATTATTAAAAAGTCAAAATCAATTTCTTCTTGAAGTTAAAGTAAATGGTTGCAGTTGCCAAATTGTGAATCTCTTCTAATATTATTTATAAATGGTATAACTAGGGAAGAATTTTATGTTCTTACTACGACATTCTTATATACAGAATATATGGGCTAAAGTCATTGATTTTAAAGATTAAATATTCCACTGGTTTATACTTATGATAAAATGTTTATTAGAATGAAGACTATATTGATTTAGACTGTTTGTCAAAGGTTAAGTCCATCCCTAATTTAATTATTGTTTATATTGATTTATTTAAAGTATAAGGTTATTTTATCATTTTCTTTATCAATTTACATTACCGACTTTTTAAATGTAATTGTTTAATTAATCTCCTTTTTTATTGATTAAATTTATTATGAGCTGAGTTAATTTAATCTTACGTCCATTAGTTACATTAGTTTATATATTTAATCAACATCTAAATGTATTATTTAAAATATCTATTCTTGACCATTCTGTTCTTAATCCATATAGGATTCTTAACATTGTTGCCTGATTTAATTATGGTTAAGATTTTTGGGTTTCTAGCTATTAATTTTTTTAAATTATGATGTCTTCATCTACTTAATTTGAACAATTATTTATTACTTTATTTATTAATTGGGAACAGAAAGGAACATTAGATACACTGTTACTCTATGTTCTTCGCAGAAAGTTTGCCCAATTAGAATAAAGTAGAAATGAGAAACAATAAATGTTATCAAATTCATTCCTTCTACAATGATCAATAAGTAATTGGGAAAGAATTTTGTTGCATCAAGATGAATTCTTAACTGGGCAAAAAACAATCATGCAAAAATATCTAAATCGTTTAGCTTATATTGTAGTGAATTCTAATTAATTATGTTGATTAAAATAAAGACACTTGTAGTATACATTCACTCTCTTGTTAAAAAAGTTATATTGGTAAAATAGCATCAAATTATAATATAGTAAAATCTTGAAGTATTGAGATGCAAATGTGGGCTTTAGCGAGGTTTACAAGCCGATTCATCTTAGGCCTCTATTGTTGAATTATTATGAATACTAAATATCAATTCCACTTTTATATATCAATTTACATTTGACCACATAGCATAGCAAACACTATTTATAATATTTGATCAATAAAGGCAAGAAAGATTGATTGATTAGTTAAAAAGTGGAAGTAAATATGAAGTGTGTCATTTTAATCGAAAATAAAGTTACACCTAGAAGGCAACAAGCCTTCGCATAATTCTATCATATCTGATGCCACTATGGCTACTTATGGTACCTTGTGTGAAAAAGTAATGATTCAATGCTCTACTGCAAGATAAATCAACTTCTAAAATTAATATGTTATTATGATACAATCAAAACAATTAGGGTTAAGAGAGAAGTTTAGAAGGAAGATCTAAAATTACTTACTCTGACTCTTGTCCTACCCTTACCTTTATTTTAAATATGGATAGAAATGACTCTATGTTACTGAGGTTATATTATATAAAGATTAAGTATTTAATTTCTAAATCACTTATTACCTAATGCACTAGTCTTCTACTTATTTTGAGTATCATTAAGTGCTCCGATGAGCTTATACATAGACTAATTGATTCTAGATCTAAGAAAAAAGATACTTTAGATTTTGTAATAAGTTCCTTAATATTTTCTAATTAAACATGATTTACAATTTATAACAATAGTCTTCTTCCTCGAGCCAGAGATGTTGATATTCTAAATTCCCTGTTAAGAAGTATCCTGCTGTTGTCTTACGTTGCTATGGTTTTGCATGGATTTAAAACTAGTAGTTTGATTTTTCCACAGAAGGTGATCAAGAATGATGAGCAGCTTTTGGGTTCAATTATTTCTAAACATTACTTGATAATCATGTAATTGTTAAAAAAATTATTTATTAAGACTGTAATAGGAACCATATGGATGCAAATCAAAACAATGAAGTGCAGATTGTGGAAGAAAAGTTATATCAATAATGCTTATTCCTTATTTATTGACCAATTTAAGCAGTAGCTCTTACTTACCTTCAATAAAGATCAGCTAGTACAAACTGTAAAAATATTTTGATCAGTTTTATATTTTTCATATGCTACTTGTGAATGTAATATGCAATGTACATTGTGTATTCTTCTATGATGAATGAAAATTCTATATAGATTTCTTTAAAGGATTTAGTTTAAAAAGGAAAAAAGAAGTTAAAGTAGATGTAACTATCTTAGTTTAATGTAAAATAAATTTTCAATTTTATTAAATATGCCGCCTGTGATGCTGTAAGTATTCAGCATAATATGACCAAAATCACTTTCAAGTTTTAATAGTTATTATATTGAATGCACAAAATACCTTTATCTTCATTTCACTATCACATGTTGATGAGTTTAACAAATTACAAAACACAAAACTTAGTCGAAAATTTCTGGAAGAGTTTCAATCTATCCAAATCATGATACATAAAAAGTTGAGCAGATACTGTTCAAAGGTTAGGTATGGGTAATAAAACAAATTTAGGAGCTTATATATTTTGAGTCACCGTAAAAACATATGTAATTTTAAACAAAGTTATTTATAATTAATTTATTTTTAAATGCACAAGAGAATACCAATTATTTATAGAAAGAAAACTTAATTTTGTCATGATTTCATCGTCAATAGCATGATTAACAGGTATTACAGGCATTAGATGTGAAAATACATACACTTGTAGCATATTTCACTGGGAACAGATTTTTGAACAGAAAATTAGCACTTTAAATTTAGTTTACATTCATTATAATTTAAATATAATTGAATAAAGTGTGCATGTTCAGTCATGTTTGAAGATTTATATTAAGCTATTGATATAGAAGATCATCTCCATAGTTTCAATCATAAAGAATATAAAGATATTAGACAGATGGATATGCTGCAATAAATATAGATTAAGGTGATGTTCCATACACACTATCCACCAGTTTTTGTGAAATATCCTTTACAGGCATAAAAAGTTTTGCAAAAAGGAATACATTAAGTATTATTTATTCCAACTCATAGAAGTATTTATCTCATAAATTGTCTTAAGGAGACATTGAGAAATTAAGTAAAATCAATATACTAAATTTCAAAGGATTAGTGCATTAGCACGTGTGATGAAAGCGGCTGAGGTGAAAACATAAACTCTAAATTATTGCTTCATTCTCTCTAGAAGAGTTTGTCGCTCCACAAAAATATGGAAAACAGCAAGTAAAAGCAACTGTATTTTGAAAGTCTCATCAGTAATTCAGGAGTAAATCTCAACAGAAATACTAATTCAATTTAATTTATTAACTAACAACTTTGTGAATAATTAATATTTGTAGTTCTGAGCATTCAGAGAATAACAACAATATCTATCTAAACAACCTTTATTTTTATTGAACAAGCAAGAAAGACAATCTTAGCCACATGTAGGATAAGTAGATTTTGGTAGAATTGGGAAATATAACACAACCATGAGTAGTGGTATACATAAGTTAGCATAATAAGGTATTTGTTCAAACCAATACGAAAAAAATTTCGCGACTTCAGTATCAGAAAATAACTTACAGAACAGAATGGTTGCGTTTCATTTCACTTCTTTCTAGAAGGATTTCAAATACTATGGGTGATTGAAGGCCAGCTGCAGTTGCGTCGCTGCTCCTAAATCTGATATTTTAATTAAACTGCTAAACTTCTACTAGAAAGTAAATATACATATATGTAGGTAAAAATATTACTAATGAGTTGAAAGATTTAATATAGGTATGCTTAATGTCTAATCGGCTAACAGTTTATGCTTTAGCTAGCTGTTCAACTAATCCTTAGTTTCTAAGGAAAATAACTATATTGAATAGAATTATTTTGAGTATAAATATCTGGTATTTAGGAGAATAACTTTGCAAATAATATGAACAGTTTCTGAAATTCTTCAGATATTTCCACTCTTTAGATATACAATATAAAATTAGTTAACGCTAAATCTTTCATCTCTGGATTAATAAAATAATTTAATTTCACTATTTTTCAACACTTATTCTTCATTTAAAATACTCTCCAATAAAATTCTTAAGATAAATTCAAAATTTTGAACTTATAAGTTTATTGTTGTTGTAAATTAATTTAAGCAAAAATATATAGAACTAGATTAATATAAACCCTAATATTTCTAAAAATTAATTCAAAAAATAAGGCAAACCTAAAAGATGTCCTTATCAGTGAATGAGTTTATTGTTGGATAAAATTAGTTCGGATTTTATGAACAACAATTGGACATTTTGTTTAGTAATTGACACGACCATCTTTAAGCTTTCTAACACTTAAAGAGTTTAAATAAGCACTAAAGGAAACTAAATTTATAATGTCTAATGCATTTGGAGAGTGTATAAATATTTGATTAGTTGTTAAGTCCTCTTGAATAAATTGTCAATTGTTCACAATATTTATTAGAAATCATACAATTATCGTAAATGTAATGTTGATTACAGATTCATTAGGATGAGTATGAATTTAAACTCAAAAGGGTTTAAAAATTAGAATGAATTTTTAATCTATCTTTGACTATTTTTATTTTAATATTATTATAATGTTTGATAATTGGTATCAATTCAACCTTTACCAGCAAAAGAAGTCATATTTGCTAATGTTGACTGTAAGAGTCTCAATTTTCTTTGGTTTGAGAATCCATCTGTTTCTAAAATTCCATGTTTAACAATCTTTTTAGCTTAATACAACTATAATTTATTAAGAGTCATAAATGTTTTAAATTTCTAATCTGTTTCTGCTTCCATTGATTATAACTAACAACCCAAATGCTACTTCCAAATTGCAATCATAGGTGTACTATGATTTCCTAAACCTAACTAATCTAATATTGCTATTAATGCTGCTCTTCCCTTTTCCATAGCTTAATAACAGGGATTAGAAGAATCTAGACCAACTTCTTGTTTGGCAAAATCTAAGTTGCATCTTCTGACCATTAGAGCATACATATAAAGTAAATATTTCATATGAGGATGATTATTATAGTAATATGTTGCTATTTTATTAACCAACTCTTCAGGAACTCTATCCCAATAAGCCAATTCTGGATGAGTAAACGAACATCTGTCGCTATTGCAATAGGCTTGTACTATAGCTCTCTAATTCTTTAAATTTTCAAAAGGTTTTGCAGTCTCTCGACTTCCTCCAAAATTAAATGATTCAACCATTGTTTTAATTACCTAATTTTTTAAATACAAATCGTTATATTCCTTTGTTTTCTACATAGCTCTTTAAGGTACACCAACAAAATTGTCTAAGTTTAATAAAAAACATACCTAATTCAAATAAAAAATCCATATATTGATAACTAGGTTCAAAATCATCACTATAATTAATATTGGCTAACCCATTGAGCATAAAAGTAAATGCCACATCCTCACTTACAAACTCAGATGTAAAATAGTGACCCTATATTGTCCTAATATGAAGTTTTCGTTATGCTCTTGTAAGCGCTTAATATTTAGTGTGAATTAATTCATAAGGTCCTCCTCCTCTTTCTGGAGTAATTCCCTAGCCCATATAAATATATTTTTCAGGATTTCTTTTAAATTCTCTCATATTTCTGAGTTCTGTTAAGATCAAACCATCTCTCTATCTCGTATCGCTACTCGCTATCATGGTAATTCTGGAATCAGTATTATTAGTTGATGAAAATGATTCTAATAAAGGTACAATTTCCATATTTTAAACTTTATATTGATTAATTAATTCACTGACTAGATCATATTAAGATTAAGTTTAAAAGTTAGCAATAATTACCATGTCAGCTGCTTAACCGTTTGCATTAAGAAGAGATATTTCTTTAAAAATATTTTTGATCATCGGTTTGATTTTGTTTATCTATAGAATATAACAATGAAATACATCTGTTAAATCTTCCCCAGCTAATCTGATTTAACCAAGCACTCCAGTTAATCTAAAAATTTTATATAGTTTCTTCAATTTCAAAGCGATAAAGTAATCTTTGGAATTGTCATTCTATAGCAAAATTTGCTCTAACACTTAATTTATTTAATCTTCTATTTTCTTTATATTGTATATTGGCAACTATTGAAAAAATTCCTCAACTGAGATTTCTTTTTTAACCCTGAATTTATCACTCAAATCTCTTATTTATCTACTATATTCTAATGCTTATTGATATAACTCTAATATTTATTTAAAATAAATATGGTCTTCGAATTTTGCTTCCGCAATATATTCTTTATACTATTATAGTGTTAATTCCATCGTTAAACCGTGTGTGTAGGTCATTATCCCAATTTCCTAAATTTAAATAAATATTAAAACCATTCCAGGGTGATTGTCAAAATCAAATGTAAGCCAAGTCCCAGGAGTTTCAATAAATTCTTCTGGATTCTATAAGCCTAATTCATAAGCTTAGGCTACAGCTTTTATAAGATTAGGCAAGTATTAAGAATGATAAATTAGAGATTCTTCAATATAAGAAACTTTCTAAAGAATATATTGATTTTAAATTACATTAAATACACGTTGTTTGTTCGATTGGATGAATAGTTTCGCAGCATACTTGAGATACTTGTAATCGTTTTATTCTATCCCTTAAAGCATTCTGCTTATAGCTATCAATTATGTAAGAGAATTAGGTTAAGTTGGATGAGATGTAAAAACATACTTTACACGATTAATTTTTTCCTATAATTAAAATACTCAACAATTACTTTATCCCTTTTATTAAAATATTCAATGATTCTGAATTAGTCCAAATATTCATATCTTGCATATTAACTACTTATTCTATCAAATATCATTAAGCTATAAAGGTGCCACAAAATTTATTCAGGCAAGTCTTTTTCTTCATAATTCAATTCCTCTAAATCTTTCCCCTCGTATGAATTATCAAAATAAATAGATAAGGCATTTTAGAATTCCTTGATCTCGGATTCAGTTAAGTTATCAACGTAGGCATCTAATAATTACAGCATTGTCTTTTTCTTTCTAGGATTTATATGCCTAAAATAATTATTTCCTAAATCCATCAGTCTAATCGGGGACTATTCAAGTATGGGTTCCTCTTTGATGAATTTTTAGATCTCAGATATTGAACATCTTTTGTCGCTAAAAGTATTATAAGAATAGTAATACTCAGCATTTGCTGCAATCCACAGCATGTCATTTTCTCTGATTTGCTTTTCCTTAACATTCTCTGACAAGATATATCTAGGCAAATTTATGGATGTTTAAGGAAACCTAGAAATTCTTTGCAATAAGAATGAAAAGGACTTTATCATATTAGGGATATTTTTAATTTTACGATAAAGTTCCTGATTTATTCAAATATATTTATTCGTTTTTATTTAATTAGTCCATACTAAAGTCTGGTGAAGAATATTGTGGTTAGTAAACATCATGAGATGACTGTATTAAGAATAATTCAGAACAATAACAAAATTAAGCTCAATCGCTAATGTATTATATATTTTCATCAAAAATTTCATTCATTAATTCTTAAATACATAAAAATTCGGAAGGCAAATAACCAGCCACAACTTTCGATAAATAAACAGCTTTTGTGTCAGCATCTAATATCCTATAAGAAATCCAATAGCTTTCCTTAAGTTCTTTGTTGTTTAAAGCCTATCAAATAACATGAAATAGTACTAAATCTAACTTTTGGATAATGCTTTAATAGTATTAAGCTTCTCCAGATTCGGAGAGATCTATTCTATTATTCAATAATGCTTAAATATTCAACCAATTCTCTTTTAAATCATTGAGATTCTTAATAGGATCATTTTAATCTACATTTCTAGAAAATCTCTTAAATTATAAATTAGAGTATTACCTAAAATTTTTCTTCTGAAAATATATTATTTTCTAAAGAGAAAGTTACAAATCTATCGAAAGACATAGCTTTTTCACCACTCTCATTCGAAACTGTGTCACATCTTTCCATGAATTAACTTCTGATTATCTTCTAATTTAAATTTGTGCCTTGGTTGATCTCGAAATGTAAAAATAATTTTTAAAATTCTTGAAATTCTATCATTCCATCCATATCCATATCTGCAGAGTAGAATACTTCTTCAAAATGAGCTTAATGCATCATTTTTAATTAGTGATATCCAGTGAGAACTTTACTAATGAAAAAGTCTAAATCAACACATATCTTGTTTTTTCTTTCATAAGTGTGGGTTTTTATTTCTTTCATTATTCTATCCTTGCTCTCAAATGGGAGACAAGAATGCTATGCGTCTAGACATGCCAAAGCCCGATCAAGTGAGATGAGAACACCTTTTTCATTTACAACTTAAGCCAGCTAGATTGGCATTTCATTTTCATCAAGAGTTTTTAAGGACTAGATATATATTTCTAAATCATCTAATGTAAGTGGACTAAAAAGTTCAGCAAATCTATTTACAATTTATAAAATACCTTCCAAATAAATTAATTCTAAAATTTTCTCGATAGGCAAAAACGGATTAATAAAAGTTTGTAAGTTTTTATTCAGCCATGCTCTTAAATCCATAAGTATTTACAAAATGTTCATAACAAATTTAATGCAATGGCATATTTTTATTTGAAAATTATCTAATTTTCTCACAGTAAAATTAAGATATGAACTTTAGAACATTTATTTTTTACATTTTAGCATTAGAACTTTTAGGATTTCGAGAAAATTTATCCGAAAGTTACGAAACCAAGTTTTATGATTTCTAAAAGTTTAATGAAGATGTTGATTCAGCATTGTTGCGATTCTAAAATTCTATATGACAAATACATAAGAATACTTGGAGCCTAAGCTAGAGTTACATTCTTTCTTCTTTGTGAGCCTTCAAGCTTTCTTTTATTTAAATCTTCCAATTTAGTAGAAAAAGAAGAATCAACACTTGACGTATCACTATTATCCAATTCTTCATTTATGAATTATCTCAAAGTGTCTTATATTAGTCTTATACTTTCAAGAGGAATGTGATTTTGGGAGGTTTAATTTAGATTTTTATCTTTCTTTGCCTTTGATTATTTAGATATTTGGTGATTACTATTTGGAACTAGTTACTAATCATAAATTTGTTGTATTTACGTAATTTGATGTTGGTTTGTTTGACGTCTTTACTTATGATATGCCGGATTTATTAGTGGCTAAACTTCTTTATGAAATTGAATCTTAGAAATCCTAAAATCTAATTAATTGTTACATCTTATGCTGAATAAGTACTACGTTAGACAGATAATTGGGACTGCGAAAAATCGCTTTCGTTATCTGACATTTGTTTTTGCTCATCTGCATTTGTAATATGAATATTCCATTTCTTCTTCATTGATGCTCCTTCTTGGGATTGACTTACCATTTGATTTGAAACAGCAGAAACCACAATTTTGGAACTTTCTAGTTGTTAATTAGGCAATGAAGTATTTTACACTTATTCTTAACTTATATTTTTTTAATTTTATAAATTTGCCAATTATTTTACATTTATTTATTATAAACTTAGGTGATTTTAATTTTGGTTTTATTGTTGTTGAGATTGTAAATCATTTTAAGATTGTATTTAGATTTGGGATGGACTCGAAATTTTTCTTCCATTTGGTGATCCTGCTTTTTTTTCCAAAATTTTTTTTTTCATAATATTTGTAAACTTTTGGGTTTTTGTAAATGAGTTTACTAAGTTTTGAGTTTTTTCAAGAATTTATTACTTTCTTTCTTTAACTTTATTATATCTTTTTTCTAGCCTTGTATTAATCTTAAATATTTTTGAGATTCTTTACTTTTTCTTATAGGTCTAGCTAAGCCTCTAGCTCTTAGATCTCAAGTGTTGCTTCATCCACATTTTTAGATAAGCCATCATTTATTGATTTCTAAAATCATTATTTATACTATACTAAGGCTATAATTTGGTCTTGTTTTCTATTATTTTCATCTTTTTAGGCACTATTGACTAATAATAAGCTTGTTCTGATTTCCCTTTACATTTATACAGTTTATTTCATTTTGCTAGATGCCTCTCCTAAACTCTAAAAGAATTGAGAAATTCTTCTAGACCTAGGGCTTTCATCATTTGAGGATTCCCCTTATATTGATTAATAGTTAGCAGAAACTTTCATCAGATGTTCTTGTATTTGCATTAATTATTCTTCCTCAGTTTTTATGACTTCAACCATTTCAGTTTGTAATTCTGTTTATGTTTCTTTAAAGGCTATGTTATAAAGACTCGAATCAGTTTAGATGATTTAATGACGAGTGTCAGGCAATAATAAGGCTCTTTATTGAATAATATAACTTACTTATAATTAAATTAAGGAACTTATGCGTATGCTTAAGTTGATTATTCCTTTTGAATTTCCATTAGGCAATATAAATCATCTGTGTCTGTGCTTTAATCTTTTAACATGTTTTCTATATCTGATGCAATTGAAGAATCAGTATCACTTTTTAATGCTTTTTATACCTTTTCCTCAGGTTTTGGTTCATGAAAGAGGGTCTTATGTTTTCCGGCTCTAATTATTTTTAATTATTCTTGAGGCCTTGATGAAAGAAAAACTGTTCCAGCTCTGTTTATTGGCTTTTTTCTAGGGGAAGTTGGAGATTCAATTCTCTGTTAAATTAGGTGATTTTTGAATTATTATTAATAATTCTACATATCCTTTTCCGCTTCTTCTATATATTATTTAAGATTTTCAACTTCACTCAACAAATACTTATTTGTTGTTGTCACATCATTTAATTAAAATCTTAATTCTCTCGTAATGTTTTATAAGTGTTTATTGGTCTTTTTTAAATATTTTCCATTATCTTTAAGCTTAATTAATCTTTCGGTTAGTTATTATTAATCATCTTTCAAATGTTTGATGATCAACTAAAAATTGTCAATCTCAACTTGATAGAGCTAATGTGTTTTCATGATTTATTTAAGATTTGATTTCTCAATTTCCCTTTTTTCATCCAAAGCTTGTTTAATAACTGATGAATTTATTTCTACATATTATGCCCATATCTTCTCTAAGAGCACACTAATATTTATTTATGAAGTCTATTACCTTCTTTCAATGCAATCAATGCTTATTTATCTTATAAGTTCTTTTAAACAAAGAGTTAGGACATTTTAGACTTCTTCATAAAATTCAATATGCCTTTGGTCGCCATATTTATCTATTATTTATAGTACCATCAAATCAACCCAGCTGGCTAGCTATTTAATATCATGCCTAAATCAGTATAAAACACTCACTTTTAAGGAATACCCCTATGAAGTTTATCTCTTGCATTATGTCTTGATAGATTGTCACTTAGACGCCCTAAAGTAATAGGTGGTTCTTTAAGCTCGGAAGGGATTATTACCTCAACAGTGGCTTTGAAAATATAATTTATTTAATACGTTCCCTAGGAGATTTTGGAGATAGTTGTAATTCTTATAATCGAGTTGGATATTAATATGGATCACAACTCTTTAATTGCCCATAAAAATCATTACGCTATTAGGATTTCATTTTATCGATTGCTTCTAGTTAATTTTAACCTAATAATGGAGATCCATAGAAGGTCTACATTGATATATTATATACCCCTTGTGAAAGAGCCTTGTGCTTGTGATTTTTACGATATGATATATTTGAAAAGGGCTTTGGACTATTTACAATATTTATGCTTTAGAGGGAATCTTGTTTTATTCTTTTATTTGATAGGTCCGTGCTCTTTCTTTAAGAAAGTATTGGTTATAGCATTCTGAACTTCAATTACTCCATCTTTGTAAATAATAATGATTTAATTATAAATTTAGTTAAACGAATGTGTTGTTTTATAATAAGTTCACATAAATTAAGATAAATGAATTTCTTCATTTTTATGTCATGAATAAAGTTTGACGATATTTTATTTTCACTTCTAAATCTTCATTAATTAAATAAATAAATGGCAATCAATTTATTTTAAAGTTCAAGCAATAATACCAATTGGAATCCGTAAAAAAAGTATGTGTTTCTTGAATTTTATTAGTACAAGAGTGGAAGGTTCATACAGAGCTTAATATTAGCAAATTAAACTGGATTATATTCCAAATGACTCCTAAAGTTTTGGTCCTTAATATTCCACAACCATTATTGTACAATAAGAATATAAAGGAATGGTACTACATTTTTTATAATTCAATTAAGTCCTTGATGATGGTTCGATTGGAAGATTATTATTTAATCCGGTCTTAACAAATTCAACGTTCACATTAAGTTATAGTTCAAAGTGCTTGTAGCTAAGGTCTTTTCAATTCAAAATTGATAACTAATGCGAATCCCCAAAGTAAATTTATGAACTAAATATTAGCCCTGTAGCCTCCTTAATTTTAGAATTTTCGAAATTCATGGAACAATAATAATTCTAATAATAATTACTAAAACAATAACACATTTAGTTAAAACAATATCTTTAATCAAAATAATACAAAAAATGTTTTTCAGGGATAATAAACAAATGATAATATATTTAATAATCCTATGAACTAATCTAATTAACTATTTTAGTAATAATCAAATCAAAGCATGAATATTTTCTAACAGCCAAATAATTAGAACAATATTTTCAATTCTACTAATAATAATAATAATCAAAGCAATAATAATATTTTTAAATAACCAACCACTCCAACAAATGCAACAAATAATATTTTTGCATAAACACCTAGCAATAACATTTTCGCTTAGAATAATCAACCAAATATATTTTAGTAGCCTCAGCAATAAGGTTTTAATTTATTTAATTAACCTTCGTTGTTCCCTCAAAATAATTTATATCCGTAAAATAATATCTTCTCCTAACCTAATTTATATGGATTCAATAATACATTTGGATAGCCTACCATGTATGGTCAACCAACTATGTATCCTAGTCCGATGAACTATCAATAATATCCATTTTATTAACCTATGATTTAACCTTAAGGATAGTAATAGATTACTTATCCTTAACTTTAATAATTTGAAAAGGTAAAAGATGCGGCTGATATCCTCTAAACTTATGCTGATGTCTTAAAATAAAAATATTAATAATTTTAAGAGCTTCAAAAAAATGAAGAACAACATTTTGAATAACAAGAATTGATAATACAGGAACATGAACGTTAAAATTAATAAATAAGGTAATAAAGAGAAAGGATTTTGAATTAATCATTATCAGTAAGATCAAACAAAAGCAAATCCCCTTCTCCATTTTCTATTTCAAGAGCTGGAAAATCATCAACTAATTTTCATAGAATGAATTCCAGCTTACAAAGGTCACATGTTGTGGAATATAACACTAGTTAAATTTCAAACTATGAAGAAAATAAATATGATATTATAGTAAAATTCTTAGAAAGTGAAAAATTCTTTCCCATAATCACATAATCATTCAAGTCAAAAAGCAGAATTGAACATGTTAAGTTTTTCGTAGAAAATATTTTATCTTAACAAAATATTTTCGGAAAATAACGATACTAATATTTTTAAATGGTGAGAATCATCATTGGGCAAAATGTTATTTTTGATGATGCTTTATGTTTAGATGACATTAAATCAGATTAATATCCAATTTAAATAAAATGTAACTATTTTTCCACAATTAAGCCAAAACTAACAAAACCAGATTATTTATGTAATGTCAATTTTGATGAAATGACAGAAGAAGAACTTTCGAATGTTGAAAATTTTACAATTTCTAATTAATTTGGGTAGGTTAGATGGCTTTCTCCTTGCAATTTACTTTATTTAGATCTTGATAAAATTGTTGATTTAACTCAAGAATGCATTAATCTCTATGATTCTGAAATTGTGAATGATTATCTTAAACCAGATATTGGAAAAAAATTAAATAAAGAATGTGAAATTACCTTTAATTTGCCTGCTAATTTAAAAATAAATGATGCTTCTAAATTTGAATAAAATTTGAGATAGTAAGCTGAAGGAAAGAATATAGAATTTCTCAGGTTTGATAGTGAGAATAGATCCTATACCTTCAAAGTTCAACATTTTTCTGGATATTAATTTAATTCAGATTACTATTCTTCTGACGATTAAACTCGTTTGCATTAAGCTATTCAAACAGGGTTTGGATAGGTAGATGAAGAACTTTCTTCTTCACCATCAGATAATGATTTCAGTGAAGTGTAATTGGAAGTTCTTAAATAATTTAATATTAAATATAATCATTAAATTAGTATTTTAAAAAATTTGAACATATCCTAGAAGAATGAAGAAATTATAAAATTTAATGTAAAAAATAACATCAAAGTTCCAGTAAATATCGAATACATTAATAATCAATTGTAGAATTCAAATTATTTGCCCATTTAATTTCTTGACTCTGACCAATTACATTACTAATCTTTAAAAATGAAACTATCAGCTCAACTTATTTAATTATTTTAAATTACTGAAGATAAAAGCATTAAGTTCTAACTAAAATTATTTAATGTTCTTTTTGGAGATACATCAATCAGTCTAGGAGGGTATGCTAAGCTTATAAAAAAAAATATATTCAATTTAATAGATCTTCAATCTATAACTCAACATGAACAAGATAGAGGTTTGGCTTTAAGCTTAATTTTTGAGAATTAAAAAAAAAAGTAAAATAATGATTTCAGAGAATTCATCATAGATCAAAAAGACTTAAATCCAATTTAAAAAATATTTTTAACAATAAACTCCAAATCAACAAAGAAATTAGATTTTGGACATGGAGAATTGATAGATGAATTCATAAATTGGAGAATAAACTGTGAACAACCAAAACCACTATATGAAAAAGAATGGTGGAAAAGTCTTTATATGTAACTTTAAGGAAAGCCATTGAAGACTATAGATTAAGCTGCCCTCTACTATTACTTAATAAAAAAGACTAAATAGTCAAAATCATCCGATCTGTTATTGAATTATTTATAATAAAGCAATGATGCTCTAGCTTATTTACTTTTTGCCATTATTATTCGGAAAAACAAAATATAAATTAAAATAGAAAAATTAAAAATTTTAGCCAGATCTTTTCTGTCTAAATTAATTGATAATAGAGTGAGCTACGAAATAATAAAAGAGTTTTTATCAATATTGCATCCTTCAATATACTAGAAAGAAGAAATTGTTAAGTTGTAAAATTTAATAAATAAACATCCAAACTATAAGGAATATGCTAATGATGAGCAAGAGATTACAAAGTATATCAACAATTATGATTACAAAAATGCAATAATCCAGATCCTTAAGTAAAAGAAAATATCAGAATATAAATAAATAATTAATGATTATGTTATTCCTTGCCTTGTAATAGAAAATTAAAGATAAAATGAAAACTCATTTGATGATTAGACAACAAACCTAATCAACTAGATATTAGATAATTGCCCTTACAGTTCTGATGTTCTCACATTAGCATAAGTAATAATTTAAGTGTTGATTTAGATTTATATGGGAAGATTAGAGTTTGAATATACTCAAGTTGAGAATATTAATGTATAAAATGAATATTAATATTTTATGAAGCAGAAGATTATGTAATAATATAGAGAAATTTGAATTAATCATATTAGAATCTAAAATTTATTAATATAATCATTATTTTGCTTTTTTATTCATTTTAAGTTTATCTACACTATTGAACGGATCCATGTATTATCTTATTGATCCACTATTTAAACTGTTTTACATTTAAACTCTCCTTTACATTTCTTCTATTTTTTATTTATAGGCGATTCCCTTTTCTAACTAATCAGCTATTGCAGAATTTCCCCTTCTGCCTTGAGAGTTATTTGAATTATAATTTCTATCATTCATATTGAAATCTTATGATTATGTGGTCGGTCTGCTTGGTATTCTAAGTCTTTTCAATCTAGCATTATAAATTTATTAATTACTTCAAAGTTTCACTTATGAAATAAAAGTTTTCAAACATTGGTGTAAATTTATTTTCATCATCGCTTTATAAAGATTTTTATAATTCTAACTTAAATGAAACCTCTCCCTTTTTAAATTCGCTTGGATCAAAATTGAAGGATGTTAAATTAGGCTTGAAAGGTGGATCAATTTTTCTTCTTATTACATCCCTTAAATCTATAGATGCAAATAGTGGATGCTATAATATTGCATCAGCATCTCCTCTTATACCTAATCTTTGCTCAGGATTTTTTGTCAATAATCGTCTGATTAAGTCTCTTGCTTCTGGACTACCAATATTAGGAGGAAATGAAAGTGGGTCACTTAAAATGCTTTTAAATATTTAATTTGTATCTCTTGAATAATAGGGAGGTAATCCTGTAATAAGCTCATAAAACAATGCTCCTAAACAGTAATAATCGACTGCGTAAGTGTGTCCTTATTGTTATAGCATTTCTGGTGCCATGTACTCAGGTGAACCACAGAAAGAGTATGCTTCATCATCAGATGCCATATTTGGTCTTGCTAGACCAAAATCTGCCACTTTCAAATGTCCTTCACTATCTATTAGGATGTTTTCTGGTTTCAAGTCTCTATACAATATATTTTGGCAATGTATAAATCCAATAGCAATACATACTTCAATAAAATAGAGTTTAGCTTATTCTTCTGTCATTCTCTTCACTTTTCTTAATTAATTAAATAATTCTCCTCCTGGACAATATTCCATCCCAAAGCACACCCAGTTTCTAGATTCAAAAGCACACTCCAATTAACAGATGAATTGTTTTGATAAATGTTAATCACTTAAATTTAATTACACCATAACATCTCTTTCATTTTAAACAATAGTTTATTTTTAATTTTCAATAATGAATTATTTTGAAATTAATTTCAAAGCAAGAAATCTGCCATTACTTTTTGATCTAACTAAATACACTCTGGAAAATCCTCCCATTCCAATACATTGTAAAAATTAAAATGATTTTAAACTTAACTTATTAGAATCGCAGGTGCAATGCAACGGTTATAATTTTATAGTTTTTCTATTTAAAAATTATAAATCTTTTCCAACTAAACTTAAATAATGATCTAAAGCTATATTTTAATCAGTTGTTTGAAATCCAATTATGTTTTTATCTTGAAATAATACACTTAATAATTACTGTCAATGCATTGCGTCATAAGAAAATTTACCAAATTGTCAGTGGTTCCATAAGCACAATCAAATCTTAGTTCAGTCATCTTATTATTTGAATCATACAAATGTATTATAATATAAGCGCCTGAAGATAAAGGTCGTTCAGTGATAAATCCAGAAATTTGATTTACTTCTTTTGCCTAGTCATTGCTTTTGGCTCTAGTTTACCCATTTGAAAGGGTTTTTTAGTATTATTACAGTAATTATTTAAAGTTAAAGTCAACAGATGAAGTAATGGGGCTTTTGGCTCTATTTTGATCATCTTTAGGTTGTTAAATTTTATTCAACAAATTCATAATATTTTAAGATGACATACTCTTATGATTTTAAGACGGTTCAGTTGATAATTTAGGATTTTTGTTTTATTGCTCAGTTGATTTCGGTTTGGATGGCTTAACACTATGTCTCTCTTCAAAGGTATTTTTCCTTTATTCTTCTTTTTGCTGTAATTCTTTAGAGTTCTAAGTTTTAGAATTAAGCCTTGATGCATTTGATAAGTAGTTTTAATAATAACTAGACACATAATTGTTATTAACAGCATTATTAAACTTGGTTATTGGTAGTTATTTTTTTTAAGGTTATGTTAAATCACTTTATTTGACTTTGTCTTCCCTTTGAGTTAGACTTCCACTTTTTACAACATTCAATGTTACGTGATTTTTAAGTTGAATGTTAATTGATGGGACAACTACTTTTGTTTGGAATTGCTTAAATAACTTTATTTATTACTTATGGTTACATAAATCCTTATCCTAAATACAATTGTTTTTAACTTGTATAAGGAGATCCATTTAGAAATGGTTTCTGGTTTTAAGACATAATTTGAAAAATAATATAAAATTCTCAAAATTTAAAATATGATAATAGAAAATTAGAAACACCTATTTTATTAGGGTTGGTTTGCTAAAATAATAGAGGTCAAAGTAGATAAAATTAACAATTAGGAAGTCATTCTGGGATAAGGGGGATATGGAACAGTTTTAAGAGGAAAGATGAAGATAGAAAATATCAATAATACAAAAGAAACAAGGGAAGTTCCAATTGCAATAAAAAGAATTAAACTTTCACCTTTAAAAGAAAAGAAATCATTTGGTGAAAATTAATTAAACATGGAATCTATAAAACTCGAGCTTTCAGTTTATGAACAAATTAAATCTAAAAATATAGTATAATTGTATGGGAGTGAATAAAAGGACAATCATTACTATTTATATTTAGAATTATGCGATGGAAACCTGTTGAATTGCATAATGGATGAAAATGGAGATGCACCACTTAAGGAAGAGTAGGCAATTAGATATTTCATAAAAATATTTGATACATTATAATTGTTGTAGAAATCAACGTATGAAAGAACTGAAAATAATAAGGAATCTTTGTATCATAGAGATATTAATGTTAAAAATATTCTCATTAAAAAGTGTGTAATAGGTTATCAAATAAAATTATGTGATTTTGGGATTGCTTAATATAGTGTGCAACCAGGTAATTAAAATAAAAATTTGATTCAAGAAATTGGAACACCAGTAAAATTTAAGCATTTCATAATTAGGCTTTTAAAAGTCCAGAGAATTTTCTAAATCAATTATGCGACTAAGAAAAAAATGAAACTTGGAGTTTAGGAACAGTATTAGTTTGCCTCTTATTTGGCTATAGTTCATTCATGGCGAATATTCAATTATTTAATATTGGTAATAAAGATGATCATTTGAAATGGATAAGTCGTCAAAAAAATCTAATTTCAACTGAAGTATAGTAATTACTCTTCGGATTATTATAAAAAGAACCGAAAGAAAGAATGGGTTATAAATAAATTAGTGAGTCTTAATGTTATAGATTGTATGGAAATTACCCCCCTAGCAGATCCTTAATTCCTCGAGGTATTTAACGCCTAATGTATAATAATTTTGAATACTTAACACAACTCTTCATTAACTTGAATCAAAATCTATATAAGTAAATTCCTGAAGATCTACTATTTTTTTTATTCTAGCATTATAAGAATTTGGTCCACAAATAATGCTAAAATTACAGCGGGTATTACAAAAGTATAGATTCTACAGATCTTAGCCTATAAACCACTAGTAATATCAATTACATAGGAATACCAACCTTATTATAAAAATATTATTAGTTTTTTCAAAATATACAACTTGAAAATGAAACCCAAAATGACGACTAAATGATCTTGTTTTGGAGAAAATTCTCCTAACCAAATAGAAGGTATTAGGATAGCCAAAGATTTTGTTTTCTTAATAATCTGTTTGAAGTTCTTGATAAATTATAGGTCGAATAATAAGCACTTGAAAACCAGATTTTAGAATTGAACAAAAAAAAAATGCTCTACTTAGAGAAAGAAGAAAAATTATACTCAAAGAAAGAAGAAAATCTAAACAAAAAACTATATGTGATAGAAAAATTGAAGGAGGATAAAGATGACAATTTTAATAAATTTAATGACTTGATTTCAGGTTTAACATAATATTTTGACTGGAATAAAGAAAAAATCTGATGATTCTTAAATAAATTAATCTTAAAAATATAATTGATATTTTATTTAATAACGATTAATAATGGATTTGGATAGAAAGCACATATTGCTAAACGAATTTCGCAAAATTAATATTGACCTTGATTAGCCTATATCTGAGAATGTGATCTTTCAATTCCTTGATGAGAAATCACATGGCACTTTTGATAACTCAATTGCTTTATAATTACATTAATAAGTAATACAACATTACTAAAAATTAACAATCCATAATTTTATTAATGTGTATTTATAAGCAGAAACCATTCTTAACAACAAGATTGATAAAGCAAGAATAGAAATTCAAAACTTAACAGTGACAAAGTAATAATCATAGTAGGCGCTGTTAAATATTAAAAAATAGGAGTAATTAAATAAGTATGGAATAATGGAGGACAGTATTCTTATGATTAATCATGTGCATGCAGTCGTTAATAAATTAAGTTTATCAATGAAAGTTTTTATTTTAATGTCTAGTTCGACAACAAGCTTTTAAACACCATCACAAAATGAATTAGACTGGAATGATGCATATGAATTGTAAAATACTATACTAGAATAGTCCTATTGAAAATGGATCCGAAGTTATCAACGTCTATGTTAAAGCCTATTAAGGAAGCTCAACGATAGACATTGGATAAGCTACATATGCAGTTCAATAATTCAATAGCTAAGCTTAAACAAATGTCGAGGCTAAACTGCAGTGCATAAAACCATATTCCGGAGTTGTTATATTATCAGGGTTATGGGTTTTTTCAAAAGTATACATTTCATATTAAAGCAGACAAAATATTTTAGTGATCTCATACAGGAATTAGATACATAAATTTCATAATTAAAGAATGATCTTACAGACTTTGAAAATGATTTGCAAACCCTTCAAGCCATTTTTCCAAACACCTTAATTTCAAATTCAGATGCAAATCAAAATGTTTATTAATCTAGTCCAGAGAAATAAATTGACAATATTGGGAATATTGAATAAAAAACATTGAATAAATATCTCGTGGCTATTATGGCTCTGCTAATTACACTATCATCTCTTGATAGATGTTGTTATTTAGATGTAATTAGATTTATTATTTAGATTTTAATAATACTAGTTTATTCAATAAATTTTAAGAATTAAACCTTAGATGCAACATTGCTAAAATAAATTTCAGTAGCAACATTTGTTTCCTTTGCTTTAGACATTGTATGGGTAGTGATATATGTTGTGGTATATTAAAGATTATATAAAAAGCAAATTACAGCCTCTTTGGTCTGACATAGACACACCTGATATGGGGATATAAAAAATAATAGTCGTAACTGGAGTTCTGTTATTTATTACAAAGCTACCCTTTTCATTTCTATGCGCTTATTTATCAAAACAAGCCCAGGGAATCATTCCTGAATTTTAGGTCAAAGCAGATGAAAATGACCTTTCAGGTTTACAACCATTGGAATATTAAAATATCAGTAGAAATGAGAGCTTATCTTCCTATTAACAATACAAATGAATAATTATTATTAAATAAAAATCATGATCATTTTTTTCCTTTTTATCTGAAAGATTGTCCTTTTCCAAAAGATTTATTACTTTTAAATGACTAATTTCCCTTTTTATTACCACCATGTTATTTTCCTCCGAAGGACTTACCACCTTATGGTTTTCCTCTAAATGGCCTACCACCTTGCTGTCCCCCAAATTTACCTCCTCTTCCGAAAGATTTTCCTTCAGATCTATTTTCATTTCCGAATGATTTTCCTCTACCTCCAAAAGACCTACCGCCTCTTTGTCCGCCGAATTAACCACCTCTTCCTCTTCCTCTTCCTCCAAAAGATTTTCCTTCAGAATTATTATCACTTCCAAATGATTTTCCTCTTCCTCCAAAAGACTTCCCTCCTCTTCCTCTAAAAGAATTTCCGTCGGATCTATTGTCACCTCCTCTTCCTCTTCCTCTGAAAGAAGTTCCTTAAGATCTATTATCACCACCTCTTCCTCTTCCTCTGAAAGAGTTTCCTTAAGATCTACTATCTCCTCCTCTTCCTCTTCCTCTGAAAGAGTTTCCTTCAGATCTGTTTTCACTACCTCTTCCTCTCCCTCTGAAGGAATTTCCTTCAGATCTATTTTCACCTCCGAATGACTTTCCTCTACCTCCAAAGGGTTTTCTTTCTTAACTATGGCTATCACCACCAAATTATTTATTATTTCTTTAGCCACCTTAAGCTGAGAAACTTCTACTATTTTATGGTTTTCCTTCAAACTTATTATTTCTAAATCCATCAGAGCTTTATGATCTTTATCCAAAATTTCTGTTTTCCCCTTTTTGGAATGAATTGTCTTATGTTCTCATCTTGCCTGTCTTCTTAAACTTACCATTCTTTTATTTAAACATACTATTTTTTTTAATACCATCTTGTTATTAGTTTTTATCCTTCTTAAATTTTTTTGATATTTAATTATTTTACTTGATAATTTCATCTAAGTCCCTAGCTTTATCACTTCCTTTTTCTTTGATTTCTTTTTTCCATTACTCAATGGCAACCTTGTTTTATCTTTTTTCTTTATGTTCTTCTCTCATTTTTTTGATTTTCATTTATTTGTTTAATTTTTTACTATGCTTTTTCATTTTTTCTTCTTCTTTTTTATTTTTTTCATCCCTCTTTTTCTCAATTTTTAGATTGATTTTATCCATTTATTTAGGACTCTTAAACATTTCAACTTCAAAATCATCAGGTCTTTGAACAGGAACCTTAATTAATTAAATAATATTTTACTCCTTCTTATGTTAAGTATGCTATTGATCTCTACACATTTGCAAAGGTAATTTGATAAATTTACACTTCCCTTTATGCTTCCTCATTTCCCAAAGTTGCATCTATTAATATTTTATCATCTGAAGTTGCTGTCATATGTTCATTCCATGGGACTTTTTTCATCAGTTTCTTCTTCTCTGACTCCTCTGCATTTTATATTGGAACATAAGTTTAAAAAAACTCCTCTCTTATCTCTTTTGCTTTCTTTTTCAATAGATCTTATTTCTCTTATTCTGTGAATAATTACTTTACCATAAATAATAAATAATAAATTATTTAATATTTTTATATATATGTCCTATATATCTTCAAACCTCTGATTAAATTGCGTAGCTCACTGTTATTAAGAAGAACTTATATCACTACTCATACCCGTTTTGGGTATGTCTACCCAAAACTTTTTCAGCTTCTAAAATGCAACGCAACATTAAGGATGAGAATTCTTGTCTGGATGTACTGATTTTGCATAAGTTTTGTATTCTTGTTTCAAAATAGCCTTCTACTGGCTCTAAGCATATTTCTTCAAAGCTCCTTCCGGGAGCAGCAGCATTTTATAAACGACCATAATCTATTACAGTTATTCCGACGAACTAATTCCCTGTTTAGCACAATAGCGGTTAGCATGATTCATCGCAGCTTTATCTACTTCGACTTCAGTTTCTCTAAAAGCTCTAATAATCTTCTATTTTTCAGCACTATTGCCTTAAGATAATAATCTGACAGCTTTCATGTATAATTCATTTTAAAGTTTCTCATACCTTTAATTTTAGAATGAATTTTTACATATCATTCGTTTGCCTAATATTTTCTTATTTCTGTTTTTTCAATTGTTGTTTTAATAACTATTTGCATTCTTTACATCTAGTTTATCCTGGATGTTATGGATTAAGTATACATTTACCATGTTTTTTAGGTTATTGATTTTATGACTATTAATTAAGCTTCAATTTTTATTGAGATTGTTTACTTGGATAAATAATTTATTTACATATCATGACACTATTCACATTCATATTCATGAGTTAGATCGTCAAATTTTGCTTCCCATTGATGACCTTATTAACATTATAATTTTAAAGGCCCAATAGAAATAACTTTAAATTTTAAAGTTTCTATTATATTTTTTAAATGTTCTGGAATTCTCTCTATTTTCACTGTCTCTTCCATTTGTTTTAAAAGGTAAAAGTAGTTATTTTCTTTAAGTTTTCTTTCCTCCTCCTCTTCATTTACTTTCTATTCATAGATAAAACTATGAATGGATTCTTCTTACCATTTTTCACAAATGTTGGCATTTTCAGAGATATGACTTAAGTTATCACATTCATTAAAAAGAACTTCATCCAAATTGAAAGATTCTTCATCAATACATAAAGATTCCATTTTTTGGTGTATTTAAGGTGTATTTTCACATTTCATAAAGTTTGTTTCTTACGAGGAGTTGCCCTAAACACTAGAGTCACACTAAATTTAAATTATATATTTACAGTTGACTAAACTTTTTTAATCATTTCACAATCGAACTCAGTATCCATTTAACATGACTTCTCAGTTGACGAAGTTTAATTAGAAACCTATTTCTCAATGTAACTTTTTAATCTATTTTATGATATACCTTTTATTATAGAATTCGTTTCTTTACAAACTAGCATGGATGATTTAATTCATTTTTTAGTATTACTAATTTAATTAATTAAAGTCTTCTCTTGATTTGAAGTAATTATATACATCAAATGTCTATGAAACCTTATTAAGTATAATTTAAAAATATCATAATCATAAATCTTGTCTCCTTTCACTATCATAATTTGATTGAAGGTTCAAATCTTAATAAGTAACTTTGTATTCATTCAGCATTGATTCTATCTATCTAACCTCAGTTTGAACAACTACTTTGATTTCATTAGCCTTCTCTATCAAATTCGATTATTTTTGTACAAAATTATCATATATTTTTTTTTACTTAATGCATTCCTTAACTTATTTATAAAGTTCAGAATTTTTGTCGTTAATTGATATATTTCTTTCGATTTGTAAGGTTTCAACTTTTTTCTTCTTCTCATTAACCTTGTCAGCTTCGGCATCTATCAAATGTTATTAATCACTGGCAGTATTTTGTAATTTGTCAACTTCTTCTTGAAGTTAATTTTTCTTTAATTCATATTATTCTATTTTGCTTGTTAGCTTTTAAAGTTCCTCTGATTGGTTCTTAGTTTTATTAAGTAAATTCTAGTTCTCAATGAGTTTATTTAATTTTTATTTATTTATCATGTATGCTGAATTTTCATTGTCTAATTGTTACATTAATTGTTGTAGATTAAATTCCATAGATTATTTTTCTGAATATATTATATTGTATATGGCTATGTTTAGATGTAAGATTACTTTATTTTTTTTAAATTTCTTCTTTTAAATCAGATAATTTCAAATCTTCCAAAGTTGTTCCAATGGTGCAGTCATCCTACTTACATTCAAGTTTAATCTCAAGCAAACTATTATACATTTTGGATGAAATCTATTGAGCCTTCTGTATTTCATTTAAAGCCTCAAGATTTTTTTGTCTTTGAATTGGATCTTTTTCCTTCTTAGCTAAGATTTTCAAGTTTTCCTCTCTATCCTTTAAGGTATTAGAGTATTCATAGATGACTTGGACAATAGGTACATCCTCCTTAATGTAGAGATCATCTTGACGAAAATATTATTCTAACTGAAAAATTAGTATAAATTTTTACAGCTTTAAGATCTTGAAGTTGATTATTCACAATCTCAAAGCGTTTAGTAATTTTAGAAACATTAGTTTCCTGCTCTTCAATCCTTGATTTGAATACTGATATATTGAGTTCCTAAGATGCTATTGAATTATTGATTTTATTAATATCATGCTCCAATTCTTTTTGATAATCCTTTAATTCTTATTCATTCTTATAACTTCGACGAAGCCTTTCTTTTTGATCGATCAAGCTTTTCAAAGTTTCTATAACAAGATTCAAATTTCTTTTCTTTTCCTAATGCTAATTATTCAAGTCTTTTAACTAAGATATAAATAATTTTTATTACTCCATTTTAGTGATCTTCAATATTTTCACTAATCTTCTAAATTTCAGAATTTTCCTCTAATATGATCTGATTAGTTTTATTTTTGACTTCTTCCAACTCAAATTTTAAAAATTTAGTTCGATTTACACACTCTTTGAGATTTTTTTAGTAATACTAAAATTATTAACCCTCACCTACATTTAAGTACTTATATATAAACCTTAAGATTATGTATAAATTTATTGGTTCTTTTTTAGTTATTCAATAACAAAGGCGGCTTTTTTCAATAATTCAGAAGAATATCTCTCGTTTAATTAAAGAGCCTATTCATTAATTTTCTTCCAACCCTAAAATAGCTCTGTGTTTTTGACACGCTGGCAGACACTTTGTGAAAAAAAAGATAGATCATTATCAACTTAGGGTGGAAAAATATTAGAGACATCTAATTTAGTGAATAAAATACAATCTTCAGAAGAATTCCAGCAATAATAAGCTGATAGTGCAAATAAGATCACCACTGATGTAGCAATTCCGATTTTGTATATATTATTGAGCTTCATTGTTTTGTTAATTTAAATAATTTGAAATAAAAAATAGCTCAAATATAAAATTGATATATTCATAAATACTTAAAATTTTTATCCGCGTCATGTTTACTCTACTTATAAACAATTTTTGCCCTCAAATGTATTACAAATCATACCAGTAATTACAACTATCAATTCTGGGAGTTAGATCAAGTTTATTCAGAAAAATCTGATTTGAACATCTACCTCTAGAGATAGAATGATCTCTGTTAGAATTTAAACTTTTTGCATCCTTATGTCTATTGAATTCGTAGGATTGACAAACATTTGTAAAATTTTCTATATCCATTAGGCTGATTTAAAGCATCTTATTGACTCTTTACGTCTATTAGATATCAACAGCCTTCTTCTCTTTAGCCAACTTGGTAAAAATTGCTTGTTTGCGTCTAGTATATAAGTCTTCTCGATTTTTTAATATTAGTATATTGTTTACTTTCATTTTTTCTACTCAAACAATATAAATATTATATAAAAACATGCAACTAAATTCAATCCGTTGATTTAAAAAGAGCCTATCTACTTGCTTCATATTTCCTAATCATTTCATCTTATTTAGCCTTTACTTATTCCTCATTCATATATCTATTATTTAAAATTAATGCTCACCTTCTGAACATTGCATTATTATTATTTTCATTAATTTTTGGCAACTCAATACCTAAGTTCTTAAGCTTAACTTTTCTATATCCTCCCTTTATAGAAACAACATTATCTTCAAATTCTTTAGCTAGTTGACCCTGCTATGGACCTACATTTATCAATTTTTAAACAAAATTGTGACTAATCTTTTGCAATTGAGCAAATTCTTTTTATTTTTTTTAATAATCCTCTATTCTATTTTAAATTTAAAGTTTCCTTTGTATTTCATACCTATTTTTCATTTCCTAAATATTATAGATAGTAATTAACCTCTTGACTTTCTTTTAGATATTATAGATTATGGAAATATTCTTCAATTTTATCGTATTATTTTTTAGTTCTCTCTTCTTTATCTTTTCTTTTTTGGTTCATTTTCCTGACTAAATCTTTTGCTTTATAGAGCGCTTCATTATCATCAGAGATTTCTGCCAATTTCTTATAATTAGGCTTGAATGTGCTTTTAATTAAAATACTAACCTACAATAAATATTTACTTTTTTTTTGGCAACAATTATTATTTTTCAAAATGTAATTATTAAATTTCTTAATTAATCTCATCATATTGTTATCTCAATTCATCTTTATTAAATAATTTACTTGTTAACTAATTGGATTCATTATCTTAAATAGTAATTTTGCTTTTTTAATCCCTTGATGTATCTTTAGGCCCCTCTTTAAAATTATCAAAAATTGGGATAGATTCAAAACTATCTTAATGAACTGATTCTTTTTCAATTTTAGTTATTTCTTAAGGATGTTTATCATTAGATTATAACTCTCCTCTGCTGTTTAGTTATGAATCATTGATTTAGTTAAAATTTTCATATTGATAATTAAATTAATTGTTTGAGTCTTTATTTGAAATTTTTAAATCTTCTTCCAAATAAGGTTCCACTTAAGAGTCATATTCATCTTGATCAGAAATTTAAGCTTAATCTCGAATTTCTTAAACTTAATTAACATTTTTTTTCTCTATTTGGAAATTTTGATTTTTTTAAACACTGTCATTTTTGATATTTTCAACATCAGTTTAATTTTATGTTCTAAAACTAACTCTTTGCCCCTCTTGTAATTTAATTTTGTTTTCTATTTAAGAAAACATTTCCATTGTTTTTTTTTTCATTAAAGCACCACTACTTGAGATAAAATTCACTACACTTTGTTAATGTTTTTTTGAGTTGTTCTAATTATCAATATCAATATCTTAATTAGTAATCTAAGCATCATTAATATTATAAGTCAAATCTGTCTAAGGTTTTGATTAATTAGTTTATATTACTTGCTCCTATTCTTGAAAATTTTCTATCTTATTTTCATCCTTTTAGACACTTTGTTCTAGGTTATTTTCCTTTTATTCATCCGATTGCTATTCATTCTCAATCTTTTTCATCTCTGCTAATTTGATTTCATTGTTTTAAGAATCCTAATTTTGACTTTCTATTTAAGGTTTGTTTGATAACTTTGCTTCCAATCTTTTTTGTGTTTTTTTAGTTTTTAAGGCTATTTTTTATGGAGCATCCGTAAAGAAACTGAAAAATTTTTACTTATTTCTATAAGGTTCTGTTACAGCATTAAAGGCCGAAGCCTTATTTTTCACTTATTTCCATTTATTTTAGTCATCCTGTTCTGATTCAATAGCCCCATCTTTAATTTAGTCTAATAATATATTTTCTTATGATTCTGGCTTCTCTAATATAGGATTGGATATTGCATCAAAGTTTAGTTCTCGATGAGATTGATTAGAAGGTAGAGCCATTTATTATAAAACATTTGTATTCATCGAAATATCAAGTGTCATGTTTACATAAGATGCTGCATTTTTGTCAATTAATTATTCCTCCAACTAAGATATTGCTAAACTAGAATTGCAATTGTTTTCAATTCTACTCTAAGGAGTTATACATCTTTTCAGATGCTCAGCCTTAGATTAATTTTTATCTTCAATTTATCCAGATTCTGTTTTGAAGAGTCTATCGATTTTCCCAATAGTGGAAACTTTAGAAGGATTAGGAATATGGTCATAAGTATTTTTTTTTTTTAAATTGATCTTGAATTACTCCGTTTTCTCATTAGTTTTCCCTTTTACAATTGGAAAAACATCATGTAAAAATTGTTTCAGTTTTTAGACTGAGGTAGCAGGCTTTGTAACACGTGAAATAAAGGCTTAGGTGAAAGTTTTAGTTCTCCATATGGTTTTTGATGGGGCTTCGTTAAAGAATGTTTAGAACTTTTTTATGTGAGGTCTTTCACTTTTTTCAGTCATTTTAAAATAAAAATTAGTATTGTTTTTCAATAAAATACATATCAAATATCAAGTTAAGATATTAGTGAATATTTAATCTAAAATATTTTACAATTATTTAGGATCTTAGTCTAATGCTTCTTAATCTAAGTTAAACAAATTATAGTCTAATTTTTCATATTCCTGTGTTTGTTTCTTAAAGAACATTTCTAATTGAACTAAAGTAATTAACAAGTATTATTATTTCTCATTTTTAATTTCATTTCTTAAACTCTCTATTAATTGTAAATTTATTGATCTTATCTCGTTTAACTAGCTTTCCAATGATTATTTTTATGGGGTTCCAAATATTGATTATTTTATAAAGCCTAAGAGGGATTCTTATTTGTAATCTTAAACAATTTCTTGTGTATTAAATAAGTGATAATCTTCATTAGAAATCAATTCCTTCAAATATTAACATGCCTAGACTTGGTGATATTGTTCTTCATTCAATTATGATTTTAAATGACAATACAATTATTTGGCACACTCCTAATATTAATCATAATTGTAAAACTGATCAACAATATCCTGTTCATAAATCTATTGATGAGCCTTTGCCAATAATAAATATTATTTTCTTTGATTGTATAATTCTTCTATTAATTTATCATCATCATTTTTATCTATAGTTAATATTTCAAATTATTCATCATTCTCTTATTATTATTCTATTTCTTACTTTACAGTTCCTTCTTCCATCTCTTATTCTAATAAGCTCTCTTGATCTTGATCCTGATCTAAATCTGAATTTGAATTGGATTCTTGATCGTCATCAAATTCAAAAATAATTTTACTTTCTTTCAACAAATTTGTTAATTCTTATTTCAATTCATTCAGTTATATTCTTTAATTTGGATCATATTTTAGCATTGATTAAATAATGGTTTTCATTGAATTGGAAATTTTGATTTATGAATCTTAGAAGGATATTGTTTGCTTCTGTATTTCACTTATGTGATCCTTCTCATTTTTAAAAGGGAATCTCCCAAAGAGCAATTAAAACATAATTACTCCTAGAGAGAAAATATCTGCCTGTCTTCCGTAAGATTTATTTTCAAGGATCTCGGGAGCTAGATTTATATGATATAATACCCATAGTCATAGGCGAACCTGCATAAGTTTATGCTAGATCAGTTTGACTTGCAAGTTATTTGGATAATCCCATATCTGCTATCTTGAACTTTGCTGAAAAGAGGACATCAAATTATCTTTGTTTTAATTATTCCAATTAGTAATCAGTCATCTAAACCATAATATTTTCAAGTTTTATATCTCTGTGGATGATGAATTATTAGTGAAGTTATTTAAAACCCTCAATCAATTATAGAATTATAAATATCACATACTTCTCTGGCATCTCACAATCAAAATATTCTTCATAGATAACTCCAAGATCCTTCTTGCATTCTTCTAACACAATATAAACAGTATTCTTTGTTTCATATTTTTCATAAAATTTAATGATGTTTTCATGATTACATCTTTTTAAAATTTCTATTTCTTAATTTAAATAGTGTAGGATTTGGACTTGCAATCCTTATTTGCTGATCATCTATTCTAATTATAAATATCAACCTTAATTGCAACATTCCTTTTTGTGGTTAGACATTCTGCATGAAACACTGTAGCGAAAGAACCAAAACCAATTTCTTGGAAATTGCAGTATTTATTCCCTAAATCATTTTCTAATGTTTCAAAATCGCTCATATCCCAACACTTGATTCCAGAATTTTGTTTATTATTATTTTAAATAAAAATACAATAATCAGTCTAAAATTTAAACTCATTGCAATAAGATCATATACCATAATTTCTTAATTAATAATTTTCTCATCATTTATTTATTTAGATTATAGTAATCATTAATTATTATTTTATATAAAATATTTATAATCAGCTTCTCTATATTCTCAGATTATAATTATTTTATAATAAATCACTTCCTAATGGTCGGTAGCATATGCATATTAATTATCCTAACTTTCTTTTAATTACATACCAATATTAAATAAATCTTATCTTATTTTAAATGATAATCCTTCATATTTTTAAATATTAAAAAGGGTTGTTAATATTTTTCTTGAATTCTTTCTTTTAAAAATATCTAAATTTTAAATTAAATTATTTAAAATGTTTTGGGGAACTCAAATATCACAAGGAAAAACTCACAAATTAACAGCAGAAGAAGCAGATGTTATCCATGTTTCTAATGTTGCCATTTCTGAAGGAGAAAATAAAATTTAAGTTTATGCAAAAGTATAAGGAAAAGAATTCATCCTTGCCAATCTTGAGAAAAACAAGGTATTTAATTATTAATATATTTAGTTGGAATAAGTCTCTTTGGACTTGTATTTCAGAGCTGACCAATAGGTAGAATTTGGAGTGAAAGGAAAAGGAACTATTCATGTTTCTGGATATATCGAACCTGAATTAGATAATGAAGTATGACTTTAATTTAACTCAAGGAGGGATTATCTGATGATGATGAGTAAACCCTAAGCCAAGATGAGGAAGCTAGCGAAGAAAGTCCAGAACCAGTTCAATAAACAAAGAAAAAAGAATAATCTAAATAATAACCATAATAATAATTATAATAATAAACTTAAAAATAAAATAAAGAAAAATAAGAATAACCATAATCCAAACCTCAATAAGGATAATAACAATAGAAACCAACATAATAATAATAAAAACCATAATAATAATAACCAAAGCCATAATAACAACAACCAAAAAAGGCTGATGAGGAATGGGATGACGATGAAGATGATGAGGGTCTTGATGATTTTGATGAAAATGACTTAGATGATGGAGATTTGGATGATGATGAAGATGAAGATGAATCTGAAGAATAAAAACGTATAAAATTTAACTTATTTTGTAGCCTAATAAAAGTTTGTTAAAAACAATGAGGGATAAAAGCAAAAGCCTAAGTAAGAGTAAACTAAACCTTAATAAAAAGGATAGTAATAATAATAATAATAAAAATAATAAAACTAAAATCAATAATAATAAAAATAATAGAATTAGAATCAATAATAATAAAATAAAGGAAACTAATAATAAGGTTAAAAGCCAGCCTAAAATCAATAATAAAATCAAGGAAAACAATAATAACATCCTCAAAATAAAGGAAATCCCCAATAAAATAAGGACAATTAAAACAAGAATTTCAACAAGAATGCCAATAAAAATCAAGGTGGCTTCAAGTAAAAGCAATAATGAGTGTTAATATATAACATTATATAAATAAAAAAATACATATCAAAAATTTTGTATATTGTTTATTATTAACATTAAATGTTTTAATATATAAAAAAATGTTATGCTTACTTTTAGAAAAAATGTATTCAGTATTAAAACAATCCAAGCCTTAAAAAGCATACAGCGTATAATTGTATTTTACTAGTTCTAACTATTATTATAAGGACTTTTTTTGAAATTTATTTGAGGTAGTAATTAGCAATTGAGTCTGATTAATTGCCTTTAGAACATAATAAAGAGGAAATTAATGATCCAATATTTGAGAAGCATTATGATCATATTTAGTTATCATATAGAATTTTAGATCACTCACTTCATCTTATTTTATCACTTGAAATACTTACATTAATTTTATAGATCACATTAATTATAAATAAAGGAAAACAAGAGTTACCATTATTGAATCCTCTTTTAGAATAAGAAAAGAATGAATGCTCTGTATAGTTTGTATAAAGCTCAAATTATGGTTTCTCGAGCCTATAAAACAACTAACAAACCTTTAATTCAATTGAGATGTAATTGGTATCTAGAAACAAAGGGACTTCAAATTAAATTAAAAATTCATCTGAAGAAAAGTCTCCTCTTAACTTTGGTAAATAATTCCAATAGAATAAAAATATCACTACATAAAGAGAGGAGTTTCATTAAATTTAAGAAGAGCCACACGATCAGTCTCCAAAATAAATTGCAAATTCATAATAAAATATAGTTACAGAAAATCCTATTTACGAAACTACATCAAACATATAAAATGAATCCGACTAAATTTCTATATAAATTTCATATCCAAGCAGAGTGTAGAAATACAAAAATGGAAAATTAAAGACTGTTTACATTATTTAAAAGTGTAAAAAATAAGTAAATTGTAATTTTTTTTGGATCTCATCAACAAAAAGATCAAATTATTTTTGCTTAAATTGTGATTAGAAAAACATCATAGATTAAAATAAGAAGCATGTTGAGATTGAAAAAACTAAATAAGATATTAATGTTGAAACTAATAAAATTTTCTTATCAAATTAATTTGAATAATAGTTATTTGAGATAACAAAAATTTATAAGAATAATACTTTTCAATTTTGTTATAATTTTGAATTTTGTGGATTTTTTTGGATGAATAATAGACAATTCTAATCCAATTAATATTATTGTCCTACGTGCCAAGAATATTATACAACGAAAGATGAAGAAACATAAGGAACTATATATAAAGAATTAACTTGTAAGTGTTCCTATTGCCATACTGAAGCACAAGAACATTTTTAATCACCTTGTTTACATGCTTATCATTATGAATGCTTAAAAGAATTAGGGAAGAATTATCATTAAGCAAATATTCCCTGTATTGCTTGTAATGTGAATATGTTGAGTAGTTTAAAAAAAAATAACATTTTATCAAAAGAAACATTTGAAAATATATTTGATCATTAAATAAAGGTGATGAGAGAGGAATCAATGCATGAAGAATGAGGATTAAGTATGATTTAGTATCATTTATGTTAAATATCAAAATTGATTCTTTAAATTATTCTAAATGAATATATTTTACAATACCAACTTAATTTCTGTTGGAAATATAGAATAAATTTTAATTGTAATAAATTGGTTTAATTTATAGATTATACGGGTATTATGAAAAATTTAAGTAAATTTTGATATTTAAAAATTAACATCACAATATTAAACAAATCATTATATATGCATTGAATATGATGATTATTTTTATTCTTCAGAATAGTTTACTGCTTTAATAAACTGTTTGAAATGAAATTTATTTTACAGAAATTTATTAGTATTATAAAGTTCCACGAGTTAATTTTTAAATAATTTTGACAATATAAGTTTAAACGAATCGTTCTTAAATTATCTAAGCAACTGAGTGCTGACTTATGCTCCACAATAACAGATCAAATATGTTTTATCTAATTCTATTTATTTGGTACAATATTCCTTAAGACAATATTTGTGAATGCTGTGTTTACATTTGAGTTGGATTTTTTAACTTATAATCAATTTTTTGCAATGGAAACAGCATTCTCTTTAGTTACTTTCACTCTTTGAAAAATGTAATAAATCTTGATTTTTCTATTGTAGGGTGCCTAGTTGATTGGAGAAAAACTTTGAAATTAAGTTGTCATCAGGAATGAGTGATCTCAAATGTTAGGTATGAATTTTTTGTTGACACATACAAAGCAAAGTACAATTTCCATTAGTAATTTAATTTCGTATATATGAGATTAGACAAGATTAATGATAGAAATCTAAACATTCTAATGTATAACCCTACAGTGAATCATTTACTTAATGACAAAGACAACAGTGTTATGTTCTTATTTCTGGTGGTGCATAGCCTGATTGATTTAACAAATTGTTCCCCATGGAATCTAAGACTTTGATGGATGGCATTTGATATTAAATGTGATCAGCCCTCCCCAGCTGTGATATTCTTTTGTCAAATTCAGTTTCTTTTGAATTTAAGATTGACTTTTAAGATTTGTACAACTAAATCGTTCTTGCTTCTTGAGGGATACACTCAGAAGATTCAACTATGGCATTTATAGTAATAGAATTGAGAATTGAACCAGCATGGATCTCTTTTTCTTAGCATTATTACATTTATTTGCAACTACTTGATGATCCCATTTGTTTTTAATTTATAATAACTTTATTTATTTTTAATCACATATCTCGATATATTAATAATGATATTCAACTCTGAAGATCTCAATTTAAAATTGAAGCGGTCAAAATATAGAATGTCTAAACCGTAAAATGAAATGAAATTCAAATTATATTCTGTATCAATAATAAATAAATAACAGAGAGCTCAATTGTCCACAGGTTGAATTAGTTCTTCCTGAAGATTTGAATACCCTTCTTAAAATTCAACATTGTTGACTTAGAGTTTCCAAATTTTATTTTCCAAATAGATCATCGCTTTATTGTAGAATTCATCTATTATCCACTAAAATACGAATTTATCTTTTCTAAAATGAATGGAATGATTACAAAACATCCTAATACATTCTGTTTCCATTATGAAATAAAGTGATTTTGTTTTTAAGTTTAGAGTGTATTAGAATTACTTTATGAGTTTCAATTTCCTTTTCAGATCTAAAGCAAAAATCCCATTCGTAATGTATTTTAGAATCCTTGATGATGTTACCCAATCCTTTTGATTCAAAACACATCGGAATGAACATCATGATTGTTAAAATAGTTATATAAATATATATAATTTCATTAGGTATTTTAAAATACTTAATAGTATTTATAATACTTAATAAGTTCAATAACGCAATGCAATTTAAGAAAGCACCTTCTAATATCCTTGTACATATTAGCTTTGGACTGAATCTAATAAGTGAATATTATCTTAAGCCCAATGGATGCTCACATCTTGATTATTATATATGATTCTATCTGACATATAATATTTCTTCTGAGTTTATTGGCAAATAAATTCTAATGGTTATTCTTGATTTTGGTAATACTCTTCAAATCTAGAAGTAATTAGTAACTCATTTACTTTTGAGGGAAATCAGCATAATAATTCGAAAAGACTTTGCTAATCAATTATTATGTTAATTCAATCTAAACAGGAATCCTTGAGATTCCATCATAATACTCAAATTCTAAGTCTCCAATTGAAATATCAAAAAATTCCCCTCTTCTATAATATTCTCTAATTTCGGATGCTAAAAATGAGTAACCATCATGCGATATAATATCGTCCTGGTTGGTTTCATTTAATTAAATTCCAGATAGTGCACAATATTTAGATGATTGATATTCAATTTAAAGATCAAACTACATATTTGATAAATTCTAGATTTAGGCAACCACATCTGCTGTTTTTTCTATATCAGGATTATTAATGAATTCAACTATCTCTCCCACTTTCAAGTCTATTGTACTGATATTCGATGGCATTTGTTGCTGCGTATAATTCATGTAATTTCTATTATAGTATTGAATATTTTAATAATTATGTAAGTAAAATAAATTCATCTAACTTATCAATTGAAGGAAGTTATGAGATTTAATTAGCCAACAAAAATACTATTTAATTTGTAATAATAGTAGGCTATATTGATTAAAGATGGGAAATGGATTATAGAGTATGATTATGGACTATTGTGTGAATTGGGAAGAATAGAGATAAAATTCAAAGAATCAAAACCAGGGATAAATGTGACCTATTGCGATAAGTTTGAGGTATTTTCTTCATATTATTAATTGGATAGATCTACTTTATTCTCTATGAAGGTTTGCAATTATACATTTTAAAAAGGAAAATGATTTTGCTGAATTCCATAAAGTTTGATTCAAAATACACAGTGGGACTTCACTACTTTAGTGGTCATTTGTTGTTATTAGGATTGGAAGGTAAATAGTTATTTGAAATTAGAGATTGATTTGTTAAAGTTTGAATTTATTATCAAGAAGAAGGACCCTAAAATAGAAAGCGAAGTCAAGAATTCCAAATCATTTAAATAGAACTCAAAATACGCTAAGCTAGATCATAAAAATAGAAAGATTGATTAAGACAAATTACCTGAAATTAAATAACAACAACATGAGATCGATTTTAAGAAAGAATAAAAGAAAAACAAACCTCCCAACTAAACCAATAATAAAATATAAGAAGAAGATAAATGCAAGTATTTGGCTAAGGATAATTTTGACATAGCTTATGTAAGTAAAAAGTCTATTTACACAAGCAAAAAAAAAAATAGCAAAGAAAAAAATAGTAGAGAAGAAATTTACAAAGAAAAAAATTACAAAGATGAAAATGGCAAGGATGACAATATCAAAGAAAAAAACAGCAAAGAAAAGAATAGTGAGGAATGGATTTTAAGTTTTTATATTAATGAAGACTTTTTATTTTTCTGGAGCGATAAAGATTTAACTATTATGAAGTAGGCAATGATAGCTCAAATTCAAAAGGAATGGGATAATGATAATATTTAGGGATTCTCCAATTGGTTTAATAGAGTTAAATTGTAAATTGATGACTAATCAGAAGGAACATATAATACTATTCAAACAATAACCTTCTAATTGGTGTAAAAATATCATGATCTCACAAAACATGAAAATTTGATAACTTAAGTCTTGCATTTTATAGAATATAGATATTTTGTAACTGGATTTGAAACAGGATAAATAAAACTGTGGAAAATTAATACTGCAGTAAAACAGAGTGAATTGTTAGTACATTCATATGAAGGACATTCAAAATAAATTGAATCTTTAATCAGAAGCAAGAACGATAAGATGTTTTGGAGTCAGGGCCAAGACTTTTCAATAAAATTATGGGACATTTAGGTATTTGTAACAAATTTAATAGTTTCCTTAAAGCAATTTACAAATGTATACGCAGTAAATATAATTGGGATCTATTCAAATTTGCAGTTGCTAACTAGAAGTCGATTTCTATTGAGAAATGACTACGAAATGTACATTGGATACTTAAATAACAATCTAAAAATATATAGAACCATAAATTCTAAAATAGTGTCATATTACAAATATGATGACAGCATCCTTTTAGCACTTGATAATACACCAGGACTTTCAGTATAGGAGAACTGCGAGCCTATTATCTTGTATCCACCTCCTAAGTCTATGGAAGTAAGATAAATTGTTACTGATGGTCAATTGTACTTCATGCTGTTAGAAACAGGAATGTTGTTCATAAATTCTAATTAAACTTAAATATAATGCATTTAAAGTGAAGAGATTATGGATTTTGACAGTTATCATATGGTTTAGGTAATTGTTTCAGTGTATCTTCCTTAAAAAATTAAACTCCCTTGTTATGATGCTGATTTTGGTCAATCTAGAGATTTGTAATGTTAAGAATAGTTAATTTTTGGTATGTCAAAAGGATCAGTGATTGCAGTTCAGAAGAATAATCCTAAGAAAATATATGCAAGAATGAGTTATCATAGGGAAAAGGTTATTAACATTGCTGAGATAGATAATTATCTATTCACTTATTGTTCTGAAGGGCTGTTGAAATTGATTTCTATAACAGAAAAGTAAATAAAGTGTATCAGATCCTTCAATTCTAATTAATAAATTGCATATTTTACTACTTTCCATAACAAAGCCTTATTTTTCACTTATAAGGGTCCATTTCAAATTTTTAAATTCAAAAATGAGTAATTGTATTTACATTGTGATGACAAAGGAAATGATCATGAATAACAAGTTCTGTCAGTCGATTATCAATAGAAAACTAAGACTTATTTGACAGCCGCATCGGATGGTAAGATTAAGTTATGGTCCTCAAGAAAAATCCTATTGATTTAATTGATAATGGAAGATAACCTAGAGGGAGCGTGGGTTTTGAAGTAAAATCTATTAATAGCTCATTGTGGAAAGGTATTATTCATTATATTCCATAGCTCTCTTTAATATCCTTAGAAGATTGCAAATTTAACACCATAAATCATAACCAACCTAAATAGAAAAAGGAATAATAAATAAAATTTGAAGACTATTATCAACTAATAAAGATTTAGTAACAGCAATAGAAATAATAGGCTGATACAAAAATCATTCAGCAGTAGGAAGTACTCAATAAACAATAATATAAATTGAAAAATAAAGCCTCTGTATCCTATGTGGCCGGAAAAATATATTATGAAGAGAATAATAAACCTATCATTTTATACAAGGGAAAAGACTCCGATTTGGATTCTTCAAAGCATTCGTCTTAATCAAGCATTTCAATTTAAGAACAAATTCACTCTTAATAATAAACTTAGTAATAGATTATAAGACCAAAAAAGTAAAAAGATTTACTTCATGATTGGGAAGGATTGTAAGAGTATGAGGAGAATAGAATTAATAGGTTCTAACCTATTTAAGCTTTACCAAAATTACTTTTAAATTCAGTAGATAGAAAATAACCTTCGCGCTAAAGAATTATAAGTCGGAGAGATTTGACTCTTTAAAGAATTATATTACAGAGCATCAACTAATGATTAATAACAACAATTAAATATAAATTACATATTATATTTTATCATGATTATTATTTAACAACACCCACTTTTGCTGGTCTTAAGACTCTCTCACCAATAGCATATCCTTCTTATGCAACATAGCATATTGTTCCTGGTTCTTTTTCAGGATCTTCAACCTAGAATAGGGATTCATGAAAGTTTGGATCGAATTTCTATCCAATCACATTCATCTTTTGTACTCCAAATTTCTTGTATACTTTTTCTAAAATTGAATGAGTCATGACAACACCTAAATTTAATCGATTTCATGAATACCTTCTAATAATGGATTATTTTCTGGTTTGTCAGTAGTGCTTGCAATAGCTCTTTCTAAGTTATCTTGGACATCTAGTAATTCTTTGGCGAAATTTGAGATGGCAAATACTTTTAATTGCTCCTTCTCTCTAAGAATAATTAATAACAATAGATACTTTAAAACTCTTTTTGATGACAATTCTGATTCTTCTATTTCTGCTTTTAAGGCATCTCTTAATTCCTTGATTTTTGTGTTGTGATCCTTATTGGATGCCTCTAATTAATTGATCAATTTGATTTGATCATGAATTTTTTCCTTGTGATCTTTGATTTGAGTCTCTAATTTTTCAATTTATTTTGAGTAAAATGATTCAACTCTATGTAATTTGTCTTCGTGAGATTCATCAAGGGATTCTACTTTTTCATCTTGTTTTGTAGAAGCTTCCTTTTTTTCTTGCTCTGCTTTTTGTTCTTATTATTAGGCTTTCTCCTATTTGTGATCATTCTTGTGAGTATCATGCTTCTTGGTCTTTTCAGAAAATAAATATATTGATGTTTATTGTAGTCCTTATCTGAAAAATACTTGTTATGGAGATGATATGAGACCGAAAACTCTTGCTCCTATTCTCAAACCTTTCATTTAATAACACCGCAAATTAAATTTTATTAATAAATATTGAAATTATGAACTTATGAATTCTATATAAATAAAATTTATTATTTTAATGTTATATATCATTATACAGAAATGGATTTTTCTTTATCTGGAAGTTTTTGATCTAGAATGAAATATTTGACCATCCAATAAGCCTCTTTTCTACGATCTGTTGGTACCATATGTCCAGCATCTCTGACTGTGACAAATTGCAATCCTTCAATAGAAAACACACTTCCTGCATTTTATTATTTATCCACTGTCCTTTCCCCTGGAACATACCAAGCTCTCCAATTTTCAGTTGTTGATAATTCTATTTTAAAATTGTAATTTACATAATTCATTTTGTAGCAATTGAATCCAAAATAAAGTACCAGTTATAGGTACAACTGAATCAATATCTCCACTAAAATGCATGATTCTAATCTTCTTTGATTTAATAAGAGATTCATAAATGTAATATGATTGCCTTTCAAATTTTTCATAAACGAAATCGTCATCATCAGTACAGACATCCCATTCAGAACTATCAGGTTTAATATGAGTAATCTATTTCCATTTTGGATCTCTAAAAAGAACATACAATCCCTTGTCATCAGTACATGAACCGAATTCTTCATCGTTTTACCTATTTTTTGGTTTGAATTTTTTCAACATGGGATCATTTTTCCTTAGCAAAAATTGTTCAGGTTTGTAATTGTAACAATAACCATAGATATTGTATGGATTCATGAGAAACACTCTAAAGTAGAATTATGGATAATTACGATGGTGATTCATAATATTAATTAACGACTTGATCCAAAAATTCGAAACAATCTCCATGTAAATTATGTAAATCTGAGCATTTCCCACTATTTTATAAATGTTAAGCGACTTTGTATTGTTCCTCACTGAGAAAGCCTTGTCTAGCAAAGAACTCAATAGTGTGGATGGGATAAAGGTCGGCCACATCACTGCATTCAGTAGGATGAGTGCAACCATTACCAATCATGATTCCTTTTAGATGGATGGCTTTGTCAGGATGCTATTCATTATGCTTCAGTATTTAATTAGCTAACAATGGAATATAGATTCCAGCATAGCTTTCTCCGGCTATGAAAAAGTCTTTGGCCTAATATTCTGGAAATCTTTCAAAAAAATCCACAAGTGCTCTCAAATTCTATATTGCCACTGTGTCATCATTCACATTGCCATTACCATACGAATAACCTACTTTGGCGGGGGATTCTAAATACAACATATGTGCCTAGAAGTATAAGGTGAAATTTTACAAATTTTGTCCAAGCCCATTTGTTCTCGTAGAATTCAGCTGTTCCGTCCTTGAATACAAATGGCCCATTTTCATTCACTGCTCCTTAGAGTGATGAGCAACCTGGTCCTCCATTCAGCCATAGCATGACTGGAGTGTTTTCTTCAGTGAAATCATCTTCAAAGGTGGATGTCATAAAATAATAATGAAAATAGGTTTTATCATCATCTATGGCTTTCAGATACCCTGAATACATTTAGCCTTTGAAATCAAATACGCCATCTGTGTATTCTTTTAAGTCATCCGATTTAACTAGGTCATCCTAGGCTGTAATGGCTAGAGATAAGCAAATCAATAGTTGAATTGCTATTAATTATTTCATTTAATTAATTAATTTAATTAATTGATAATGTCCTATTTTAGCAAGCTTTTGCCCTTTCCACCGAATATCGAAAAACAAGAAATCCCAAATGACGTAAACGAAATCATTCAAACCTTGATTACTAAAGAGGCTTCGCTTTAACAATGGGAAAGCATTTCTGTAATCTAATGGTTTAATATATTTTATATAGTACGCCCTTTTCAACCATAAAAGATATGATGACTTCCTGGAATTGATGAAATATTTGACTAACAATCTAATTAATAAGTTCAACGATGATCAAAGTAAGAAAATCAAAATAAGAATCTATAATTCATTATCTTTATATTATTTGATTTAAGCCACAAGGTAGGATGGCTTTGATAAAGCATCAGACTACTTTGACAATGTGGTCAAAAATTTCAACTTATCAGATAAATACGATTTTGTCAGCCACACATTTAGTATTAAAGGGTTGTTCTCATTTTATAAGGGAGACAAAGACTAAACATTTAGTTATTACAGAACTTCATTCGATGAGACAAGCTCCGCAAGGTATTCAAATTTCTTTACATCATCATAGAGATACCTTGTCTGTCACTCCTTGCATTGGAACCGCATAAGCCTATTTCGCAGTTGGTAATTATAAGGATTCTTTATAATATTTCAAAAGAGCCCTTAAACACAAACCAAATATTGCCGGCAAAGCAAGATTGGGATTGGCATATTGCTATTACAATCTGGAATAATACTCATTGGCTTACTATGCATTCAAGAGAGTCTTGCAATTGGTAAATAATGTGTAGTAAACCCTAGGAACCTCGAAATGTAGAGGCTCACATTGGATTGGCAGTTTTAGCTTTTGACAAAGGAGATTATGATGAGTATTTCAATAGGTTATGCAAAGCCTTTACTATTAACTAGAATCATCCAATCACTCTGTATCATTTGAGTGAACATTACCTATTTAAGCTAGATTATTAGAGAGTATTAAGTTCAATTCTAATTCTAGGCTATGATCTGCATATAAAATGGATTAAAAGCTTTGGATAATGTATCAAGGTTTCAATTCAAAGAGAAATCTTAAGAAGATCAGTTCAGGAATGATTGGTCATAGTTGAAATGCAGATATCTCTATTTGATAGGTTTAATTAAGCAAATTGAAGGCGAATACGAATAATCTCTCAAATATTATAACCAAGCCAAGTAGTACAACAGAAACAATGTTTTAGTTCTACTGGGGTTGTCTTAATTATACTTGAATCCTTAATCTCAAAATTACACTGAATCCTACAAATTGGCAGAAAAAATCGCTAAACAATATGAAAATACTGATTTCATGTGGGAATTATATAAATAATTAGCGTACATCCAATCAAAAAATCTACAAATTCGTAAACCAGTTATTGAGACTTACAGAAAGGCATTGCAATATAATGATAAGGATTTTGAAACATTGATTGAATTTGCTTAATAAATAGAAAATGAGGATGCGTCAACCTATTACTAAACTGCTGAAGATCTACTCTTATCAAAATTTAATAATTAAAAGAATACTATGATTCTACAAAAAATAACAGAATAAATCATATTTCCAGAATTATACATTAATATGGGTGTTCATTTGGCTAATACCGATTTATTAAAAGCCTTGAAGAGTTATGAGAAATGTTAATAATTGATAGAGGAATTTCAGATTCCAGATTATGTTGTAGACACTACAGAGGAGGCTTCTAAATAGGAAGTGTAACTTAAGAAAAATATGTATCAGATTGTCCTTTCGTTTAACAAAGGCATTTTGATGGAATAATTGGGAGATTATGTGACAGCCATGGAATTACATTAATAATGCATCAAGATAAATCCTTATTTTATTGATAGTTATGTGAGATTGAGTTATTTGCAATTTCATCTTGGAGATTACAAAGATGCTTTACGAACTATATCAGATTCTAAAATTTATTATGAACAGTATGTTAATCATAACAGGAATTATAAAGGTTAGAATCCTGTTCCTATGATTCACGGATACATAGCATATCAACTATAGGATTAAGGAGGAGCAGTTGATTAATTCAAAAGATATGGAGAGGATTGTTATTCAAAAATCTTCTTAATGGCTCATGATTATCAATTGGCAGCTGATAAAACTAAAAATGACGATTAGCAATTCAAAAAGAAAGTTTTGAGACAAATTGCCAGTACAGGCATGAAGTTACTGTAACATGAGCCAAAAAACTTATAAGCTGCTATTACTTTGATATTGGTTATTGCGGAGTTAGGCAAATACACAGAAGCCCTGAATTTATTGGGAGATCTTTAAGAATATGCTCATCAATAACCAAGAATTCTTAGCAATTTGGCAATCTTGGATTGTTTGATAATGCCTAATAATAATTAATCAGCTAAGACTTACTTTAAAAAATATTATGAGAAAACCAATTATAAACCAGATGAACATACTGATCTTGCTGTTGCCAAAATGTATCTGAATAATAAGAAATATCGAGAGAGTGCCAATGTCATTAAAAGGCAAATTCTCAATAATCCAGGAGATTTGAAACATAGACTTAATCTCAATATGGTGGTTCATTAATACTGTTATGAGATACAAGAGGAGAAATGTTCTTATAAACTATTGAGAACAGCAGTAACCTACTTTAAATGCTTATTAAAGAGTTATGAATACATGTCGTAAGGAATCTGTTGGTCAAATAGAGAATAGTAGCATGAGACTGAACATAGACATATCATCAGATAGAATCATTAATTAATGAGATAGAAGAGCGAGGACAAGTTTAACTTTATTCATAGTTTTTAAACCAACTTTGATAAATTACTGAAAGAGGCAGAGGAAAAGGAAAAGATTAAGGAAGAAGAATAATAAATGTTAGAATAATAGAGAAGAGAGAAACTAGAAAAAGCAGCAACTTAATAACAGCAGAAATAAGAACAAATAGATTCTACTTAAATGGAGAAGTTAGCTAGAATTGCTGCTGATTTATTGAGTAATCTAAATATGGATTAGGAGTTTGAAAATTAAATTCAGGGAAAACAAAGCAAATAAGGTAAGTTAAGTAAGAAGGAAAGGAAGAGGAGATAAAAGGAGTAAGCCAAAGCTAAGAAGGAGGACGACGAATTCATTGAATCTGACGATGAAGATTATAATTCTGAATAGGCTGAAATTGATGAACAATATGCGAAAGAAGAGATTGGCGAGGATTCAGAAGAACAATTAAATGAATAAGAGGCTTATGAAAAGAGAAATACTAATAAGTAATCAAAGAAAAAGAAGAAAATCAAGTAGAAAGAAGTCAAATAAAAATCCAGATTACAAGTACATATAATTTATAATGCTTATTTAGAAATAAGTTGATATTAGTGATTAAGAAGGTGTCTATGAATCGCAGGACTCTAATAAATATGAAGATTTATTTTGAATTACATTAAAACAAAGATAATATTATTTATAAAATAACATAAATTTATTATGGCAGGTGAGTTTACAGGTGTTTGTGGTGCTTGTTGTGGAATCAGCAGTTTCATTCTATTTTTAATGATCATATTATCGTTTAGTTCATTAGATTATAATGAGGTTGGTTTAGATTATAGTTCAATTACTAAAACAATATCTCCTAAAATCTATTAGGCAGGAATCCATTTCCTAGGCATTGGACACGAGTTCATCACTTTCCCTAAGACAGTTTAGACTGTTGAGTTTTCTGATGATAAGACTGCTGACAGAAAAATGATACATTCAAGAACTAGTGATGGTTTAGAAGTGGTGTTAGAAATCTCATTTTAATATACGTAACTTATTTAAATTAATACTAGTTACAATTTAACTTAACTCTACTCTTTGTTTGCAACATATTAAACTAAGCACAAACCCATCCTCATTAGACAGTCTATTGACATTCTTTCTTTTGTTGCCACTCAATACTCAGCCTACGACTTTTTTATGGACAGATAAAATATAGGAATTGCAATGTAGGCAGCCTTAGACGAATTATTTGAGAAGGAATTGTATTCCAATTGTGAGTTTTTTCAACTTCGTTCTGTGGATTTACCGAACGACTTTGAAAATGCCATTTGGAGTTCGGAAGTGAAGAAGCAAGAGATTGTTAAAGCCTAAGCTCAAAAGAACAAAACTGAAGTGGAACTGGAGACTAACAAGATGACTGCCTTATACAACAGAGAGGTTGTGTTGAATTAGGCTTATGGTGAGGCCAATTCTACTCTTTCAAATGGGAAGGCCAAGGCTGATGCATTTTTGACCATTTAGGAGGCCAATTAAAAAGCGTAAATATTAGTCAGATTCTATATTTAGATTCAAGTCTTTAAAGGAGCATTTGAAGTTGGATGGGAAAGGGGTAATTGATTATTTGAAAAATAAAGCATTAAGAGATTATGAAGGAGATGATTTATTAATTTTTATTTGATTTAATAATTTGATAGTTAAAAATTACATTCAATGTCTAAGGAAGAGGACCATAGTGAAGTAGAGGATCATATTCTAAGAAGATTCGATTTATAAGAATACAAAGGGAAAGGAGCGTACGGAATAGTATGGAAGGCTTATGATACTAAAACCAAATAAATTGTTGCATTGAAAAAAGTTTTATTTTAAAATAAGCTAGGTGTTTGATGCCTTTCAAAATTCTACAGATGCATAAAGAACTTACAGAGAAGTTGTATTTTTGAAATAATTAAATAATCATGATAACATAGTTAAACTGATATCTGTTATAAGAGCAGATAACAACAAAGATTTATACATGGTTTTTGAGTATATGGAGACAGATTTGCACAGAGTAATTTTCCCTTAAATATGTAATAGGTTATCAGAGCTGAATTGTTAAACAACATGCACATCTAATATGTGATGTACTAAATTCTCAAATGTCTCAAATACATACATTCTGGACAGCTAGTTCACAGAGATTTGAAACCAGCCAACATTTTGATCAACGCAGATTGCCACATCAAAGTAGCCGATTTTGGATTATCCAGATGTCTATCCGAAACAGAAAATAATAATGGTATTCAATTTTTATATTCCAAGAAATACCAATAATGACCGAGTACGTAGCCACTCGATGGTATAGAGCTCCTGAAATTCTCTTCGGATCTCATTATTATTCTACAGCCGTGGATATGTGGAGTGTGGGATGCATCTTGGGAGAGATGATACTCGGGAAGGCTTGTTTTGCAGGTATCTATCCATTCTATCTAAGGAACTTCCACTTTGGATTAAATCGACAAAATCATCTAATTGATTGGAAAACCTACTCTATCCGATTTGGAATCAATCAATGCCCCCATGGGTTATCAAATCATAGAATAAATGGACAGCAAAAAATAATTCAGTTACCACCAATTCTTTCCAAAGGCCAACGATCTCCAAATAGACTTTATAAAGTAAAATTAAATCATGAATTAGAAAATTGTTAGTTTACAATCCGAAAAAAAGATTGACTGCAGAGTAAGCCTTGGATCACCCTTATCTCAAGGATTTCAAGCAGACTGAACCTGAAATTCTATTAGATCAATACATAACAATTCCCTTTAATGACAATAAGAAACTCAAACTCCAAGATTATCGAGATGCCTTATATAAGGGACTAATAACCAAGAAGTCCAATAATTTGGTTGCCTCCAATTATTCGAGCTATTTGACTAATAAAATGAGTCGAAATGAACCCAATCCTAATAGTATAGTTGTAAAATCAGATACAGAACAATATGTTTTCAAACAGCCCACTAATTAGCAATAATAAGTCAGATGCAAGTCTAGATTAGATCAAAGAAGTGAATCAGTTTCTAAGAAAATAGCTTAGACCCAATATTTCAACACTCAGGATATCATGAGAATCTAAAGGCAAACTGACAAATCCAAATCTTTTCACATCGATGAAGAAGTATAACCAATTTTTATCCATCTTAGATGCCAACTGTCCATAAGTCAATAACCAAATAGCAACTATTGGATCAATAGGTTCCAACTACTACTCATCAAAAATAATAGGAGAAATCATACAATCGAATGAAACCCTCCAATGGTAGCAAGTTGTCTGAAAGCAAGGAGAATTCAAGGATTAATTCAGTAGAAGGGACTATTAATAACCATCTCCTTGCTTAAGCTTAATATAATTTTCATAAACGATTGTAGAAGAAAAAACAAGTCAGTGAAATTTATGGGTTACTGATCCTTAATATTCTATTAGATAACCTCATCCAGGGTAATAAAATCAGAAGCCCAAGTAAATCCCCAAGAAGTCTAAGACTCCAGATCTGAAAAATTATTAAATGGTACACTCGAGAAGTCTGTCTTAAAATAAAAATATTTCAGTTTCTAGAAGTAGTAGTAAGCCTAAAACTCGAGGGAGTCCCTATTACTCTGAAGGAAAAGTATTGAATAGTCAACCTGATATGAACTGCTCTTTTTCAAAGAGTTTCTATAATTTTAATAATTTAGGTAAATAATAAAGTGTATATTCAATAGTCAATTCTAACTTACCCTTGTATGCTAAAATCTTGTCTAAGCATTAAAACATCGTTAAATTCAATTAATAGAAATTACGCTATGAATCATTAAAGAAATGATTATAAAATAATTTTTTATATTATTCATAAAAAGAAATAAATGTGAAACATCACTTTACCCAGATGGAGATAATTATAATAAATAATATTGATTTCAAAAATAAATAATTAATATTTATTTTAAAAATGGATATTTTTAAGGATTTATTTGCCACGCAAGGTTTCCAATTATGTGCGAAAGCTGTTTAGGATGCTTAACCAACAGGAGATCAAGAAGCTTTATTCAAACAATGTCAATAAAATTATGCTAATGCTTATAAGGTTGTCGGCTAAGAGTTTCTTAGATTCTTCAACAATCAGCCATCAAAGGATAGATACGGTCCTCCCTAGGAAATTTGATAAATAATATATTGAAGTAACACAAAACAATATTAATATTAAAATGAGTCGAACATATAATATTGCAAATGTAAATTCGAGAATAAATAAGTCCATCTATTCCAATCCATTTTCGTACAGTCTCCAATCCACTAATAAATATATTTTAAATTATCAGAAATATTAAGGGAAATCTTATATAAATTAATACATATTTCCAATTATATTATGATATTTAAAATGTTCTTGTTACATGAATTTACTAATATACTATCAATCATTATTTTAATATATTTGTCAACACTTACTCTGTCTCTAATGTGTATTAGGTTTCTCTCTTAATTGCTTCAGCCAAATAATAGAGTTTATTCATGGATATTAAATATTCTAATAATTCAGGTTGCTATTTGATTAGAAGTAATTAATTACTTTATCGCCTTCTTTCTTATTGGCAGTATTAGAATTAATTTTATCAGATAAGGTCACTTATTCTTCAATGGTTTCGATTAATTGTCGACCATAATTTTGGATGTTGGATGTGAATTTAGTTTCCTCATTCTTAAATTTCTCTTCAATGGAGGCTCTGTATTGATACAAAAAGGCCTAATTAGAAGCTAAACATACTTATGTCAATGGAGTTTTTAGCAATTCCAATGGAAGTTGTCTGTAGATCTTGTCATTCTTAATATTCAAGACTGGGATCTCATCCTTAGAATAGATCTCGGCATATTTCTCATTGATCTATTATCAATTTAAAGATAATACCACGAATGCTTAGAATGGTTGAGAGTGACCAGATTTAGCCAATTACAAGGAGTATACTAAGACGAAGGCGTATTTAACATAGAATTGAAGTCTATTGATGTCTTCGAATTAATCTAAAGTAAAATGTCTATTTTGATCAGTAATGACATATAGGCCAAGCTTATGGAAATCCAAATGATGTTTCTTTGCATAATCCAAATATTCATATTGTTGATCCTATTCTTCTTCAATATCAATTGTGGGGAAGCAATTAGTGACTTCAATAGTTTCACCTTCGATAATTCCTAATAGATAGCCATACTAATTGACAGTTGGATTATCATTCGCTTGTTTGATAATTTTCATGGCAGCCTAGAATGGATTGTAAGAATTACAATGGTGTCTAATTTAACATTAGATGCTTTAAGTATAGGCTGTTCTCCAGACATATTATTAATTTCAATAAAACAAATATTTTTAATCACATTTATATTTTTTAACGCAATTTTTCATAGGCTCTCCTGTCCGCATCGTTAATAGATGGTCTGATTTTGTTCAAAGAATTGATGAAGTTATTTTGAGTTATCACATTTTATGAAGAAATGATAGCATCCAAGGCTGCAGTAGTAACCAAGTTAGATAAATCGGCTCCAGTAAAGTTTTCACAGCGCTTAGCCAATTCTTTGAAATCCACATCATCTATTGGTGACTTTTTGGCTAAAGTTCTGAGAATATCTTCTCTTCCTGATTCGTCAGGCAAAGGAACATATAAAGGTTTATCAATTCTACCAGGTCTCAAAATGGCTGGATCAAGAATGTCTGGTCTGTTGCTGGCAGCTATTATAAATACCTACTTCCCTAAGTAATTAATTTTATTAAGTTAATACTATCTTCAAATCCATCTAATTCTGTTAATAATTAATTTACAACTCTCTCAGTGACTTATCCTCCTCCCTCATTCCCTCTGACTGGACAAATTGCATCTATTTCATCAAAGAATATGATGCAAGGCTACGAAGCCCTGGCTCTAGTAAATAGCTAAAAAATATTTCAAGATCTCTTACTCCTCTAATGGCCTTTTCAGATTCTCCAACATATTTATTTAATATCTCAGGTCCTTTCACTGCAATAAAATTAGCTCTTGAAGCATTAGCCACTGCTTTTGCCAATAAGGTTTTTCCACAACCTGGTGGTCCCCATAATAAAACTCCAGCAGGTGGTCTCACTTTGAATTTTTAGAAAACCTCTGGATTTTGAATTGGCAACACTAAACAGTTGTCTAACTCTTTTCTTAGTTCTTATAAGGATCCTATATCAGACCAAGTAACATCCGGAATAACTGCAAATCCCTCCCTCTTTGCTGTTGGTTGTACTTTTTTCAGTGCCATTTCAAAGTCTATTGGTAGTATCTCTACAGTTTCCTCACTAGATATTAATCGTTTAACCGCCTCTACAGCTGCCTCTTTACTTAATGAAAATAAATCTGAAGCAACATAACTAGCTTATATTTAAATATATATACCCAGGAGTTCTTCTGGACAAACTATAAAAATCAATATTATTGACTTTCAATGGTTTAATCAATTTCTTTAAGATATCTTCTCGTTATTCATCTGTAGGAACAGTTATCATGATTTCTTTGTCAAATCTTCCACTTCTTCTCAGTGCTGGATCCAATTAATCTGGATGAGACGTGGTAGCTATTAAAAATACGTTATTAGGAAGCTAATCTAAACTACCCATTATTTAAGTTACTACTCTCTTTTCCATCTATCTAATAATATAATCTAAAAGTATATTTACTTATTTGCTTTATCTCGATCACCTGCTATCACATCGATATCATCTATAAAAACTAAAGAGGGAGCCTCTTGAGCTGCTTATTAAAACAATTATCTGATGTTCTTCTCTGATTCTCCACTCAACGAAGCTACTATTTCTGCTCCATTCTTCATAAAGATATTCAATTTAAATTGCTAATAGAGATCTCTACATATTGCCTTTGCAAGGTAAGTCTTTCCACAACCAGTAGCACCAGTTAATAATATTCCCTTTGGAGCATTGCTTCCCAACTCTGTAAATATGTGTGCATATTATAATGGCATGTATATCATGGATTCTATTTAAGATTTGATTGATTCGATTCCTCCAACGTCATTTAAAGTAGGGAATTACATCAAGGTTTCTTCGTCTAACACTTAAGATGCATTATTCTTTGGAATATTGCTGTTTTAATTATTATTGGCATTATCGAGTTTAACTTTTTTTTAAGGCTGTTTATCTTCAATTACCACCACATCTTTGACTTCCTTTTATTCTTTGATAACATTATCTTGGAAATAAATCTTGATCTTAGATTGCAATATGGCTTTTGGCAATCGAGGATGTTTTTGGGCTAGGGTATCTTATACCTCTAAAATGGAGGGGTTTGCCTATTTTTGTTATTCTATTATTTAATGTTTGAATACTGAGTTCTTTGAATATTTCATGGATTTGAGACATGATCTATTCTTACAAATTTGCCATAATTAGTATGTAATTTAAAATTTATATATAAATTCAAAGGGTTTTATGAGATATAACTTGATCAATCAAAATAGAGAAACAATTTGAGGAGAGAGAATGAAAATTAATAATGATCAAAATTGATGTAGTTAACACAGTTATTAATCAAAGTAATCCATTTACATAGTTATTAATTAAATCTTCATCTTCTCTTTACTCTAGATCATCATTTTTCCAAAAATTATATTCCTAATCAATGATGGAATGATCGTTTTCAGTTTCGGATTGAGTTAATTTAGATTATTTTACTTTTTCAGAATGAGTTTCTTAAAAAAAAAACCTTGGCTTTCTAGTTTCTTTCTCTTATTTTTGATTTGTTTTTGAATTCGGAGATAATACAAATGGTTGTTTATATATTTCATGCTAAAATGCTCCCATTATATATTTTTTTGCTTTCAAGTTGTTTTATACAAAATATGGTTCTAGTAATAAATTATTGATTTCCTTCTTCTCAATTTGTTCATTATATAGATGCTTAGCTGAAAGAGACTTTTGCTGTTTGTTTTGCATTTCCATTTCTTTTTGTCGGCATTTCAATATTCTTTCTGAATTTTATTTTTGCTTATCTGGCAAAGCTTTAATTCCTCTTACTTCAGTAAAATATTCATTGTAATAAATATTGTTTGGAGATTATGATTGAAATTAATTTATTTTTGGTAAGTGAAATCTATTGTTTGATTTGTAAATTCTAGAAATAACTAAGGCTGGTTTATTTTAGAAGCTAATGTTACAATCTTTCATTTAATTAAAATTAAATAATCATTTGTTCTTGAGACCAACAATATAATCTTCTAATAGATTAAAACTATGATGCCGATCGACATATATTGCTGAACAATATGATTAGATCAAAAATGGAGAATTTATATTATAACAATGATGACAATAGTGAAATTAGTGCTTTACTTATTTAAATTCTCTATAATTATAACATTTCATGATGATTCCTATTATTATTCTTACTATTTCTTCTTTTCTTCACTTTAGATTTGCTCCTTGTATTGATCAATGTTCTTCCTTAGTCTCTCCTTCTTTTTCTCAAAGTCTAATTTTTCCTGCTTCTGCCTCTCCTCCTCTTCCTTCTTCTTTCTTTCCTCGATCTCCTTTTTAATTTCTAACTGTATATTAAATGCATACATTATTCACGTTCGTTATGCTGATTCTTGATTTGGGCCAACTATCTTTTGGTGCTAGCCATGTTGTTATTTTCAAATTATTTCATATCTTTGACGATAGTAGATATTTTAGATATTTCTAACTCTTTGCTTTCAGCCTTTCGAGCCTCCTTCATCATTTTGATATCCTATTTCATTTATTCCTCCTTTCGTTGTCTTTTTTAGATATTCTCAGTTCTCTCGATTTCTCTGATCATATCCTCTTGGAATCCTATTCTCCTCTCATATTCCACCTTCATTTGTCCAAAGTTGTTGGATGACACATGTTTAGGAAATGAAACTGCTGAAGATGATTTGATTTTCAAACTTTCTGTTTGCAATTACTTGAATTTTTCCAGTTTTTTATCCAACTATTATGACTTGATTTCTAAGGATTATTTGTACATTTCTGATTAAACCTCTTTACGAGTCTAAAAATTATGTCAATAATTACTTTGTTCTTGATGACCTATATTATTCTCTTGTGATCTTCTGTTTAATTTTATTGTTTCATATAATTGTGATACTCATCCAACATCTCTTGTCTAATCTGGACTTTCTCTTATTTCAATAATCCTTTGAGTTCTCTCTGTAATTCTTAAAATGTCTTCATGTTCTTTTCATTATCTACTTTTTGAGATAACTCTTATAATTTTTCAAGTCTCTCCATCATGTTCAGTTCCCTCTTGGCCTACAAATCTTCTAATTCTTTGATTCTCAAATCATTCATGCTTTTGACTTTCTCTATCTTCTCCCTGGGATTCAAATACATCCTTTATTGTTGAGTATCTTTCAATTCGACCTTCAAATTTTCGACTATCTACTTAGCTTAATTGAAATTGGAGGATTCAGCATCTGATCTATTGTGTAACCATTTCTAGATCTCCTGCTGTTGCACTGTTTACATGTGTTTCTATTTTATCTTTTATTGTCTATGTTTCTCTAATCTTTCCTCAAGCTCATGCTGTTTGTGTTGATATTCAATTTATTTTGATAATATATCCTCCTCCTTCTTTGCCTTGTGGAGTTCTGCTCTCTCCTTCTTCTTGATTTTGTCATACAACTTGAATTCCAGTTCTAAAGGTGACAATGACTTGGTCAGTATTGATTTACTCATTGAGACAATCGATCTGTCTAATATTATGGACTTCTCTGCTATAGAAGACTGCATAATAGATTAGTCAGCTACTGACTACTATTATTTTTATTCTGGAATTGGAATGTATTAGATCTCTTTTCTGATTTCATTTATTTTTTATTTTCTTGAATGTTCCAAGTGGTTTGATAAGGCATCGATCAATTCCTAATTTATTTTATTTCCCAGAGGATCTAATAACCTTGAATTGAGACATACCTTTCGTTTTTATGATTTATATGACATCTTTTCTGTGTTTAATCTGCAAATCTTAATATGTGTACCCGAGCACTTGCATAGCTCTCACAAATCTTGGGGTTAGATCGGCTTCATCGATGTCATAAGGACCTAATATTGAATGACATAAAAATATAACCTTTCTCTTTTTTCTGCTCTGCCATCCCTGATTCATTTTATTATGGTTGCTCTACTGGCTATTATTCCTTTTATTCCTCTTTTTTTTCATTTTCTTTCTCTTAACTTTGTTGATTTTATTGACCTTATTCCCCATTTTAATTTTGTTATGGGTTTTCTTACTTTTGCTCTCCTGGTTTATTCTCCTCTTGATTTTGTGTTTCTGACATTTTGTAATAAAAATTAAATAATAGATTTACTATTTAAGGTGTATTATAATTAATGTTTATAGTTCATAATAATTGTGATAAGAAATATAAATTAACTCAATTACATTATATATATGTAAATATTTAATTTACATTTATAATATTTATAAGAATAGGAATTAATAATCCTTCTCCGAGAATTGCTGTCCCCCATCGTATACCATATATGAACTGTTGAATTTTTAGAATATTTGAATAAAAACAAATCAATTGATTCTGTTCTTTAAGTATCCTGAAGCACCTTCCAATTTAGTAGCCAAAATTTCCTCGACTTGTCTGATGATTCCAACTTCCTTGGTTCTTTATTCACTGTCTCTGGCATATTAGGTTCTGAGGGCCTCACAATCGTTCTCCTTTTAGGTCTTTCCTGCAGTGGCGGTGGCTAATTCTCTACCGGCATCTTCCTTTCTCTTCTTTTATGCTCCCAAAGCATTTTGAGTTTAGGTCAATTTGGCTTCGTTGTCTTTCAAAGCATTTTGGCTAAAATTATAAGCAAATACACTTACAAGTTCTTTCTTTGATCGGCGAATTAGGCCAACAAGTTTTGGTAATCAATTTAAGCTTAGACTTCAGCTTCTTAGTCATCAACAGCGGATTATTCAATTGATTGTCTGAGTTCAGCGATCTTGTCTTATGTTTATTACAATCTTTCCTTGGAGAAGGCTGAGGCAATAGAAACCAAAGCAGCAATTGGGTTACTCTTACCCATGTTGTGTAATTCTAAGAAGACGGCCTTTGGATCTTATTCTGGTTGAATAGCAGACAATTTGGCAGCAACGACATTCAAGGCTTCAACGACATCAGCTGTGGACTTGATTCTTTAAGCGAAGGCTTCAGCATCCTTGGCTCTTTGAGTTCTCAAGGTTTCTTCTTAATCATTAAGAATTCCCAATTGGACTTGGATGTTTTCGATTTCGCTTTCCAATTATTAGACTTAGGCAGTCAAAGCAGTGATTTCAGTTGTTGATTCACTGATTTCATTGGAAGCATAATCAATTCTTCTGTTGTATCCAGCGATTTCAGCAGCACAATCGGCTTCATCAGCGGCATGTTTCAAGTCAGCCTATTATTATTGTAATAATAAGTTTTCTCTCAATTCTTAAAGCATTCTAGCAATATCAGCCAATGGGGCTTGGTTTTTCATTTAAAGAGCAATTGTGTCGAGCAATTTTCTTCCCAATGCGTGTTCTTCAATCTATTAACCTTAATTAAAGGATATACCTCTTCCAATTCAGCGAAGACTCCTGCATTTGGATCAGATGGCTTTTTAACGAAGACTGCATTGAGTGTTACTAATCCCAATAAGAAGCAAATTGTGAATTTCATTAAATTAATATTAATAAAAACGGATTTGAAATTGCCTTAAAAATGGGTTTTTAATTAATATTTATTTTTTATATCCCCAAAGAATTTTATATCATTAATTCCCTTATACAAAAATTACACAAAATTAAACTTACCATTTATTAATCTTCATCTAAATACATATATATGAAATATAGAGCTGTTTTTATAGTTATCAAATAAAATATAATGAAAAAGATGAAGAAATTTAATCAAATTATGTAAAAACAATACAAAATCTTATTGGATTTCATTATCCATTCATGAGAAGGACTGAATGAGGTAAGAACAGAAGATTTAATATACATTACAGTATATGGGCTTTAATTAAATTCATTTGAAATTAATCGTTTTATTAAATTAACTGCATTAACATAAGATAAATCCCAGATGTCATTTAGAAAAGTACTCTAAATATTTTTCTCTGTTTACTCTAGTAAATCCCCCACCTAATCTTTATTGTAATCCTATCTTTTGATCTGGAATGTGCTGATAACTAATGTCTTAGTCCAAGGACCATCTACTGTAATTGAGATCTGAAAGAACTGATTCCACTGATTCTTTTTTCTCAATTGATAAAACGGGTAGAATATTTTTACCACTTTTTCTGTGATTTATAACTTAGACCTTTTGAACTGCCTGTCTGTATTTCGATGAATATTGAGAGTTATTTAATTATTTAGGAACAGCCTTTATTTGCACTCTCTTGTAAATCTTACTATATTCTTTGATGATTTCTATTCTGTTTTGCTTCGCTATTTTGCCTTCGATATGATGAAATTTCTCAGTAAAATCAAATTTATTTGGGGAATTGCTCTCTTACCTATCTGAATAGGCTTTATTTGCTTGGATTTTCTATTCCAAAGTCAATATGCCATAGTTAGCATTCATTTCTTCAGGTGTTGTATTTTACTATATTTTTTTACATCTTATCACAGATCCGCCTTTGGTTGGAAAGTGTAAAGGTTTAAAAATCATTTATTATTCTTCATTTCTTCTTGTTTCCCTGTGTTTGAACATCTCTTCATAGGATGAGAATATCATGAAATTGTTGTTTTGATTAGCAATTTTCATAAGTTCTTCTTTGGCTTCTTTTAAATAATTTTACATTTTTAGTCTATCTTCTAAAGTTTGTTTATGTTCATCCTTAGTATTATTAAATTCATCTTATTAAGTTAAAATTCCTTTTTTTGTAAAACCTTGTATTCTTTTTATAATTTTCTTTGCTGGAGATTATTAAATAACTGTTTCTGACAACATTTAATAATTATTCTTGCAATTTTAATTTGCAGGCTGAGTTCTATAGTATCGCATCGAGAACTTGTAAATTGAGTGGAAAGGCCATAATAACGAAACAAAAAAATAATGAAAACATTGAGTTTAATATTTAATTCAAGATTTCATAGAATACGAACTGTTTTTTAATCCTAGATAATCTTGACTTGCTGAAATTTAGATACTTTTTTTGGGAATATCTTCCACTTATGCAGGTGTTAGAGGAGTTAGAGGAGTAGAGGTAGTCATGTAATTCATTATCTGAATTGAATCATTATTTTTTGGGGAAGGAATAGTAATTGATTATTCAACTGAGTTGGATTAGATGACTGATAGATTTAACTGAGCTTTTATTCTCTAAAAACGAATTAATATACTTCTACTTAATATATTCTTTAGCACAAATCGATGGAGTGCTATGAAAATTCATCATCGCAGATTTCTGAACTCTATAACGAATACGTGTCTAAAAAATGTTACGGCTCTTTGATGTCCTAGATATATTGCTCAATGTATTCGTTTAATTTCTATTATAAGTCTTCAAACGAATTTGATCTTTTTAGACATGCCGGAGAATGCAGTTATAATTGCTCCTATTACTGCTACAAGATCTCTTATGATTTGTCGATTAGTAATTGCAAATTAATCTCTTGAATCTTGAACGATTATGAACAAGAGCTTTACTAACCATTTATCTAAATGTATTTCGAAATAATTGACCTATTCATCCTTCTCAATTATTTTCCCTTTTAAAACTTGAGATGATGTTATTTCTAGTTTATTATAAACTTCGTTCTGATAGTTTAAGCATTTCTGTGATTTTTTCATAATGAGATTAATAATTTATTTTAAAGACTAAGATCAACATTGTTCATAATATTATATTATAATTATAAATAAACATTCGAAACCAATATAGTCAGCAAGTTCTTAAATCATTTGAAAATACAATAGTAGATTTTGTGCTAAAATTAATTGGAACTTTATAAGAAAATACACCCGAATTACATATGCCCATTTTTACAAATTAAAAGTCTTTTAATATTTATTCATATCCAATCCATTTTTGAATACATAACACAAATCCACTTAAAAAGTACCATGATTTCGCTATCCTGGACACAAATGGGCTAAGAAAACCATTAAATTAGAGCAAAATTGAGTTTTATAGGGGAACTAGTCAACAAGATATTGAGTAGTAGGTCAATTATTTTTGTGATGAATATTTTAAATAATATAAAATATTGAATAATTAATAAATTAGGAAATAAAATGCAATAAGAGATTTAAGGAGAAGAAAAAAATTATGAAGTAAAAATATAAATTGAATAAAACCATTCGGAGTTGATTGAGCAAGTGTTGTCAGTTGATAATGAAAGTGGGGTATTAAAAATGAATGCGGATGGTAAATAGCGTATTAAAATTAGGGAATCAATTGGTGTTAACCTTTTCAAGCAAGGATGCTAGCAAAGTGGGGTAAACTGTTAAGCATACAATCGATTAATTATTGCTTATTCTTGAGACAATAAATTATACAAATAAATGAGTATGCCCAACTTTATAATCATAATTTTATTATACATCAAAAGTGAAAATCAAAAGATGCTAAAATCGGCAAATGATCACTGGGGAAATTCCTGTTGGGTAATGCTACTTCTTGCTATAACACACTTTCTTCAGGCAATCTCAATATCTTTTCCACGTTTGCATTATGATAGAAAATGTAATCAATACATCCTTTAAACTAATATTATTTGTCTTCAAATTTACGTCTGTTGTATAATTAGTAAACTTGGGGAATGGATGATAAGCACTTTGCCAATTCAACTTAGGTGGACCGTAGTGCTCGAATATCTCCTTTTATAGTTTGATTTGGTTCGAAGATTTTTCTATTCTTTCAACTATGGGTTTATTTTTTTAAATGTATTGTATTGGGTTAGAATGAGGGAGACTATTTAAATCTCCACAAAATATGAGTATCTGATCATCGGATTCTTTTTCAGCCTCCATCTTTTGTACTAGCTGGACAATCTAAAAATATTTTAAGTCATCCTGGTTTGGATTCCAGAAGGTATGAATGTTTCCAATCACTAGCTGTTTTTTTGTTAATCTTGATATATCCTAAAAATAGGTACATATGTTCCAGAATGACAATTTAAAACACATTCTATCTTTGGTATTGAAGAGGTAGCCCATAATTAATGGCCATCTTATCGAGAGAGTACTCTGAAGATTTCAATAACTTGAATTTATCGACTTTGAAAGCGATCAAACATCCATCAGGTCTTTAAGGTCTCTAAACAAAGCAAATTTCATAATTTAGTTTCTTGATCCTCTCTTGATAAAAGTCAATGTTGTCAACCTCTTGAAGGCAAAATATGTCAACATTGAAAATTTTCAATTATTCGATAATTTTAGTACTTCTGTTTGAAAATTTCAGGTATTGATTTTGAGCGTAACCAGTCTGTGATTGGTCACAATAGATAGCGGCTAATATGTTATATGATAATATAGAAATTGCATGTCTAAAATTAATGAATTCTGGCTAATATTCGTTTTGCATTGTTAAATTATTACTAGGTTTCTTTTGAATACTATTTATTACCTATCCCATTCTTGATTATTATTATTAAATTATTTTAAAAAGCTTTTATCAGCAAATCTTGATGTCAAAAATCAGAATGTGTATTTTAATAAATTCTGTTTGGAAATGGATTGTTGAAACACCAGAAATTTCAAGATGAGTCTCCAAAAATATGTTGAAATCAATAAAAAAGTTTAGAAATCAAATTGAATTATAGTAAATGTAAAGTGAAAAATAAAATTTGGGTGAGGACTCCCCTTTAACAAAGGAGAAATGTGGGATTGTATTGTTTGTAATATATAATTGCATTATAAATTAAATCTTTTTTTAAAATAAAAAATGGTAAAAAACTCAGCATAAGACCCACAAGATAATTCCTTATAAATGAAAGTACTTAAGAAGCATATCATCTATAGATTAGACAATACTTGGTGTCAGGCAGAAGACTCCCATCAAAAGAAGATCCAAATCCCAAAGTTATTAGCATGAGAATTTTTGCAAGAAATACCGTCGCTGCTAAAAGCAGATTCTGGTATTTAAATTATGCAATATTCTAGGTGGAATTTAAGAAGACTAAATAAACTTAGACCTTCTCATGGTTAGATTTTAGCAGTTCAAGAATTATTTGAGAGAAGAGACACAAATGTCAAAACCTACGGAATAGTACTGAAATATCAATCAAGAACAACCATTCACAATATGTATAAGGAATTCAGAGACACCACTTTGAATGGTGCTGTCTCATAATTATGTATGACAAAATTGTGACTGTTTAGATTAGGAAATGGCTGGTAATCACAGAGCTTAACCATAAACCATCCACATCCTCAGAACTTCAGTGTTAACAAAGAGTGCTGATATCAAGAGAGGAAAGACTAATCAATACAGAGTAAAATAAATCACAAATTTAATTAGGGAGATTCAATTAGATTCCCAATTGTTAAGACAGTGCCAAGAGCTAGCCACAAAAAATTCAGAACCGTGTTCAAAGCCAAAAGACCAAATCTATATAGATCATGATCATCATGATTATTTAGTACAATAACAATAAATTAAATAACATAAATTCTATGGTTATAATAAATGTCAATGCTATGCATGTACATACGTTAATCTACTATTATTTATTGAAGAGATAAATAAATTAATTTCTTTTAATGAAAGAGGGAAATTGAATGAATGGCATTTATTCAAATTATATAAAAGATAGAATTCAAATGAATCTTTTAAAAATGAGTCCCAATATTAATCCATTAACCAAGGCCAAAATGTGGGTAGGCCTACATACTTCATTAATGAATCCATTTTGGTATTCTTGCACTTCATACATGGCATACATAGCAGGGATTAAAAAAAATGGGAGTGGAGGCTTTGATAATAACTGAGCATACTTTATTTAATAATTTTAAGTGAGGTTTCAACACCATTAGAGATGTCATAAAACTTAAAGGAGTGATTGCTGAAACACATTTAGGAGACATCAAATTAATGCCGAATTCAGCACTTCTTTTCTTTTCATAATAAACTGTAAAGGAGGAACATATAAGAGAGTTAACAATGTAAAAGGCCAAAAATTGGGTATTGCAAAGGATTGTACTCATTTAATAAAATGAGTATAACATAGCTGGGCCGTAAACCAATAAATGTCCCTAATGAGTTGATAATTGAAATACGTTGGTTTGGAAATTTAGAGGAGCCAAAATTAAGGAATGGAAGTAGGATTTTTTGGGCACGTATTCTGAAATTGTTAAGTGAGGAAAGGCTTAGCCATAAGGCAATTTGGACCAAGCAATAAATGAAATGAGGGATGTGCCTACCAAAGCTAATGGTACATAGTTAGCTTTGAAGATGGCAGTGCTTCTTGTTAGTCTTGCAATTTATTCGAATTTTTAACTCATATATAATTATAATTATACAATTAATCATGAAAATAACAAAAACTCAATGCTTGTTGTCAATTAAATAAAATTGTGAGTTTGATCATGTTTGAATTTTTTGAAGCAGCCCTTGCACAAATCAAAATCTGGACATTCAAAGCATTAGTAACGATAACCTTAAATGGGTACACAGCGACAGTAATCGCAAGAGATAAGTTCATGTATATTGGCTTTATGTATCTTAAATGATTTCATGAGTTTTTATTTTTAGTTGATCATTTTAAGTTATGATTGTTATTTCAGTTTATTCCAATCAGTCACATGATTGCAGAAAATAAAGATGTGAGAAATAGGATGGTCTTTTTCTCTCCTATGTGTATTGCACATATCACAAATTTGAAAGTAATAGCAAACGATGCATCTAAAGTATTTACTATTTTCCAAATTCTAATAGCAAAACTAACACTTATGATAGTCAATCTGGTCGTTGTGATGGATTTAAGATATAGAAATGTGTTAAAATTATTCGTCTAATTGTTGGATTTATTGGTGCTCTGAATTGATTTAGGAATAGCTATCCGACAATTTCTCTTGCCATTCTTCGACATCTTTAATCATTTCTTTGGATACAAATTGGTGCAGTTCCAATTTAACGATTTAGAGAATGGGATAATTGCTAAAGGATGGATTTAGTTGACATACTTGGTTTTAAGTTTCTGCACTCTGTCTAGGAATAAATAATAGTCAATTGGACATGCCAAATAGGTGACTCGATCTTTGATGTTAAAACAATAGCACATGGTAAACTTCTAGGGCAGTTGAAATCTTTCATTCAAAGCGTTCAAGAACATTTTGAAATCAGAAGCGATTTTGATGTTTGCCTGTTCTTTAGTGATAGTGTTGTACACAGGAATGGTGGCTGATTAGGGAAATCTATAATTATTCATTTAAATATATACACATATTTATGATAAAATAAATTCATTCTAATTCGATATCATCTAGACAAATTTTGAAGAGATCAGACATTTGCAATGTAGCGATTGGCTCTTGGTTTTCATTCAAGCAAACTAGACTACCTCTGGAGGAGAGTAATAGATTTTCAACAACCTAATTAGAATTAGCTGATACTTCTTTTAATGTTTGTTTCATGTGGAATAGTTCTTTGTTGCATATGCAAAAGCCTGCAAACTTTCTTTTCTCTATTTTGATAAAGTTGAGCAAGTCGATGGCAGGTCTATTCAACTATTCATATTGTCGAGTCATACCATGTCATAGACTTGATATTTGAGAATAAACAAGAAGTCTCTTCGGTCTATCAATCCTAGGTACTTGTTGTTGTGGTCGACAATGGGAATGGCATTGCGCTTATATACATAGATCAATTTATAGAAGACACTGGATATATGAAGGTATATAGTTACTCGTAGACATTGGTGTCGCAAGGGAGTTTTTCATTCAGCTGCAAAATCCTATCGCTAAAGTAACTGATTTCTAGTTCGTGCTGTTCTGATTGCGGATTTTTTTCCTGAGGCACTTCGACTCTCTGTGATTTTTGTGATAATTATAAGTGGAAATATTGACTAAACCCTTTGACAAGAAATGCTAAAATATCCCTTTGTTAGAGGATGCCCACGATGATTCTAGATTCAGTATCAATAACTACAATTCTTGTTACTCCCTACTTTAGTATCTTCTTCATTGCATCATTAAGATTATCAGCCATGTCTGCCTAAACCAGACTGCTTTGATGAAGACTTTCTCCATAAGAATTGAACCAGTCCCTCACTGAGATCGTCCGCAAATCGATCAGCAATTTGTTTATCTGTTCCTACCCTATCAATTGCTTTTCGTTCACAGGAGTGTTGCGATCCTCGTCTTCCTCCTCCATGATTGGTTGCACCTAGATTTTGCTATTTCCCCACACTGACTAAAATATGCGACATAGATTACCATTGGGAACCCCATTCAGAATGTTTTGATAGCATTTTAGGATGATTCGTATCAAATCCGTTTGAGTGAATACTCCATCATAATAAGCTACATCTGGATTCCAAAACAATACTTCATCAATATGCGTCTCGATAAACACATTAAAAACATCAAAGAGAGAGAATGACTGATCAATCACAGTCACTTGATTATTAATAGATAAGCTATCATAAAGAGTGCTATCTTGCAAGAAGCAAGTCAGAGTCTTCATATATTAATCCTTGATGATGTCTTCTTTGCTTTACATCCTCTTCATTCCTTGTGAATATATATTTAAAATTGATAATTATTTTATTCAAAATTCACTTCCTTCCATAATGGTCATCATTGTGATAGCCATACTGATCCTGCTATTGATAGTACTTCTAAATCTTGTTGTTCGAGTTCAACAGCACCTGTTGCCTCTTATTCCACTCCTCAATCGCCTTGTTCCTCGTGATCGGGTTCTCCCTATCGTAGTCAGTGTCGAATCCCTGACAGCCTTCATCATAGGGTTTGCACTAATGGATACTCGCATAATCATACTTGTTCATTATTGACCACTGGGAACAGCTTCTCAGAGATGTCTTCCATGGGCAACGACGCATAGATGATGGCAATCACCATAAGAGTGACATCGATCAAACTAATCTCCTTGAAGAAGGCATATGTCATGATCATCTCCCCGAAGGCACTCCAAACGATGATGTATTCCAACATCTCTATCATTTCTAATAACAACTTAATCAATTCTATTACCTGTTGACAATTGGATACTGATTGACTCCTTAACTGTTCTTCTCCTCAAGATATTGTAATAGTCCACATAATAGTAAATCAGAATGCCAAAAGCACTGCACAAAGTCCCTAGAGGAATGGCTGTACCATACAGAAATGTGAACCACATTGTCTTCATAATATCTGAGTATCTCTTGGCAGACAGGTAGTCTGGTTCTTCCATTAATTTATTGGCTTCCTATTAGGTCAACAGAGCCTTTTCTCCCTTCTTGATAATGTACCATCTCCATATGTTTTTGCAAAGACTCCAGGGATCAAGACACCAAATGAAGGGAGGCAAGAGAGCATTAAGGATGAAAATTTGACTCTCATTTTGCAAGAACCCTCCTGCTCCTTCCACATTCTTCAAAATAACTATGTCTACTAGGAAACTGATTATGGCTGCATTTAAAAACAAGGCTGAAGCATATTTATAGACAAAAGATATTTAGAATTTGGTCTTGCTGGAGATCTTTTCATCATCAACAATGTAGTGAACGATCTTTGCAACTGCGAATTTATTGAAGAGGACGATACTTAAGGAAATAGCATAAGAGAGGATATTGATCTTTAACATTGTATCATGATCAAGTTTACCTTGGATTTCTTCTTCTCTAGCTTCATCGCCATATTTAGCCACTCTATGAGCAATCAAATAGATTAAGTAAAATGCTGAACTTTCAACCAATATGTAAATGACCCAAGCCTTCACTCTCTTACTAATCTTCTCTTCTGTCTTAACATGTATGAATTCCCAATCAACTTCATTTGGTTCTGGAGCCTGTTCAATGAACAACTTTTAATTGTGCCAAGACAAATCTTTTTCTGTAATTCCAGGCAATTTGCCCTTGTTCCAATAGGATCTCATTCTCTCGAATTAAGTAAATGGGTTTTCATTCAATACGCTGTTTTTCATATCCTCATTGTCGAAAGAAATGAAGGCAATCCCAGAAAACTTCTTATTCTCCTTTTCATATGATTATCCCAAATGATGTATTTCATGCTCCTTTTCTTCGATTTTCTTGTCTATCTCCTCTACACTATGATGATGATAGTCGTAATTGTGTTCTTTGATTAGTTCCTTCTTTCTCTCGATTAATACATCCAATTCTTTCTCAATATCTATGATCTCCTCAATGTCATAGACCAGAACCACTTTCTTAACAATAATTTTGGCTCCTGCAACTGCACAGGTTTCAAACATATGTTACAATTCCCATTAATAATTAAGATCCAAACCTGTAGGTATGTTTTTCACACAGACAGTGTAATCTGCTGGTGTGAGCAATTCTTCGTCGATGTCTGTATCGATTTACCTTTGACTCTTTCTAAAATACAGTAAGACCCCCATGACTAAGAAGATATTGATGAAGTTGAGTATTTGTACATGTTCCATGGCTTCCCGATTGCTAATTTTACATAGATGGAATACTCTAATTTGTTGGCCAATGACAACTTTAAAAACCAGGAATCAGAGCAAAATGGTAGTTCTACTACATGGCCTTCTATTTTTTCTCTCTTTGTCTGACTACAATATGTGCCTGAATAATTGGTGTATAAATTGTAAAGTTGTTTTGTCAGGAGTGTGATGAAGAGGATCAGAATACAATATTTCAGATAATTATAGAACAAAGTAAACCCTGAGCCAAGAAACGATAATGCCATGGGATTAGAACAAAAGGGAATTTCTTCTCGGTCTACTTCAAATCCGCAACATGGACAAGTGTCAACTTACCTATTAATAGGAATGTGCATACCACTGAGAGTCTTGGTAGGATCTTTCTGCTTCTCTCGAGTTGTCCTCCTTGATAGAGCATGCTTCTTGGCTATGTCCCAATTGCAAGGCATTTGCAAAGGATTGTAATGATCTCCTTCATGCTTGCCGTGCTGTTGATGACTCTGATTTAGGTGATTCGGTGGTTGTTCCTGATTGTTTGGATGCTGGTTTTGCGAGATCCTTGACTATTCGTCTTTATTTTGCTATTGTCCTTTTTGGGACTAAATTAAGGATGCGACCAAATAAATACTTAACCAACCGAATTTGAAGGGAATTCATTTGCTGGTGCTCCAAGAAAATGCTAATGGTTGGTTGGCTGATTATTTTAACTGTGACTATTCATATATATTTAAAGTTAATAATTTTTATTAGGCGTAAATTATCATAAATATTTTATTATGTAGTCATAAAATTAGTTTGCATTATTCGGTAATGCTCAAGTAAATGAACCGGAGTAAAACAGTGAAATCAAGAAGAAAAGAGATGATTTCGCAACCGAAATCAGATCCAGGGACAGAAACGCCATCCTCAACAATAAAAGATTAGCTTAAAATGTACTTCATGTCCATTTCCCTTTTAGAATTAAAACACCTCAATTCAAGAGTAGTTATCATTGATCCCACAAACACTTCCCTTTGATATCCAATAGGCTTTGAAAACCCAACAAGAAGTCTTAACAAAAAGAACATTCACTTTCTAAGATTTCCCTGACATTTTATAAAAAATATATTCCACAGATGTCATTCAACTTCATTACGGTGTCACCGGACTAAGGAAAATGCTCTCTGTTGAGGTATATTTTCAATTTGATTTTAGAGTGGAGCCCCAATCCAACAAGTAATTGATGCAAATTTGGTGCCAAAGTTGATAGAAATCATTCAAAAAGAATAAATTCCTTAATTGGTCCTCGAAGCAGCCTGGGCACTTACAAACGTCGCAAGTGGAACCACCCAACAAACCTAATCGATCATAGATAAAGGAGGAATTTACCTGTTTGTTAAATTACTAAGTTCTCAATACAGAGACATCGCAGAATAAGCAGTTTGGGCAATAGGAAACGTCGCAGGAGATTGCACACAGTATAGAGATCTAATCTTGAAGGTGGGAGGAGTTGATCCCTTAATCAATATTATTTAAAATGCTTAAAATAAAAACACGATCAAGCACTGCACTTGGTCACTGAGCAATCTGTGTCGAGGCAAACCCATCCCAGAATTCAAGGTAAACATTTAAATATATATATTACAGTATGTCAAAAATGCATTGCCTGTATTCTGTAAAGTCATCATTGATGAGACTGACCCAGAGGTATTGACTGACGCATGTTGGGCTTTGTCATACCTTAGTGATGGAGACAACAGCAGATTACAGACTGTTATCGATTCCCAAGTAGTGCCAACCTTAATCAAATTATTAGATCACTCATCTCTTTAGCTCGTCATCCCAACCTTAAGAATTTTAGGTAATGTTGTTACTGGAGATGAAAATTAAACTACTTATGTGCTCAACTAAGGATTGTTGCAGAAGATTCTTAAATTGCTCTCAAATGAAAAAAAAGCCATCCGAAGAGAAGTATTGCTATCAATTAATTCTTAGACTTGTTGGACAATCTCCAATATTACAGCTGGAAGTAGCAATCAGGTTTCTCAAGTAGTCAGAGATGTTTCCATTCTTGAGAAGCTGTTCACTCTCATGACGACTGATTACGAAGAGATCGTGCGAGAAGCTACTTGGGCCATTGCCAATACAACTAAGAATGGAAGTAACTCTGACATTTAATTGTTGGTCTAAAAAGGATTGTTTAATGTCTATAAACACATATTGGAGGGTGAGGACACTCAAACTATGACTGTTGTTCTTGAAGCTTTGTTTAATGTGTTAAAAAGAGGTATCATTTTATTTGTTATCAATCAGGTGATTAAGATTTCTAGGATGACAATTATTATTTAACTACCCTTGAACAAATGGGAGTAATTAAGAGAATAGAAGAGTTGCAAAAGCATGAGAATCAAAATGTCTATTTGAAATGTTTCAATATCTTAGAATAATATTACGAAGCTGAAACTGAATTATGATGTATTATCTATTAAGAGATTCTAGATTTATTTTTTTATTTTCTACGTTTTATAGACATACACAATTGGTCATTAATGTATATATAAAATGGACATAATTCATATGTTAATGACTGAGGAATCATTAAGTTTTGATACGCTTTGATCACTTTATGTTGGTTTTTGTTTACCAATCTCATCATCCAAATTTTACTCTTAAATTCTATATTGTCTAAATTAATACATGATAACTCCGCCTTAAATATATAATGTGATACTTACAGGAGGTGAAGATAATTGCTCCTAATACAATAAGTAAGATTCTAATTAATCTCCATTGTTAAGCGAACAAAAACGTTGTCACAACTTGAACAGTGAAACTCTTTGTTGTTCTTATCACTTTATTGGTCGATACAATGTTATTTTCAACATGGGATTGATTGAATTTCAAAGTATAATATTAATTAAGCGATCCCTTTTCATCTAACCATTAATATCATAATTACTATGATCAGCAAAGCAAACTACTCTTGCAGGGACAAACTTAAATTTAGTAAGAAAAGCGTTATTGGCAGTGACTCCAAAGAAGAAATCATCATATTAATATTCATCCTTTACAGCCGCCTTTAATAGACCTTCTTCATAGGTGTACTAAAAGAATTGGAAATCTCTCATTCCTATTTATGTAAACATAATCTTTTGCTTATGTGGGGCCAGAAAGTCGTAGCCATTGTTAAACACAATCTAATGATGACTAACACCGCTTATGATGGCAAATTCATCTGTGGCATCAACATCAACTATTCTATAATTGCTTTCCTATTTGGTTATTATGGAACATGATTTCTAACTAAAGTTTATTAGATATTCAATGTAAAAATAGATTCCATTCTATTCGAAGGCTGCAAATACGTTCTTGCCATTCTTGGTATCCACAGCTATTCCACCCTTTTAACTCTATACGTCAATCACCAATTCAAATTAGAATCCTTATTAATTGATGAACATATAGGCTAAAATCAAACCCTATTTAACATCAAGTAAGTATAATTGATATTATCCATCTTTTACTTTGACAATTGCGAAATCCTTTAATTCCAACTACTCCTTCTACAATTTAAAGTCCTGCAATGTTACTGTATACTTATAGATGACATCATTCTCTCTTATTTCATAGATGTCCATTCCAGCCCTACCAACTGCAGAAAATAAGTATCCATCTATTTCTTTGGTCAATCCTCGTTCCTCCCTTTGAATCCAATTGGATATCTAGTCGATGTACATAGTTTTATCGTTTTTCTCCATCTCAGCCACACTAAAGTATTAGGCGCTGTCTGAATATAATACAAAGGCCCAATTATTCTTTTTTGAATACACCAATTAAGGCAATTCATCTCTTGATTGAATTGATGGCAGTATTGGTTAGAGATTGGCTTTCCAAATCACACCTGCAAAATCAACAGAGTTTCCATATGTTGCAAATCCTTATTTGGATAAAACATTGTCATAGTTAAACTTTATTAAATAAGCCACTGCATCTGATGTTATTGCCAACATGCCATCATTTATATGTACCATCCCTATGAACTCTCGGAAATTTAATGGGGTATCCATCTCAAAGTCATAGCTAAATTTCAATTCTCATATAATACTCTTTAAAGTCATCCTACTATATGATTGTAAATTGTTAGGTTTCAGTTTAAACTGTTTATTATTTCACCTAACAAAAACTATTCTATTAAAATGTCATTAATGTCGCATCGTCAGCCTCCGGCATCGAATAAATGATATTTGGCTCTCCAAGATGAATTCTAAATGTTTCAGAGGATTCAGTATTTTCCAAAATCTCTAAATTCGCAGAACACACATTTATGACAAATAGTAAACTCAAATAAAACATAGTTAATTTAATTATATCATCACAATTATTAGAGGATCTAAATTAAGAATATCCTTCATAATGTTATTACTTCCATCTGATGATCCTCATAAGGTCGTCTTCTTGTCGTAATTTAATATGGTGAAATCAGGATTAAATATTTCAATAATTTTTTAATGACTCAATGTACTCAGATGTTTAGAAACTGTGGACATGGAATATCACTAAATTTAGGACCTGAAATATTATTGCTCATTGCGTAAGTCTCTTAATCACTATATTTTCTATTCTATCTCTTTTGGTTTGTCTTTATTTGTTGTTTCAAAATTGTTACGACATTGCCATTCAAGACCACTTATAATTCCCCATTCGGCTCTCTATCCCTCCTTGGATTATACCAATTAGTTTCATTGTCTGATTTCTTTTATTTATGATAATTATCAACACAATCATCTAAATAAGTATTCTAATTTTTTTTATAGTCAATTCCGTTGTTGAATTCACTCTTCCCAACATATCCTTCAGAATCCCCATTTTTATTCCTTTTTTTTGAGAAGTCCTTCTATTTCATTTAGTCAAGCCTCTATTACTCGTAATTTTAGCTCACTACATTGTGTATAAAAGAATTACTCTTTTTTTATTTTTGTTTTTTTTGTTTTTTTATATAAATTTATTTCTTATTATACTTTTATCTTATCTTTTTCTCAAATTCGATTTGATAAATTATTTTCTAAAAATAAACAATATGTTTGCATAATATTTATTAATTTGCCTTGATAATGACTAAATATTATCTGCAATCAAATGATAGTTATTAATTAATTTTATTTAAACTCGGAATGGAAATTTGCTCATCCAAACTCAATTGGCTTATTCACATTAAGAAATTATTTCAGAAAAATAGCATCATGAACATATCCGATCTCATTAATTAATTAAAAGATGAAACAATCATAGATTGCCCCAATCCATAGGATGAATTGTTCTCTTTGGATGAAGTTATCGAAGAAGTTTATAAGTTCAATAAAAAACGATTAACTTATGACGATTTCTTTTAAATAATTGGTAATCTACATTAATAGGATCATTAATTATCCACTTGTGTGAACTCCTTGGCTGATTCTATTAACGATTTGACTTTGAGTGACACTAAGGTCAAATAGGAAATCAGAGTATCTTATAATGATCCAACTAAACTTATCAAAACATAATAAAGCTATAAGGTTACAAGACTATCCAAAAGTCCTCGCATGAAAATAGAGAATTTGCAAGAAGCCCAGAAGAGATTACTAGCTAAAATCACCGACATTGAAAATGAAATAGAACATGTATCTATACTATATATATTTCAAAGCAGAAATAATAGCATCAATTAAAGAAACCTCACTAATTATTAATTAAGGAATTGACCAAGCAGCTCACATCAAATTCAGATGAAATTGTTCTAAATGGTGTACATAATTTTACTCTCTAAGACTTTTATCTTGTCCTCCATAATGTCAATAAAGCAATATTCAATATTTCGATACTCACTTTCTAAGAGAGATGCTAAGAAATAAGAGAAGTCTCGATGATATTTAAAAATTTACAAGCATTGAGCATAAACAACCTCCAAATAAAAGAACTCAAATTGGAAGAACTCATAGAGTTAAAAGTGCTATCTGTTGCTGGAAATCAATTGAAAAATCTAGAGGGTTTGCCTCCTAATTTAATAGAACTTTATGCCTAAAATAATCTAATTTCATCACTTTCAAGCACAAAATCACTCAAAATCTTTAACATAAGTGCAAATCAGCTTAGTCAATTGAATCAATTAACTCACATCAATAAATCCTTAGAATTCATTAATTGTAATCATAATATTTGTGCAAACTCCAAAGATTATAAGAGACTGTTATTCAAAATCTTTCCGAATTTAAAAGGAGTTGACAAAGAAGATCTATTATAACATTCTATTATACAATAAACTGGTTTTCATTACAAAAAAGAGATGATGGATTTTTCCTTCAGTTAATTCTGATTATAAATTAATTAATTTTTATAAGCAATTTTCATATAAATCAATAATTTTACTAGCTAATTTATAAAGATTAAGCTAAATATCACGATTATTTATTAAAATTATTTATAATATTTCAGTTAATTAAATCCTTAAATTCGGCCTCGAGATCCGAAACTTGATTTCTTTATTGCTATTATTGAAGGCCTTGTCCTTACTATTAATTAGGCAATGTGGATTATGGTAAAGGTTAATGAACTACGTATTAAACCTATAGAGTTGAAGGTTTGGCTTATTAGAGAGTGTTTGGAAGATTGGGTTGCTGTACATAATTCATAGTCAAACAGTTGGTACAGTTAATTAGATTGGATACTTAAATAAGAATACATATTTACTTCCCTATTGATACATTACAGTCAATCTGCAAGTACCACAGATAAAATAGGCAAAGATCAACTTATTAATCTATTAGCAATTGTAGCAGATAAACACGTTTTTATCTTTGGGAATCATTTATGGAACCTAACAGAACATGCATGTTGATTGTATTTAGCTAAATTGTAACTTAAAATATTCACTTAATTGCATTAACATTTTGGTTTTGATTTTAAGATATTTAATTAGGTTGTTGTTCTCGTTCTTCTCTAGAAAAAGTTTAAAAGCAATTTTAATTAGATAAATTTTGAACATTTTACATTTGAGACTATAAACATATAACCATATAATAAATACTTGGGGAACTTATTACGAAAGAGGATGGGATGCTTGAGATTAGATTTTCTGATTTACCTATTAATTTTAATTATCCCTTGTCTTAGAGCTAGCCATTGTAATAGGTTCTTGACCAAGGTTAGTCAGCACTACAGCCTTATTCTAGCATACTATTGAATTATTGATGTATATACTTGTATCATCAAATTGAATTTGATCTGAATCGTCTCCAAAATCTAACAACTCAACTCCATCATTCTCTTAGTGTGAGTCTGAGTATTTCTAGTTCGATTAATTAGAAAGTAAGCCAAGTTTAGGATCATTAGACTGCATATCGATAATAATGATTAGAATAATTATAATTTATTGATTTTTTGGAAGAATTCTTAAATAATCCTAACTAGGCTTTGACATCTAAAAATATTTCCATTATAAGGTTTTGAATTTATAAGAGTATAAAACAAAATTAATTAAAATTTATATCACTTTTAGAGCCTGCATCTAATGAAAGAGAGTCCAGTTTAATTATATTTTTAATATATAAGTAAATCCTCGTGTCTCTAAGTATATATATTAACATATATATACTTGAATGCTTATTTTATCTTGAAAAGTATCACTATATTTGAAATCCAACATTATAAATTTAGAAGCGTACTTAATTATTTCAATCAGATCAACAAGGTTGAATCCAAAACTAATTTATGCAAATTCTGTAAATATTTTATTGAATGATTTCTAAGCTAGTGATTATAATAGATATTTACAATCAGCAAGGATAAATTTTGTAGTCTTAGGAATTTCATAATATATATATTCTTTTGTGAATTACTCATACTCTACAGCCAACACAAGATACATGAAAGCAGCTACAACCTTTCTGGTTTAATAACTAAGAGTCTCAAAGTCAAGATAGCAACAATCGATATATCCTTGTAATTTTAGAATGTCTTAGATAATCTCTAAATACAGTACTTTTAAATGAAGAACTGTTATTGGATCTAAATTTCTTGTGATCATCTGAAATATAATTATCCCATTGATTTGTGTAAAACTCAATCCATAAATTGATGTTTGGAAGATTCAAATGCCATTATAGAGTTTTGCAAATTTCTTTCTCCATTTCATATATTTAATCTATAGAATAACCATAGTTACTAGCCTTTTCAAAATCCTTTGGGTTTTTAGCCTCAACTTCCTGAATAAATAATCATCATACAATTTACCTCCATTTTAGATGCAATGAGCATAGAAGCAGTTCCTAATAATTATAATTCATGTTTCGTAATTATTTTTTTCGATAGATAACTATCAACATAAGCAACTGCCAAGTAATAAGTGTCTCTCTTCATAAGATACACAGAACAAACTTCAATCATCCAATCCATCAATATTGCTCTCATTAAAGGGGTGATTTAAATCTATACTTATTATAGGTAATCACAATTGGGAGCATATTCAATCTCTTAGAGCATCAGAACTTGTAAAGTTTCTTAAGAAAATCCGCCTATTTAAGAGTTTTGGTTATTGTTTTCATTAATTATAGTATGATAATTCTTAGAATTTGTTGGATTGGGGATGACAGTATTAGCATTATCACTAATAATAGTAATACTTGACTCATCACATTCTAGAGTCAGTCCTATCTGCTTCTATTCTCCCATAGAGATACATCTAGTATTTTTTTTATGCTTAATTAGGTTATTGGGGCTTTATTTTTTAATTGTTCTCTCACTAAACTAATTAGATGTGTCTTCAGGAATGAAGAATTTGGGAACGTTTATTCTTTCTACTTTACGATCTTCTCTATGGGAATTACAACTATATATGATTATCTATAACTTATTACTTTTCACAATTAGAATAATATGAATTAGTAGTATTTGTGTTATTGTTTTATGGTATATTAGAAATCATAAAATAAGCACCCGAATTGCCTTATACTACATGACTGTATTGGCGATGATTCTTTTTGAAATGAGATTTATTGCTATTATGCTCGATTGAATTATTTCTAGATAGATTTTGTTCCTTTAAGAATGACTCAAATGTAATTTATTAATTTTGAAAATCCTTTCTTTCCCAAACAGCTGACCCTTTAAGATTTTCATTCTATGTATTTTATTAGATGCTCTTGGGTTTGCTGAATATTGGTTTTAAACTCAATTGGGCTACTTTTGTTAAGGTCTGATTAGAAGTTTATTGAGGCACATTCATTTAAAATGGTACACAGCTTTATTGTTTTTTGTTTCTTTTGTATTTCATGCACTCAGGTTAGAATGTAGGCTAACTATGACTTAAATTTACTTGAATCTAAATTTTTTTATGCAGTTGAATCTATTTATTGTATAATGGTTATTGTGAATTTTCATCAAATCTCATAAACGATACATTCTAATTAATAAGGATTGATACATTAAGCTGTGCAATATTTTCTTTTGGAATGAAATAAGGATTCCATTACAAGTTCATTATTTCAAATTTAAATATAATTATTGATAAACATATAAATTAATATATCCCATAGTTTAAAAAACTTATCATCTTCACAAACAATTAACCGCCCATTCAAAGTAGCCTAAAATTCATGTGATTAAGGCATTGTCAATATTTGAGTGTTGCAAATCAATTTAGCTATGGAATTTGGAAGTCGTATTCTTCTTAATTTAATTGAAAATTGTAAATTCATGAATATGATTTTCCTGTTAAATTCATAAGATAAATTCTTTAAACTACTTAGCATAATTTTAAATTATGTGAAGGAATATTAATATAGTGATTTTACACATTAAATACAAGTAAAGAGAAACATATTGTATATTTGCAAAGGCAAATATATTTTATTTACAAATAGTTTTTGTAAATTTGGTTGTTGAAATTAAATTTTTATTATATTGGATATAAAAACACCGCCAAATTAAGATTACTTTTGGATATAATAGTGTTACTCTAAGAATTTCACTCACAAATAACGCTTATAGGCATAATTTAATAAGGCTTTTATTTTTTGATATTCTTTTGTTCAATTATTTGTCTTATATTAATTATTTAATAATATGAATAACACAGCCTCGCTTTAATAAACAATACATAATTATTGTTTACAATCATATTCTGCTGGGGATTTTGCGGTATTGATCCTATTTGATGTTTATTAGAAGAATCAATAAATTTTAGAGCATTTGAGAAAATTCATATTGGATTGGAATAATTTGCCATTATTGAAAACAATTATTGAAGTAGATTGTAAGTAAGAGACTACTTTTGTGATTTACTCATTACTTCAAAAAGCAATTGCTTCAGGTTGTAAATTTGTAAATGTTCTTCAAAATCCGTAAAGAAAATCATAAAGTTATGAAGAATACGAAAGGTGAGTAAATATTTAATATTTTAGTCATGAAAGATAACATTTTACAGCAATTGTGACAACTCACTTGAATATTGTGATAAATTATTTTACAAAGGGTTTGTAGCATTAGAATTATGTTTAAAACACAGTTTTGTTTGCCTTAGCTTATATGTTAAGAAAATATTGGTCTGAAATAATTACACCAGAACAATTGGTTGAAAAACTAATAAACACATTTTTTTATACTTAAAATATTTAAATTTTAACTTTAGGATGCAAATTATTTGAAAATCTATTGAGTTGTGTTCGCTAATATTATTATGCAACTGGCTATTTAGAATTTAGAAAAATCATGATGGGATTTCAGAGGTTATTATTCATTCATAATTTATCTAGATAATCCTTATCGACCTTACTCGAATAGACACATAAACTTGTACAAAATTAATTGAAAATGGGAACCTTCTTACAAATTTATCAATTAGATAAATCATATGCTGATTCCTTAATTTAATTGCTTAACTCCTTTTTAACTTTTAATTTCAACCTAAGTTTCTATGAAATTGACGTTGATCATGATTCAAAGGAAAACTTTATAATTAATGTAACATAATTAAATACTTTATATAGTTCCCTGATTCTTATTTTTAAATAATTAATGATGACAATTTGAATAAAGAATATTTCAGAGCTATAATTGAATTCTATCCTATAGACTAAGGAATTTCAATTAGAATACTTAATAATCTCTAAAGAATTGCATCAGCCAGATTGTCCTTATTTTTTTAGAAGCACAATTTTAAGAAGGTTTTAAGAAGAACTCTTTGGGACGGTTTGCTCTTTTTGCTAAATAATTATGAATTGTATTTGAACAATACTGACTTTTCAAACGAAGTTTGCTCTTTTGCAATAAGATTAGTGGTAATTTTCTTGTTGTTATTTCTTAGTCGAATTTCACTTTAAAAAAATTACAAAAGTTTTAGGACTTGTTTGATTAATGTGTAAATTAGTTAAACAGAATAAATCAATTGATCTTAAATAATCAAGGAATAAAACTATCATCTAACAGTGTTTTCATTAAACTATAGGAAGTTTGGCATCAATTTTTATTTTAAATCAACATTTATAGTTCTCAATATATTCAATAATTTAAACTACTTTAAAATTCTGTAAATTTGAGTTTTAAGTTACTGATTCATGCATTTTACAATGGAAACCCCTTTTCTGAAATTCCTCCCAATTATCCTATTAAAAAAATAAAGAAATTCTTGGACAAAGGATTTCATTTATGCATATAAGTCTATCAATAAAATACAATTGAATGTATTAATGTGATTTCAGATTTACTAAAAACTCTACCCATAATGGTAAAAAATATTAATATTATAGCAAGTTTAAACATTACAACCTTAAGAACAACTCATTACCTTATGTAAGAATTTATTGAAATTAAGAAAAATTTAGTGCTTTGTTGTGTCTAATATCTGCCCTTGTATTGAGTCCAGCTTAAATGGAATTCTTGAGCGGAGGAGAATCTCAATTTTCATAAAATAAAATGGATGGACACCCTTAAGCTCGTATATTATTATAAGCGATACTCGACTTAATTGTATATACAAATAAGTTAAATATTCCTGCAGATGTAAACAATAAAGTAATATAATAATAGAATTATGTGTGCAAGTTGTACCATACCAGTATTTTAATATTTATCTAAACATATATATCTTAAACGATAGAGAGTTTATATTTAGATGAAAATTAATAAATAGTCATATCTTAATCACAATTGTAATTATATATATATATATATTAATAGATAAATGAGTTTAGGTAATGGCAGTTCAGTTCAATAAAATTACTTAGTGGTTATTGAAGGTTGTTTAGAAAAATGGTAATTTTTTTGATTTTTATGTAAGCTTCTAAATATTTACATTTCATGATCCAGATTTGGTGGAGTATAGCTTTATAATCTTACAATATACATATGAAAAGTATTGATTGAGTTAAATTTTAGATTAAAGAGATAATTAGATAGAAGATTCTTTAGATAGAGTTCTATCAGTAGTATGTTGAAGCAATTTTTCTTATAGATGGATTTGACATGCTTTAATGAAGTTCAATATATAAAGAAAAGGAAACAAGTGTATAAATTGGTTTCCCTAGTTTGGGTTGATGATTAATTGGATGATTATGTGCCTGCACTTGTAGATATTTACAAATAAATAAAAAAATCTATTGCTAATGAAACAAATAAAGTCAATATGCTCAAATATTTGTGGGATATGATTGGAGTGGTCGATGAATTAGAAGTGGATAGTATTTATAGAGTATTTTTAAGAATTGTGTAAGATCATTTGTATAATTAGATTTCCTGATTTATCATCTCTATTGTCCACTGATAACACTCAAATATTTGTATAAGACTATGATTCCTCCTTAGGATTGACAGCTCTTTTGTGCGCAATATTTAAAAATAAGTAAAAAATCCAAATATAGCTAGGAATACAAGATTGTCAAATGAAAATATTCAAATTCTGCTTTATCAAATCTATGGCAAAGCTTCAACATTCTTTATCACATCCATTGACTATTTGATATTGTAAGCTCAAACTAGCATATAATAAGGTTAGCAAGTGAAGGATGGGATTTTGAAGATGGCAGCTAAGTTGTTAAAAGTAATGGGCTAGATTTCAAGCTCTAAATAAATAAATTAGGGATTTTTCGTAATCTATTAAGATTCTTCATATTTGAATTTGTTCAAAAAATAATTGTAGTTCATAATTGTCTATAAGCCATTATTCCTAAACTTAATAAAATATAAAAAGTACTTGTTTGAATGTTTGGAAGGGATATGCTCTGAACATAGTGAGACTTTAGCTTATAGATGTGGGGCAGATGTTTATTTAGATTTATTAATGATATCGGAAGGTACTCTAAAGGAGATATTGAATTTCAAATAACTTAAGGGTGAGGAGCAGATAAATGAAGAGGCTCTTTAAATCTCATAAATTGCTAGTATTCTTTGCAATGTGATGCAATTCTTAATTTAAGAAGGAGTGGTTGGAGAATAAGCGGATACGGATATGATTAAGAAGAAGACATAGGAAGTGTTCACATAAGGCAAATAAGTTTTATAATCTATTTTTTCGTCAGCCTTTACAATCATGGTTGCATTTCCTAAGATCTTAAAGTTTTCAACACCAAATAGTGAGATTTTGTTTGCCATTTCTTTGTTTAATCCAATTGAAGTAAGAATTTAAATCTAAGATAGTTTCAATAATCACTTATTCAATTGATTTAGGAATACAGAAATACAATTCAATTGCCTCAATAGACTTTGGAGTTTATTACTTAAGGATACCTAGGTATTTTTAATAGATTATGATAGCGTTGACCAACTATTTGAATAGTACTACCAAGGAGTTATTTACTAAATAAATTAAATAAGCCTTAGAATAAATTTGTGCTTAAGAGGAGTTCTGAATTATTGTGTTTATCGATTATAATTATAATTGTTTTATTGTGAGTATTTAAATAAAGCAGCCTTGGTCATGTATCTTAATCGAGATGCAATACTCAGAAACATTTGTGTTCACTTTCTTTATATAAATGATTTGATCTTGAGTTATTATATGTGAATGAGGAGCAATGAATAAGAATTGAGTGTTGTGAAACCTTTTATTTAAATACATTTATTTTGTTAACAATCATAAAATTATATTAATCAATGAGGTAATAGCCATACTTCATTAAGCCTGTGAATCACTTATCGTATAGAAATCAATCGAGTAAGCAAAGCTTTTGCCAATAATAAAGTGAGGAATCAAAATCAAAAAGTCAAAATCGATTATCCAATATTAAAAAGCCTGCTCCCATAATCACTCAAGGTATTACTTCTCCGCAATTAAAGAGGATGAACAATTAGTATGAATTATAGCTATGATGTAGATTGAAGATTTTAAAAAGTAACAAAGTGGATTTGCCATCGCTGCCTTCGCCTCAATTACAACAATAATAGTGTGATTAATCTTTGTCGAAATTTAAAAGCTTTGAAAATCTAAACATCCAAATGAGGCAGCCAACACCAAGAAGATTCAAGTCTGATGAACCTAACATCAGTGAACTTGGCACTCAGCCAAAAAAAACTATTCGCTTCAGTTAGCATAGCAACATCAGATTGAGAAATGATTCAGCGAAGGCCAGAAATAGATCAAACCACATTCCTTTTCAAAAAACTAATACTGAACCTAGTGAAATAGTTCATTCTCCAATTAAACATAAGGCGAAGAGAGATTTCGATGATTCAAGGGAAATTCTGTATTAATTACAAAGAGGTTACTCAAAAGAAAAGTAATCTATATTAAAGACTGAACCAGATGATCCCTATAGAATCGGCAGTATTTGTGAGAATAGGAATTCTGCGAGTCTGAAAAGACAGTTTGGCTATCAATAGCTTAATGAATCCCAAAGATTCCCGACAAAACATCATATAGAAATGCCTTGTGACGATGAATTTTCCTAATTCTTCAAGGAGGATGAGATCTAAAGCAATTTTAAGAGTACCTAAAAGAATGCTAATCATTAAAATTAAATAAGTCAACAAACGAAAGAGAAAATCTTGGATTTGCTCTTTCTTTCAACGGGGGAATTGAAAAAAAAATTTAATGAATAAAGTAGAATTTAATATTCTAAAATTACTAATAAAATTTAGCAAAACAAACCAATAGTACCTAAAAGCAGATTTCCCAATGACTTTTTTAATGTTTTGCATTCTAATGAATCTCAATTATTTTGATTTTAATAATCCATCTCTCTATATAATAATAAAAACACGCACATTTATACTTTGATTTCCAATATAACTTTGTTTACGTGTCTAAATTTTAATAAAGAAATTTGAATTATTATAATGGATACACCCAAATATATTGAATAAATGGGATATCTAATTAAAATGAAACTTAGTCAATTCATAATTATTAATCAAAAATAAGACGTCATTTGTTGAGGAATAAAAACGACTAACTTTTTTGATTTTCAATATTATTATAAATGAAGACAATAATCCTTGCCTTAGCACTCATTGTGTTAGCCTCATCAACATAAGCTGATGTCATTGCTACAATCAAGAAGATTGACTAATCACCATTCGGAAGAACATTGTTTGATACCATCTGGCTCGAACTCTAAACAGGAGATCCATTGGACAGATTACTCTAAACCTTGACCGATTTGGAAGACAGATATGTTGCCGAATAAAAGGAAGACGATGCCAGAAACCACGAATACTAAGATGCATGCACAGTCGTAAGAAACTTTTCTTATACCTTCCTAGGACATCTCAGCTTTCGATAAGGATTTGGCTGAATCCAACAGAAGAAAGATCGAATTAGAAGCTAGATTAGAAGGATAATTATATCCATAAAGAGGAATCTTATAAGGATTAGTTGCCTAAAAATAAGCTGAAGTCAAGGGATACTAAAAGGATTTGGATGAGCTCGATGCTTAAAGAGCTGAAGAAAACGCCGACTTCGAAGAGAAAGTCTTAGAACACTAAGAAGCCACAGCTATCATCGCTGAAGCCAGAAGACTCTTCGCTGATAACATCGAACACGAATCCTTCATCCAAAAAGGAAAAGCCACAAAATAACCAGCTCACAAATTCACCAAGGAAGTTGCTAGCATGATCTAAAAGCATTTCACCACATCTGCTAAGAAGGCTGCCAAATTCTAACACAGAAAGGGATACAGCAAATTATTCAAAGCTTTCGCCACCATCGCCTCAAAGGTCGAATAATTAGCTGATGCCGGAGCCGTCTCAAAGATCATCGATTTAGCTGATGAATTGTTGGCCAAGATCGCTGACTCATTGTCCTTATTGAGATTCGCTGAAGACAAGAGAGTTGAAGCTTACAAGAAATCCAGAAACTTCATTGTCATCTCCATCACTGTTGCCGGAACTGCACTTGCTAACGCTCAATCAGATTTGGCTGCTTTGAATGATGTCATTGCTTAAGTTGAAGCCTCACTTGACACCACCAACTAAAGAATTGAAAACGTCTCTGCTGACAGAACCGATAGATTCACCTAATGTGAAGAAGCCGTCTAAGATTACTAAGACGCCAGATCTGCCAGAACCTCTGACAGAGATGTTGTTTCATAAACCATCGGATTAGTCAACAAGGAATTAAGAACCTTAAGAGAATAATTAGCTTTAAGATAATCAGCTGGAGAAGAAATCTGAAAGTGATTTCATTTATCATTAAAATATTCTAACCCAACCCAAATTTTTAACATCTATATATATATATATGTAATTAATTTAGTAGAGATTTCAATTAAAGTCCTCATCTGTTAACTTTATATGGATTATAGGTCTAACTAAGTTTGGATATTCTGTAAATATCTAATTAAGGAGATCCAACTTCAATGTTCCAGGCTGCTTCTTTACTTTATTCACTCCTTTTTCCTTTCTTTACAATACTCGCTCAACTGAGGATTTACTCTTAATTTAGGTGAAATAATTACGATGGCTTCGGCAAACTCTTGTCCTACCGAATTAATTTGTATATCATTTAACTAGTGTTATAATTGCGTCTTCTATTATTTAAGATTAGAAATCTCTTGGTTGGCAACACCAAGTTAAGATTCCAATTGATATATGTGTTTCTCCATTTATTACAGTTTCTAAATCATATATTCTTCATGTTGCTATGTGGCTGTGTGTTGCTGGTGCATCTAAATTCGTTAATTATTTATTTATTTATTATTTAATCAATAGAAATTCATTTGAATTAGACAGAATCCATAGAATAGTCTTTTTTGGCATAATGACAATACTCCAATGACTTCACTCTTTATGGTCTTTTCCTCTTAATAGTCTTGTTGATTTCTTTGAAGGGATTGTCATTCAAAATTGGAATAAATGAGTAAGCATCATATCCAATCACTTTTTTTAAATAATCCAGTTTAATCGGACTCTGAGTATTTTTGATCTTCAGTTTTTATGAGTAGCTCTCATCCAAAGTAATAGTTGGTTTCCGAGCTCTTTCAAAATTGACTTTGTTCAGGAGATATTGCCTTTCAAATCCGTCGAGTTCCTTGGGCAGTTTTGAAGGATCAAAGTCTTGGTTTAATTATTTTATTTTTCGAATAATATCTCTAATTAAATTAATAAGTTTACATTATTGCTGCCCCTCCATAATTCGAAATGTTGCATTAATTGTAGAGGTATTCTAATAGACTTTCTTTCTTCTATTTTTCTTACATCAGAAATTTTTAAAGATCTTTTTCTAAATTTACCTTCTTTTAGATATTGATTTGATTTTCTATCTTGAGTAGATAACGTTCTCTTTTCTTTTGATTGATATGTTTCCACAATTCAGTGTATTATTCATTATATTCCTTCATATACTAATCAACAAAGGTTTATAGTGAGTTTTTCTGTACTCCCTCGTTTCTATATCGCTTTTGTATTTTTTAAGATTGGATAACATTTTCTTGGGAATTGGTGAGATAGCTCAATATCTAGCTCATTTCTCTGGCCAAATTAGTTGACTTTTCTTCCAATAATTCTATCTAAATTGAAATGTATTAGTACTTCATCCTCCTTTTTTTGTAATTTATGTGATAGGTTCTCCATAGCTGATTTTTATTTGGACAATTTCGACTTAATCAAAATAATTTCATCTTTTAAGCGTTATAATTAAGCGTTCATCTCATCCTCAAAGTCTCCAATGGAATTCTGTTTTTTTACAACACATGTATTTTAGATGGATATTTCAGTTCTCACCCTTGATTTTTTTATTAATTAGCTGTTCCAATTTTCTATTTTGCTAGGAGATGTCCCAAAGTCGTCTTATTGCCCTTCGGACTCTATGGTTTAAAAAGTTAATCTTTTCATTATTCTATATTTCTTTAATTGAAATAAAAAATATAGTTAGCCTGCTTAATTAATATATTTAATTAATAATTCTAAATCTACTTAGTATTGTGAAAGATTAGAGTATCAAGTTTAATAATCAAATAATCATTAACGAAATCACAAATTAATAATAATAAAATGAATAAATAAAATATGTATATTTATTTATTATTATAGTCATAATTTGGATCATGGACTATCAAAAGTAAATGATTCAATTAATTGTTCAACTGAGTAGATACCGACTGGAAATGAAACCTCGACTTATAAACTAAATTTTGCTGAAATGTAGAGGGGATCTGAAAGAAAGACTAGTAAATCATGCAGAGACAATTTGATTTACACTCCTCATCAAAATAAATTCTATGGATACTGCCAATTCCCAAATTAAAAGTTGAATTGCGGAAAACTAACTGAAAGTAGAATGACAACGTTGTAGCAATAATCCACCATTTCAGTTGAAAGAACCAAAGTCAAACCTCAAACCTCAATATCCAAACCTCAATCAGCATCCATTATGAATGGAAAACGCCTCAAAGTCAAAAATAGCGAAATTCTTTTCTAGGATAATCCCTATCATCTGAGTGGTAACATGCAAGATGTTATACAAAATTATCAGAAAAGCACCATCCAAACCTTCGTTTTCAGGAAGGGCAGTTCTAATATTAACCGAAACAAATCACAAACTAGCCAAAACCAGTAGAGATTTGTATGCAAGTACATTAATCATAGACAGATCAATTCCCCTCCCATTAATTTAATTAACAAATTTATTATAAATATAGATTAATAGAAATTGCAAAATGAACAAAGCAACCAAACAGAGAATCTTAAGATAACTCTTGGAACTGATAGAGGAAGATTGACTATTGAAAATGATACTCCCGATGAAAAACAAAATCGATCTCTATCCAAGTCCTTATATTAAACCTTGGATCTCTCCCTCAAAGGGGATACAATATAGGCAACACACTTGAGATCCCTCAATACAGAATTCAATTCAAGTGCTATTTTATGCGATTAAAACAATCGCAAGGTCAGCGAAATCTATTAATCATTTATTTTTTAATCGAATTTGCAAATGAATCAAAACAGATTGATCACAACTAAACAATAATTAGAAAATTCTTAAAGGTTAGAAAAAGAACTAGAATTATATCCTGAAATCAAACAACCACAAGATCCAAAAAAACCTAAATAATATAGAACTAAAATCTATACTGAATTGGAGTTATCAAAAAAAGAGAAGGACCTTAATACCAATTATCTTATCTGAAATATAATAAAATACTTATAGAATGTGTTATATCAGGATACTCTAAATCACGCCAATTAAGATTTTCTGAAGTTTTGTATCATTTCCCAATTTATGAAATTAACAGCATTATGTTTAATATTATTACATAATAATTTAAAATTGTTGAATTTGAGTCTTATTCACATATATAATAAAATGGAGAGTCCATTTTTCCAGTTTGATCGAAATTTCCTTTAAATTAGTTGCTCATTCCAAAACTCCAAAACAGGTTTAAATTAAACAAATACTGTAACAAATTAAAGCGAATTAATTTTTAATTCTGCTTTTATTATTATAATAAGGACCATTCTATTTATAAATTATGTAATTAAAATGAATTGTTTACAATACATTAAAAGATGCTTTAAAAACTTCAGGTAAAAGTTAGATGGGTAGGATTCTTCTTATCAACTCTCTACTCAGAATAGTCAAGTCCGAAGAAAAAAAACCCTGGTTTTAGATTTGGATGAAACCTTGGTGCATTGCGAATTCAAAGAAAATCCAAATTTTCATTACGAAACTATTTTAGATGTTTGGCATAGGGGGGTTCTCTATACTGTTTATCTCTGCAAAAGGCCTTATCTTAGAGAATTTCTCCAATAATTGAGTGCTTATTATGAAATTATAGTATTTACTGCTGGTTACGAGTCTTATTGTGATAAAGTCTTATAACATATAGATATTGATAGGCATATTTCTGATTACTTTGCAAGATCGAATTGCAGATTTGTAAATGGAATTTGCTTAAAAGACTTATCAATTTTAGACAGACCCTTGGATTAATTAATATTCATCGATGTAAGTGTATTTGATCTTAATCTATTAGAATAATGCTAATGCTTTTGAGATGCAACCAGAGAATGGATTATTAATTCCCTCATTTCTAGATTCTGATGAAGACGAATGTCTATTGAGATTGATTCCCTTTCTGAAACAAATGGCTCATAAACCTAAAGTAATTCCAGTCTCATCTTTCTTATCTGATTATGAATCCATTCATGGAGCACTCTTTAATGACATGCAAGTAACCTTATAAGGTTAGGCTGAAGGAGAGGAAGGTAGTTTAAGTGAAGAAAGTGTTGTTGTTCTAGAATATGTTCCAAAACATAGAAAGACGCAAACTACTTAATAATAATAAAAATAATTTATTAAGACCCTCGAATAGAGAAGTTAAACTCTCTTTTCTGGTTGATGTTATTTTGAATAATTTATCATTATTTCATTATTCTGAAAGAATTTAAATATTCAAGTCAAATTAATTTGATCTCAATATAATAAATAATACTTATCATTACAATTTTGTTACCACTATATCAATTATAAAGAATAAACGATTGATTAAAAGTCTACGATTAATATCCTCTCTGAATTATTAAGATCAATAAATTTAGTATTAAATAAAATATTATCATAAAAAATAAAATTATTTTTCAAAATCCTTATGCAAAATATCTCATAAATAAAAGTGGCTTCATTCCTTTTTAGAATTATTCTTTATAAATTAATAGATCATTTTAAATTTGATATATTTTTACTTGTAATGGAATAAGCACAATATTATAAGTATCTTAAATTTCTTCATCATGAAATACTTAGTTTTCTTAGCAATGATATTGGTAGCTTTATCTAAAAGACACCATTAGCCAGATGCTGTCTTATAAAGTCTGTAATGAGTATGCAAGGGAAATTTCGATACTTGTGATAACTCAACAGGTTGTTTGAATTAACTGAAAAAATGTCTGAAAGTACAAGAAAGAGATCCATTGCATTATTCATGTGTATATTTATTTCATTATCATAGGGATATGAATGCTTAGAAAAGAAAAATCTGACTTGGATGGTTTTGAATGCATTTTTGAAAAATACATTGGGTTGCACGGAGAATGAGGTTATTCATTTGAAATCATCAAACATTTAATAAATAATTTCTTATTTGATAGACTAAAGTGTCTCTTAAGCACATTCTATAGGCTTTTTTCAAGATAAATAAGATCTATTTTTAGTTTGACAATCTTTAATTTTAATAATGGTTGCAAATAAAATAATAATAGATTGAAAGGTGGAATTATTTCTAATTTAAGTCATTCTAAATCAGGATAATGATAATCATCATAATTTGATCATTTAAAATAGACATTTAATTTTATTATTTATACATTAATTGAAAGATTATTAAGAAAATAAAATAATATTATTTTTGATTAATAATTTAATATCTAGTATTATTATCTAGTTTAAAGAAGGTTAATTTTCTGGAAGAGAACACTATGTAATTAAAAAAACATATTAAAAAGAACATTTTTAGGAGATTTCTATGCATTTTTATTGCTTCTAAAAAATAGAAACATATATTTCTTTATCTTGCATTCTTCTTCTCAATTTGAGGAAATTTTGCTCTTATTATCCTTTATGTGAAAGGATTACTTCTTAATTTTATGATATCATATTTCTATTCAGTGAATATTTAAATAGTATGTCACGTAAACAAATACATTTTTAAACTAATTTATATTTTAGAAACCTAACAAGAACATGATTAAAAGTATATGCATAATAAAAAGAATATAATAAATACATAAGTTTCTAATAATATATTTATAAATCAAATAGAAATGATATACATTTATCTCACAAAATTCAGCCATTCTTTTTATAAGAATGATGATGTATTTTCTCATTCTTCTCTATTAATTTTTAGAATTTATTCTTATTTTTCGTTTAGTTCTTTTCTTTATTAGAATGATGTTTTTATTATTGACTAGGTTATTTTTAATGCTGTTTATATTTACCAGAATTATTATAATTATTATGAGTATGATTAGGAAGTTAGATGAATGCAGGTGATGGGATTAAGTTTCTTTCAGTTTTAGTGACCTATTATTCTTTTTTATCTTTGAAATATTCTGTATCCTTATTTTATTCAATGGTTTTTAATTCTTCTTAAAGTATAAGTTCTTTATCTTTCAAAAGATTTAATAGTTATTCATTCATTTTTCTTTACCTGTCAAACCAAATATCTTCTGCTAAAACTTTAAATGAAAAATAATCATTTTTGCCAACATATCTGTAAAGCTTCCTACTGTGCAAATTTAAAAGGAGGTTCTTCCACAATTAGCATTGTCCCAACTAATATAATTATGATATTTATTACTGTGATTGCATTTCCAAAGATAAACAGAGCATTTTTTGCTCTTGTCAAGGCAACATTAACTCTTCTTCCATCTTAAAGAAATCCAATATTTCCAGACGAAGAAGATCGAACACAAGAAAATAAAATAACATCCCTTTCCTAACCTTAGAATGAGTCAACTGTATTTATTTAAATTTCATCCATTAAATCCCCTAATTATCTCTTAATTTCTAATTTAATCAATCTAACTTAGGCTTTATATGCACAAATAACTCCTAAACTTTATGAAGGATATGCATTTTTAATGTTTTTCAGAACTTCTACAATCATATTGCATTCAGTTTAATTTTGAAATGATTTCTCATCTTTCGTTTCCTCACTCTCGACATCAATGAATAACACTCTTTAATTAAAGAAATTGTTAGGTATCAATCTTTCATAAACCGAAAAATGGTCAATTAGTTTGTTATCATAGAAGTTTAATGATGGAAATTCACGAATTTGAGGATGCATCCTATATTGCATGTCTAAAAAGAAGGGTTTGAAGTCATTGTCCAAGATTCTTTCGAATAGGCTTCTATTATAATGAGTTATTTATGAAACTGATGAGAAGGTTGTAGCTGGTAATTGTTTTGGATCGCCTATCAATATCATCTTCCTCATTCCTAATCTTAATGGAATATTATTAGAAGGCTCTGTGCATTATGCTGCTTCATCCACAATTAATAATTCAAATGAATCAATAAATTTACTTAATTTATCAGTTCCTGCTGTACTTAAAGTCGAGCAAAGGATTTCAGCTTCACTTATGATCTTCTCACAAAATAGAACATAATTTTCTTTTTAGTTTCGTTTATTAGTTCTTACTTATTCTAAATATTGCATTAATTGATTTCTTTTATTCCATAATTCATTTAACTATTTCTTTTGTTACTCATCATATTTCTCCATTTCTTTTATTTTTTTTATAGCCTATGTTGTTTTGCTCAATTCAATTCGCAATTCTCCAGTTGTCTTTTGATCTGAATTAGCTTTAAATGAACTTTTATTGAATAATTGATATTAAGCTACATCCTCCAACGAAACCTATTTAATTATAACGCTTTTATCATTTTCTTCGTCTAAAACACCTAATCTAACTAGTTTCACTGTTCTTGATCTTCCTTCACAATCAAATAACCCTCCTTGCAATATTCGAAATATGATTTCATCTATAGCTGCATTCGAAGGAGCGCAAATCAAAATCTTCTTCTTTGGAAATTTATTCATTATTTTCATATATTCATAGACCCCTGATAACAGACCGATTAAAGTATGTGTTTTTCCAGTACCAGGTGGTCCCTATAATAGACTAATACCCCTATCTTACAGGATTATTTATTAAATTGCTGTGGCCTATGAAAAGTTATAATTTTAGTTTATATAATTAAAAAAAGGGTCCATTACCTTTCCATTTGGAATGATATTCGAAGAATTTATATTCCATATCTTATCTTTATCAGCTCCTATCAAATGCTATTATGATTTTGGATCCAAAATTAAAGGATATAGAGGAGTCTATGTTATTTTGTTTATCATCAAATACTCTCTAAAATAAAGACAACATATTTACCTAATTTGCGTTGTAATTTTTACAAAGGGAAACAGATATACTGAAACCCAATTTAAATATAATGGATCTCGAGGTACAAATGTTTAAATTTTGATCTGATTGACATATTGATGTGTCTAAGGTTCTATTAGCATTCCAAAAAATAATTGTCTTTTCTCTTTCATCCTAAAATTTAGTTGAAATTACTTACTTGTTTATTTTTGCTGGATTAAATGAATACTTATTGCTTATAATTACTATGTAATTCTTTAAGGCAGTCAAATCACATACGCCTTCTTCCTTGTGGACACTTCCATCACTGTCATCCTACTACTTTTTTTCAGCTTCGTTATTTCTATCTTTATTCTTCTCTTTCGGATTTTATTAATACTATCTCATTTAAAAGATCAATCCATCCTTATCAATCTCGACATCATCCTATTTGATTTGAATTCTTCTAAATTTTGATTTATTAATTCTTTGTAATTCTTATTTAATTTATTGGAATGCTTCATTTAAAAATAAGTATTCGAATATTTTACAATACTCTACATCTGATTTAAATTTCTTAGGTATCTTATTGTATGTTTCATTCTCAGAATCCTTACTGTAGTCTTTTAGAAATAAATATTTAATTAAGGAATTGAACTCAAATATTGGTTTACCTGTTTCTGTAAAAATCCCGCATTTTTCTTAAAACATACCTTGAAATGACTTTTTGTCCTCGGTAATTTGGGAATTGGTTTTCTTCAAAATAGGACATAGCTATTTGACCTTTTCAATATGTTATGACTTTTTTGCTTCTTTATGAGTTTCTGATTTCACAACACTTTTAGATGGATTGAGTGACAATTAGCGAATCCTATCAATTTTTGGTTTTGAGGAACTTATTGTGTAGCTGTTAATCTACAATAATTTAGGATTCATAATCTGTTTTTGTTGAGGCTATAAAAGTTATTATTTTTTCTTATCTAAAGTTTTACCTAAATTTAATTTAGGAGGATTCTCCTTTTGTAGTTTGAGTTGTCGATTGATCTCTTCTAATGATTTGGACTTAGTTTTTTATTAGTCCTTTATTTTATGATTTACTTCATAGAGATTAGATTATTTTAATTGAATAAGCTCTGGTTGAAAGGTTAGTTTTTTCTCTTTTCTATAAGTGGTTATCTCTTGTATAGAAATACATGAATTGTCAGTTTATTCAGGAGTACCCCTTGATTTTTGGATGGATGAATCTGATGCATAGGAGTCTTGATCATCGTTAATCTTCAAATCAATTCCTTTGAATTCATTCTTATTATTATCATATTTTTCAAACAATGATTCTAATGAGTCTCTTGAATTTTCATAAATTTTATCGTTCATGATTACTATTATAAATTATCCATCTTTTATTGAACAAAATTAGACTTAGAAAAAACCATCTTTTATTTTGAATTAATTATAAAAATATAATAGAAATTCAAAGCATTAATATTCAATACTAATTCCAAGGTGACTAACTCCTTTAAAACTTGTACTTATTGGCTAACTATCTGGATTTTGCATTGATACAAGGTGAAAAGCTATAATTTTCTTTTTAGAAACTAAAACTTTGCCGTATGGGCATAGCCAATCTATCAGCTTAATCAATCAAATAGAGTCCGCTCTTTTTCATTTTCCTTTCGGCTAACTCTGCAGATTTGGGATTGATTAAGGGTCTGAATGATTGCTCATTTTGGTTCTAGATCTCATCTGCTAATTGTTATTTCTTAAACTCCTTGTACTAGACCCAATCCTCAGAATCCTTGATGAATTGAGAATGCGATCTCGATGGTAATATCTTATAGGATTCCACCTCCTCCTATTCTTGAGTAGCCAGAATCTTCTGCAATTCAACTCTCATCTTCTTCTCTTGAACTAATTCATTTTGTCTTTCCAAGAATGGTTTGAGATTCTTATTCTCGAGAATCTATTGGGACTTTTTGCTAACAAAGCAGACTTTGGTTGGCGTCAGAGATCTTTCCTTCTCTTGTTTTAGTTTTTGGATTTTGTTTCTCTTCTTTTCTTCTTATTAATACAATCGATCGACAACATTTAAAGTTTTCTGATTGAAGACTTTGAGATCATGAGACTATAAGAATTGATTGTTGGCCTCGATTTTAACAGCAGGTTTGCTTGGGTTATACATGGTTTTTTGTTTGGGGTATTAAAGAACAAGAGTTTTCATTAAATTACGTTAAAATTATATTTATATAGTGCTCATAATAAAAATATATAAAAATATAATTGACATTTGAATTAGTTATATACACATATGGGATGTGGTTCGTCATCTGGAAGTTAATTAGAAACAAGGGGTCTAATCTATATTTATTATGGCACAACAACTGGGAATTCGAGCAGATTAGCCTTTTAATTTGCCAGTGAAGTCAGAAATCTTAAATTTATTCCTAAAAGTATAAAATTGACTAGGACTTAGTTATCAATCTTAGCGAATACAATCCCAAAGAAATGATATCTTCGAAATTAAATGTTTTTTTTGTATCCACATATGGAATGGGATCATGTACACCTGATACTGAAAACTTTGACCAATGGTTATTTTGCGAAGAAAGAAGTAAAAACGAATTTTAAGGGATGATTTATTTAATCTTTGCATTGGGGAGTACTAATCATGAACACTTTTGTGAATTTGGAATAAGACTGGATAAAAGATTGGAATATTTAGGTGCGAAAAGATTATGTAATTTGGGTAAAGGGGATGCTGCAAAGGATTAAACCGAAAACGACTATTAATAATGGATTCATACTGAGGTGCAATAGACTTTGCAAACATAATTCCCTTTGTACACATGTGATTAAGGTTAATAGGATTTTTCAACTATCAAAATTTAAATAACTAAGGAACCAGAAGATTTTTAGAGTGTCAATCTTGATTTCATGGCTCTAAAATATATTAACAGTATGGCATTCTCTATAAGTGAAATCAAAGAATTAAAAGCCTTACCTGCTAGAGGCAATTCTACATTATTGTTAGATCTCTTCAATCAAAACATTGAGTACAAAACTGCTTACAATATAGCTATCTATCCTCAGAATTCTGAGTATTATATTTATAACACATTAGTTCTGATGTAGATGAGCTGTGCTCTTTACTTAAACTCGATAAAAATGTGAGATTTAAAGTAATCACCAACTCGAAATAGCCATTCCCTAATCCAATTTCCGTTTATACATATTTAAAAAAGTAACTAAAAAGTATATAAGAGATTTTGTGATTTTTCTGGCTTAGTTACAAAGAAAATATTAATTGAACTTTCAAATTTGGTTAATCAAAAACAACTAGAAGATGAACTCCTTCATCTTGCCTCATTTGAAGGAAGAGATCAATATTAAAATAGATTCATAAATTAAAAGCAGAATTTACTTAATTTAATAAAAGAATATCAAATCAACAACTTAACCTTAGAGAAAATCATTGACATATGCCCTTTAATTCAACCAAGATACTTTACAATAGCATCAAGCAATAAGAAACATCCAAAGAATATTCACATATTGGCTAGTCAATTTGTATTGAATCAAGAAAGATTAGGACTTTCAAGCTAATTTTTCAGATCTTTAAAAAAAGGAGATGTTGTTAAAGGATTAATCTAGCCATCTAAATTTAAGTATCCTAAAAACCCAAAAGCACCTATACTTCTAATTGGAATTGGAGCTGGATTGGCACCCCTCAGAGCCCTTATTCAGGAGAGGGATTATTACTTAGAAAAAAACCAATTTGAAAAGTGCCCATTTTAAGGAGGAATGAAATTATACTATGGATGTCGAACAGAAGCTGAGTATTTATGTAGGGAGGAACTTTAAGCTTATCTAAATTCAGGAACGCTAAGTGAATTAAAAGTAGCCTTTTCAAGAAAGGAACCTAAACAGTATGTCACAGAATTAATTGCTATTGATGAATTATATTAGCATTTCTAGATGGATGGATTACTATACATTTGTGGATCTACTGAATTGGGAAGAGACATTCAAGTCAAAATAGCTGATATGTTTGAATATTTTGAGAATATTGATCCCTATTTGACTGATTAAAAAATAAAAGAACTCGAGGAAAATTCATAAATATTAACGGAATATTGGGGTTGATCTATATTATCATTTAATTTTTTTAGAACAAAAGGTTTTTACAGGATTATAAATAGGCCCAGGGGATTAAGAATCTTCATTTTTGATTTTTTCATCTATCCAACTAATCTTAGGAGCTCTTCCTATTGTTGCATTGGGTGAAGACTCTCTTATCACTAATTAATAATAATATTTTTAATTACATTTCAAACTCTAATCTAGTTTATACTTCCCTACTCCTGGAGAACTTGTAGTCAGACTATTGTCTAATTGTCTTCTCGCCTTTGGGAATGTTGTAGGTGAGCCATTTGACTAATATGACATTTCACTCAATGGAATGACCTTGGATGACATTTTGCTAGGCGATCTACTACATATAGATTGATTGGATGCGAATTTTTTAAAATCGGAAACAGATTATTTGGTTTGATCATTTACTCTCTTAACAGTTTAAGAAGTATCTATGTTGAATATCTATGACTGTTGATCCAAACCTAAAACATTTAATTCAATTAAGAGTCTATTCCAAATTTAATTCATGGTAGCTGTAACTATTACATCAAAGTTAGATTTAAATATTTGCAGATTTCTCGATAGTTACAAGTTGTATTCAATCTTTTATCCTTATTTTTCCATTACACTAATCACTTCCCTCAATCCTTCGAATTCATATGACATTTACTTTGTTGTGCAAAATTGATTTCATTCATAAAAATGTCCTCAAATTCCTTAGAAATCTGACTCAAATATCCCTTCTTTTGTACTGTTTCATAGATATGATTGATATCTGCAAATCTAGCGACTTCCTGCTATATATTTAACTATAAATTCATAATAAAAATAAATTTTCATTTAAACCATTCGTGATCTAAAATTTCTTATATTGTTGGTCTATCCTACGGTTTTTTTGCACAACAACTATTGATTAGATTGATTAGTAAATCATCCTAAATTTCGAATTATAATGGTTAATCTCTTGCTAATAAATCTGTTTCTAAGTCACCTTCACCCCAAAAAGGTAGCTAAAGATATGAGTAATATGATTACTTTTTCATGTGTATAGATATATAAACAGATTCCAAATGACCATATATCAAGTTTAAATGGAGAATAACCGTCATTTAAACAAAATTATACTTCAGGGGCTCTAAATCCTGGAGTTCCAGCACAATCATAGAATATACTATCTTTTTCAGCTATTCTTGAAGTCGAGAAATCAATTAATTTACAACACTCTTCCAATGGATATAAAGTGGTGCATATAATATTATCAATTTTGACATCTCTATTAACAATATTGTGTTCATGAAGATACTATATTGCTTAAGCTAGCTATTTGAATATTAGTTTGGCTGCTTGCATGTAGTTCATTTTCAGGTAATCAAGAATAGCCTGATTTCTAATATATTTAAATGAGAATTCACAGAAGTTCATAATGCATCCCAAATCTCCCAATTACATTATTAAATACATCTTCTGCTATGGATCATCTTCATCGTCTATTACCTCGTACAATTTACAGATATTTGGATGATTGAGATATTTGTGAATGTTGATCTCATTATCAGCAAACTCTAATAAATTAGTCATTTTTGGATCATTAGAATTGCTATCATAAAAACAAGTCCTTTGATGAGCTAATACTGTTTTCTGAAATATTTTCATAGCATAATCGCTTTTACAAAGTTCTTCTGATTCTTCTGTTTCTTTATAGTACCGAGTTACTTTCCTCACTTTTCCAAATGATCCTTCTCCTAGTTCATCCATCAACTCGTATTCATTTATAAATTTCTTCCCATCCTCCTTTCTATACACTACTTTATCTTTGAAATTTGCTTCATATATTTCAACATCCATCTTAAAATTATATAAAAAATTGATATTTTCACAAATTCATAAAGCTATATAAAGTTATTAAATTATTTTGAGGTTTGACTCGTATTCATTTTCATATACTTAATTCACAAAATATGCATATCAATTTTAATAATCAAGAAATATTTTTATTTTTAATCTAATCGTTATGAAAAAAACAAATTTGAAGCTAAATGCTACTACCACATCAAAAAGACAAAACAAAGAAAATACAATTAAATCTCCACGAAAAGCTATTTCCCCAAAAAACTTTAGATAAAAATTAACTTGTCCTGATTTATGGGATAACCTTGAAAAATAATTAATCACTTCTGAAACCATATTTTAACAAATATTTCCTCATCCCAATAGAAAGAGGTTGACTTACTTTTAGTTCGATTAACTCAAGCTTCTGAGTGTTGAAAAAAAGGAAATGTTTGATTTATTGTAATAGGATGACTGGATTGAATACAATAGAGCAGGCAAAATTCTAGGTGAAAAGTATGGTTACGAATAAAGTCATTTGAAGTAATGGTTTGATGAGAATCAAGTGAATTAAACTATTAAAAAAGTAGATCTGCTCAAAAAATATAAAGACAAAAGTAATTTTATAACCAAGTATATATTTGTTTAAATTATAAGATTATTTGAAGAAATTGATTTTAATAATACGTAAGAATTATCATATTGGGATATCTATCTTCACAAAGATATTTATGTACTTAAATAAATAATACCATCGTGATTCTAAACTAATGTTATGATATTATATTTCATTTAATAGGGTAAACACTTTTTTAAAATCTAAATCAAAATTAAACTTAAATTTATATGTATCATTTCACATAATTATATACATTCATATGCTTATTGTATTCCTAAATTCATTTAGATATACAGGAATATATTTTCATATATCATTAAGTTAAAAATCATCAAATATGTATTTTTAATTCAAAGAATGATAAAGTTCTCCCGTAGACTAATTAATTGAAGACCTATCATTTGGTTATTATTTTTTTTATCTGAACAAAAATCTGGTAAATGAATTAAGAATATATATTTTATTTTTTCCAGTAGTAAAAAATGACAATTATTATATAATATTAATCTGTGTATGAATATATCAATTTACATATCTGGATGACTCATATTTGTCAACTTTTAAATAGCCACTTCCACTCTATTAAGAACTTTACTCATATCTATAAGGAATTTAAGCTTAATATTGATAAGATAATTGCGAACCATTATCACCTTACTAAGATATTATTCTATCTTAATTGAAACCTTCATTTTACCTCGAGTCATATAGGGTCTTCGCTTTATATTAAGTTGAAGTTACTATTTAAGTATTCTATAAGTCCTTGTATGAATTACTTGTCGATCCTTTATTCAACTCTCTTTGATAAAAATTATCATAATTAGTTTTTTACTCATTAACATAGACTTTTTATTATATTTTCGATTGACCTTCATATCCACTTGTTGTCAATAATCCTTTTATGGCATCTTTCTCTTGTTATTGTAAGAGTAATGTACAATTTTGATCCCTTAAATTTTATAATTCAGCTCCCATTAATACAAATAAACTCAATAGATCCTCTTCTCTTTTGGATAAACCTTAATCAACATTATTTTGGCTATACGGTCTTGTTTGTAATTTTTGAGTGTTTGGTATTGATTAATAAGAACTAGAACTTTATTATTTTCTCAATCTGCTCAATTCCATCGTTAACATTACTATTTTATTTTCATAATATTCTTTTAATTTCTCTATTTCATCATCTTAATTCATTTATGATTACAATAGTAGCTATTATTGCAATTATTGACTGATTTGTTCATTTTTTAGTTTGTAAGCTTTTACCTAATTTTGTAATGATTCATTTTCACTATAATATTTATCTATGATAATGCCTAATCTCTCAATTTCAGCTGATTGCAAAAGAAAATTCAATAATAAATTTGATGGCTATAAATTAGCAAATAGAATGCTATCCTTTACATTTTTACTATTAAGTTTTCTTTTTTTTGGATCCAAATCGTCATCTGTTAATCCGAATTCATTTTTAATCCATTCAATCTTCTCATTAGCTTCTTTTAATTTATTACCCAAATCCTTCAATTCTGAATTCTTTTTATTTATATCTTACTATAAGTCTTTTAACTTATTATCTTTATCTTATAATTGTCTCATTAAATCATTCAACCTACTTCTGAGATCATCATTTTCATTAGATAATCTATTTTTATCTTCATTTAATTGATCCACTTCCTAGTTTAATTTATCATTTTCATCTTTTAACTGGGTTGCTACTTCCTTTTATCCATCTGCTGAATCTAATTCATCCAAACAATTGTTCAATTCTGACTATAATTACAATTTGTCTTATTCAGCCTATCTTATTTTATATTGCAAATCTCCTAACTATCTTAATTAATCTTGCAATTATCTCTGACTATCTTACAGTTATCGTTGAGTATCTTGTAATTATCTTTATTGATCAGCCAATTAATTTTTTAATATTGCTATTTCTTGATCTTTTTTCTTTAATAATTCTTTAAGTTATTCACCTTCTGTTCTTAATTGGTCTGCATCTCTTAATTTATTTTTCAAATCATTCAATTATTAATTTAAATACCCATTTTCCATTTGCAAATCCTAGGCATTTTACTAAAACAATTAAATAATAAAATTTACTCTTAGATCATCAAGAACATCTAGATCATTTTTCTATTTGTCATTCTCTCTTAATTATTTATCTAATTCTTTTTTGAGATCATCTGCTTCTTTTGCCTTTTTTTTTAATCTTTCTAATTCCTAAAAAGTATGTTTTTTATTAATTTTACTTTTAATAAATCTTCTGGACTTCCACCAAATGATTTCTGTAATTTCTCTAATTCTTTGAGTTTCTTGGCTAAAGTATCAGGATCCATACCCCCAATTTTATTTTAGAGGTCATCAAATTATTTCGACTTCCTTTACAATTCATCCAACATTCTTTGTAATTCTTCTGGACTTTTGCCACCAAACTATTTCTCATAATCACCTAACTTCTTTTTTAATTTGCTTAATTGAGACCTCAAATCATCTTAAAATGATACTAATCTTTCTTACCTACATCATCATCTCCAATCTTTTTTTATAATTGTACTAGCTGTTTTTTTTATTGTTCTAATTCTTTTTTCCAATTCGGATCGTAATCACGCAATTAAATTTCATAACGTGATAATGATCCTTCAAGGTCTTTTATTAGTTTTTTCAGTCTCTCATTATCATTGCCGATTAAATAATTGTCCCTATTCTCGATCACATTAAATACTGCTGCAATTGTTGTAGTTTTTCCATCAGATCTCTTATTTGCATCTCATAATTGACTCTATCTAATCCACAATCACTCTGCTGCTTAATGGAAATTTTGAGTTCTGTGTTTTCAGCAACTAGACGCTATATTTCTACAGCCATCAAAAAAGATGTCACATCAAGTTATCCATTCAGATTTCGTTAGATCCCTGTATCCCTTGTATTAGGATAATACTTACTAATATCTCACTCTTGTGCGATACTGAGGGTGATTAATTTCTTCCTCGTATGAACTATAATTGAACATTTATTAATAACACATTCAAATTGTATCAAAATAAGGTTGAATTCTCTTTGCAATTGCGTCGGGTGTATTGCAACTATATTAAGGCTACTTTTATTTCATCTTCTGCAGTACTCTATTCTAAAATTGGATTTCCTATAATTATTATATAATAAGCATTTCATTTTACCTAGTCTCTCAGTGTATCGAACACATCGGTCAATTTTTAGGGATCAACATTGAGATTCTTTAAAAAATTGTTGAGTTCCTTTAAATTGATTCCACTATTTTTGGAATATATCTAAAAATACCATTCAAAATTACTCCATACAAAAAACCATGTTTCTGATAGAATTCTCTCTTCTATTCCTTACTCAAGGTCACTTAGCATTCTGTAAGACAATGAACAATGAATTTCTTTGTAACCCCCATCGGTAATTGATCATCCAATTGTATAAATTTCGATATCAATTGTTAAGGCAACTTAGCTGTTATTGGAATTTTGATACTTCATTCTTGAAAACCTATTCGACAATTGGTCTCGGATAGACACTTTCAAGTCCGAGGAAAAAGGATTTGAATTTGTTGAATAATAATCTTCTGTAAGGTATTCTTGCAAGATAGACTAAGACTCTTGTAAAATTATCTACTTTCATAAGCAAACTTTAATTAGCAGAGGAAGATCAATCCACAAAATAAATAGATTCTATTTTTATTATCCTCCACCTTTTATTTCATTTTAGCCCATAAAGGTTTCTGAGATTTGTGATATGTTCTCTATATATCAAGATTTTCTTTTCTAATATTTTGATTTATATCCTAATATAGCGGAAGAGATCTCTTACCATGTGTTGCTTCAACCTTTGATAGTATCGAAATTTGGGTATTATAGAAGACAGCATAATTATATTTTAACAATTATTATTATAAAATAAAATACATTCCTAAAAGATTAATCATTGTTCATTTTAAACGACCGCATACACTTCTTAAGATAGTTTAATTTTCTTGCTTAGTTTCTCTTCTTATTTGTTTTTGATCTACTTCTTCTTGGATTCAAAATATTCAATGTCCTTCAAAGCGGCTTCGCAAATAACACCTTTACAAGCTTTTCTATGAACTAAATTAAATGAGTAATACTGCCATGCTTAATCACCATCTCAGCGTTTGCACCAACTGCCTGAGTCGCCTGATCCTTCTTTAAACCAATAGTAATTCCCAATGCTACCAAATCATAGGGACTCCTGTGATAGAGCCAATACGCAGTATCAGAAGACAGGAGAATATTCTTACCCTTTGTAGCATTTATAATGATTTAGGCATTTGAAATGAATTATCTTCTTTTATTGGGATCTTAAACTGCATCACCATAGTTAATCTCGAACATAATATTCTTCTCCAAGAGCTATGAACTTACTTTTGCCTTCGGAATGAATGGGAGCTTCTCAAAACAATCAAACGTGATTATGTCGAAATACTATTTAATATTAACATTTATTGTACTGTAACAGTTGTGCATAGTTGTGTAAATACTGCCTCAGTCTTTGGTTTGATAGCAATAATATCGTAACCCTATAAAAATTGATTCTCCTATTTAATCGAGCTAAAAAACTTGTTATCACTCACCTCAAAAGTGAGTCTAGAGTATTATTTAATCTTCCCTGTGAATTAGGATATGTTTGCACTTTACTACTATTTCTATAACAAGAATTCCTCATTGTAAGGTTTAAAAGTGGAAGCATTCTGCTTTTATATTTATTAATCTTTCACGTAATTCACAACAGCAACATTATGGTAATTTTCTAATTGTAAATCACATTCTAATTACCTTCAATACAAGTGATCAATAATTATATCAGTTGATTATCTTTTTAAGGGTCTCCTGCGTAGAATGACCGTAAATTTAAATCACTATGCATATATAAATTAATGTTTTAATAATTTATTCTCTATTTAATTGTTTTAGTAATTAGTTTAGATAAATTGCATAATCATAAAACAAACCAATATAATTATAGGGTTTGACTTAAAATACAGTGATGATAGAATACAAAGAATTATGAAAATAAATTTAATCGATTTAGCAAAAAACCTGTCTTTCATTTTTAAAATACTCTGACACTGAGACTAGAGTACTAATATAAATAGAATATTGCTTTCTTTAGATCTTTGATTTAATTTCAGACCAGATTATAAACACAAATGTTCTTATGTCGAAATTTTAATAAAAATATTCTACTACAATAAAGAGGAATAGAAAAACAAAATATGATACTTATTTTTGGATATTTATGTCTTATAGCCATATTTTTAGTTAAATATTTATTTATAATGATATGATATATCGAATGACAATTTAATTAGTATGAATAATTCAAATCATTTACATTGAAGAATTAGCCTGAGTTTCAACCTTTTTTATGATTTGTTCTAAAGCTTAGAATTCTTTTTGGAATCCAATTTATTTAGAAATATGTAGAAGTGCTCTATATCTTTTTAGTTCTTCTATCTCTTTTATGTGAGATAGTTTTTGCAAATGTTTCTCACAAAGTTGCATACTTGTGCTTATATTAGCATACATGAGGCAGTTTGAATATTAACAATGACCAAATCCTAAGGTATGTAATAATTCATGAACTATTGTACTATAAAAATCATTCACTTCTGTTTACACTTACACAACACATACTCTTTGATTTCCTGCTCTTCCTAAAATATTTGCTTACGGTTAATAAGGATCATAAATATCTTAATCAACAATTGCTATAAAAGATGAAATATTTTTAGGTTTTACTTGAGTCATAACTTTGAAAATACTAAAAACATTTATTATATCTTTATCATCTTTTTCCAATTTATAGGTTTGATCATTGTCTATATCATAAATGTAAAAGTTATTCCTTTCATAATATAACGCTAATTATAAATTAAGAATTTGAACTTCCAATCCCAAATATATCTCAATCCAAGATTTAATAGTTTAAAGATTTATACATTTTTCTAAACTTAAATTTAAAAGTCCAATTGGTTTTAATTCAGATTTTATCAATTGATTCTATTAAGGCATTAATTCTTAATTATTTGTCAAAATTATTTTTTAAGTTTGTTACTATTCTACTTTGATTAAATTCTATGAAATCTCAGTTTTATTGACAACTTCAATTTGTTGAGACTACAATTGCATTTTTAGTTTAAGTTTGAAAAGTTTTTGTTTGCCTTTCATGAATACGCAGAAAAAATTAATATTAATTGATTTAATTTAAATTGCTTAATTCCAAACTTTATCACAATTTTTTTTCATAAAAATGTGATTTTTTTATTTTGTGGAATTTAATGTATTACTACCTATCAATGTTTATCAAAATAACTAGGTCGTTAAGATTATGATTAAATAAAACCATAGGAATATTATATAATCTTACAATCTAGAATTATATGATTAACAGCAGACAGAGTCTTTCAAATATAATTGAATAATAATTCAAATTTAGATGTTTCTCATAACTTAATAATAATAATGTCTTCACATTAGCCACACTACTAAATATTGCAATTTATAAATGATGATAGCAATTATTTGATAAAACTATCCCTTATTTCTATTTTATTATTCTGTTAGATTTTCTTAGAAATTTATGATCATAATTAAAAAAATTTCATTCCTATTACAAAGGCTGCCAAAAATGAATGTTTTAAAAACATTTTCTATTAAAATTGTTTATAAAATAATGCTATTAAATGGAATATTATAGTGCTGATATAACTTGAAATAATTTTTTTATAATAAATTCTATCGTATGTTTGGAAACAGAATGATATTTCTATATTTTATATTTCAATATACTTTATTCAAATTTCAGTCGTAATATGTTTAATATGTATTCTCCTTTTTGGAATATACTTTCCAATTGTGGGTAAATCTTAAACAATCTATGAATTATCATATTTATCAATAATAACATGAGAAGGTTAAAAAGTAACCTATCTCTTATTACTATTCAGGATTGACTTTATTTTGCGGTTAATCAGCGCAAGCTCGGTAGATTATCGTTAAGTTTAAGCTTCTTAAATTAAAAATAAGTCTTCCAAACTCGACTTACACATGCTTGTATTTTTGGAGAGACTTGGCAAATTTGGTAAAACCTAATCTGATTATTAGGGAAATATTTAATCTCCAATAGCATGTCGTCTTCGTACTGTTTTGGGAACAACAAGTTCAAGTGGTATTTATGGTTCAAATACCTTCGTGTTATTGAAATCTCCATAAGATTATTGTGGAAAACTATCAATTTCATTTAAAAAAGTAGAAGGACAAAATGACTGATTCTTTGCTTAATTTTTGGTTTTAAGAATAGAAATTGGAGTTAAATTAAGTAAAGAGGGTTTTTTGTACATCTATTAGTTTAATTTATAAATTAATTTTGTTTTATTAAAAAAAGATAATTACTGAAATTTACAATGTAGTTTTATATTTGTGCTGCAATGACTCCAGATATTAATTAAATATATTATGGATGATGGATTTAAACAAATCTAAATGTAAAAATAGGCAACAGTTTTCTACCACTAAAATTATTATTTTTTAAGGTTGATGTATTAAAATAAAATAAAAATAACAATATAAAAAGTTTGTCACCTAAATCTTACAATCACATCATTAAAGTTTCTTTGATATAATTTTTGATGAATTTTTTCTTGATTTTTAAATTGGAAAATTGTTTTTTTTCCAAATCATTGAAATTGATGTTTTCGATAATTTTTTCTTATGAATGTTTATAAGTATCAACTTCCTATTTTTTTTTCGATACTATTTCTACAAAATTATTCAGTTCGTCCTAAAATTAACTCAAAGTACGCTCGTAAATTTCATCTACCTTATCTTCCATTAAATAGAATTTATAATACAAAAATCTAAAAGAATAAAAAAATAATATTACGATCTAGATGCTTTCAATAGAGAGATGGTCTTTTCGGATTACTCTGCTAGATGTTCTATTTAAATTATTTTTACATTCTATTACAAATCTTTAATAGAATATCCAAGGTTTCGAATATTAAAATTGATGATCTAAAGTTCATTCTTCAATTATGAGGTATATCTCGATAGATTTTTATTTGTATTTGCATAAGGACAAACATAGAAGCTTTTTTCGTGATCTTTAACCCATGGTTTAGAGCACTCATAACAGAAATGTTATCCACATAAGCATTTTAAATGGAGACAACCTTCTGTTTTTTAAATTAATCTTCCACATTTAGGGCACTTAGAAGCATTTATGATTGCCCAATAGTCACCTGACTATTAATGTTCTAGGACTTTTTTGACAATGTCACATGGAATTGGATAGTGTTTCTCTTCTCTACATTTGGAGCAAAATTTAGTTTTACAAGGACATTTTATTGAAGGTTTGAGCTTCAACCACTTAAATACATTTTCACAATTTTACCCTATTGATATACTCATTAAAAATTACCTGGACACCAAGTTATGGCATCGTCGTGATGCATAAATCTCTTTATGAGTATTTATTTATATTTTGGAAACTATTCTAAATATAAATGAGGGAGTCTTTCAGGGCATTGATCCTGTAGACATTTTACTATGGGTATTTAACCTACGAATTGGACTTCAATCATTTGATTCCAGCAATTCTTGCAAAATTTATGACTGCAGTTCAAACTAATCCCTTAAGTGCCATTTTCTTGGCATATTGCACAACGCATGTTTTTTTGAATGTGAACTTCAGTTAAATTATAGATGCCTTATTCCTAAAGCTATTTTTTCAATTAGTCAGCCTGAGAGTTTAATAGTAATTATTCATAGATTTGCTAAACATCAAAATTGAAAAAGATTAAGATCTAGATATTGTTTTTAATTTACATTCAAAACAACCTAAGTCATGGTTAATTCCAGCTGTTCTTTGATTTTATCAAGATGGTCTAAAAATTCTTGATAAAGTTCCTCTTAACTCAATAATATTTCGTTATTTTTTTAAGTTTCAATTTCATAGTCTTCATCTGACCCTATATCATATTGATAATCGGAATATTAGGACATAATTAGTAAGTAGAAAAATATTAAATTTAATAAATAATACAATTCTATCATTTAAAAGAATATAAAAATAGTTAACTCTATTAGAATTTATCAGTCCATAAATCATTCTTTACTCTATATTCAAATTATAAAAATAAAAAGAAAATAATACAATATAATAATAGATTCTTATAAAGAGATGCTTAATTGTTAAAAAACAAGGCTTCCTTAATAAAAGACCAAAATTGAGATTTAACAAAAGTTAAAAAATAATCGCATGATAAATATCTAATACGACATAGAAACTTAATTCAATATCTTCTGCTTCCTAAAGTTTTTATCAGTTGCTATATTTGAACTTATTAAGCGTTAAAATAAAAGTTGTCTTTATTCCTAGATGTGTAATCATTTTATGTTTTTAAATAATTTCTATTTGTGGGTTGTTGAACTAAATTTTCCAAAGATTCATATCTCCTCATTTATTGCAATTCATTCAATCTCAATGTAGGAGGTTCTCTTTTTTTTCTATTTTACATCTAACCCAAATAAGTTTAAGAAAATGGCAAATTGGAATGCAATTCAGCCAAAGATCCTCGTTTAGAGCAAATCTATTATTATTATTAAGATTATGTTTATGAAGGTATTAATAAAGTCTGATTTTTAGTATTTTTTTATCTTAATTATTAGAGTTCCACATTTCTAAGTTTTACATTATTTTAATATTCAACTTAATTTTCCTTAAAACTGGAATCTTCAACTATGATAAGAGAGTCTATTAAATCTGAATCTTAAGTTTTTTATCGTTTAGGCGTATTGTTGACAATTATCATCAAGAGTAAAATCAATTATTTTGAAATTAAATATAACAAACAAATAAAAATAATCAAGCACACACTATTTGATATATATAGTAATGCAATATTTTCAATTTTGAATGGGCTTGAAAAGAATAATCCTAACTGAAGATGAACTACACATTAGGTAAATATTATGCACTATATAAGGTAATATTTTAAGCTAGAATATCCATACAATAAATTTTAGTCTGCAATTAAATTACTTAAATACATATTAGAAAGCAATTAATATTAATATTTAATCCATTTTATGAATCAACTTGTTTAAGAATATCATATATTAAATGAAAAAGAAAGGGAATTAAAAAATTTAATATAATCTTAATACCTAATCCGATGCGTACTAATTTTATTCAAGAACATAATTTAGATTATAAAATTTACTACTTAACATATTTGCTTCATTTTAGTGATTTTCTTCTCTATATATATATTAAAATATTAAATAAAAATAAATGTGTTCAAGAGGCATATTTTAATTAAAATTCCTTCAAATATTTTATTGCGATTATGGAGGAAGCTCTTCAAAAATTAGACTTTTCTTACCAACTCTTATTGAGCACCCTTTATTGAATCAACCTAAAATAGACTTTCAAATTTATATGAAAAAAAATACTCACCCATATTTAAATGGAATCTATGTGAATGGATATTAGAAATAAATATCTTTGAAAGGATTGGAAGATGATCAAGAAATATTAGATAGAATTGCATTGTTGAGAAATTCATGTATAAAATTGTAATATCAATCAGTTGGCTAATAAAGTGTAAGACATGCAGGAAGAAAAGTGACAACACTCACACCCTCAATCCAAGGGGGTTGGAATGAGAATTTATTTAAGACTAACATCTATCCTAGACATCAAATGGAAATATCCAGGTCATATCCTCCAGTTGAAGTCCCAGAACCCAGGATTGTACCAAGAGATAAGCCAATTGATTTTTATGAAAAAAGAGTGGACCCATATTAATAAATCTAAAAGCCAAGATTGGGAGTTAAGAAAGCAACTAATCTTTGATAATAATATTAAAATGTTAAATTTATTACAAATAAACTAGCAATTCTAAACAAAATTATAATCACCAATTAAAAAATAAAAAATAGAATAGCTAGTACAAAAGTTAAAGGAAGAAAGCATCCTCATTGAAAACTCAAGTGTTTCTTAATTATTAACATGCCTGAATTAATTGTAATTAATCCTTAGCTTATAAACGTAATTTATATGTACTAATCATAGCAATCAGTTTATAAAGCTTATCATCAGAATAGGAAGTGTGATAAAATTTGATTGTAATGTTTCTGCATTTGAGGATATTCTTGAAAATAATTGTGAAAAATAATTATTTATAGAAAAGCTTCAATATCTAGAACACTTGGAAGTTAAAATTCTAAGTAATGGCAATAAGCAATTAATATTGAATCCAAATTTTGGAATCGTAGAAAAATTGGCAACTTCATTTCATACACCAAATTTAGATGAATTATTAGCATAGTTTCTGAGAAGTTAGGAACTGTAAACTTAGTTGCTTATAAAATTATATTGCATCATTAGCAGTCTGTAAAGCTAATTTAGTTAAATTATTACAAACCTTATTAATCTTGCAATATAAAATTAAGATAAGGATGAACCTATAAAAAATAGAGTGTTTATGACCAATTTAGAACTAATATTTTAAACATAAAAGCAAGAAAAAGATCAAATGGAAGTTAAGCCCATTAACTATTAATACCAATATAATAAATTGCTAATATATTAATAAGCAGAAAATAATCTAATAACAAAGGCCTTTGATCTTCTAGATAATACAATGTATCCTAAAAGAAAGAGAAGTTTTGAAAAAGATAAAGAATCTGCCTATTAAAATTTCTCTTAGAAAAATCAATTTGAAATGTCGATGGACATCTTTAGAGTAGATCCCTATATGTCATACTAAGCATTATTTTCATAAGTAGCTCCTCCTTAACAATCGCCTGTTTTAACTCATGTTTCCACATTTCCAAATCCAAATAGTTTATGCTTATCTCCAACAAACTCAGATAGCCATAGTTTTACATCATAAAAGAATAAGGGACTCAATTATTAATTTAATTCAGTCTATCAACACTTAATTGATTAAAATCAATATGCTTAAATCAGTCAATAAAATATCGACGCTTAGATAAGACAAAGGAAAATGCTTATAAATCAATAATAAAACTAAAGAGTTTCAAGAAGTAAATCCAATTCAACTGTGATAATGCCTGATATATTTAAATAGATTTGTTTAGATAGTGGTAAAGGTGATGAAAAGAGCGATGAAAAATCAAAATAGAAGGGAACTAAGAAAACTTTAAATATAAACTAGAATCAAAAAAAAGCTTTTTAAAACAAACAATTCATAAATAAATGATATATTTCACATCAATGTCAAACTGAAATAAATAAAATGATTATTATCTAAGACTCTGATTATTTCAACATAATAGATTTAGATATCGAAATATTTTAATATAACATTGATAATCAAATTTATTCTATTCTATTCTCCTTCTTTTCTTCCTTCCTTTAATCTTCTATTAGAACCTTTAAATCGTATTAATATTGACTCTCATAATTTTATTCTATATATATTTTTAAATCAGAATTACAAATTAAATTATAATAATTACAATATTTATCAAATTTTATTACTTTTTTTTCCTTGTAAATACAAGCTATAAAAAATGGAAGATTTGTCTTCTAATAGTTTTTAGGGCTCATCGAACTCTTTGGCCTCGCCTTAGTCAATAACTAATATTCTATTGATATTAAACTAAAATAGTACTTATCACAATGCATTATAGTATTAATTCTATGAGCAATTGTTATCACTGTGCATTTTTTAAAGGCAGTTTAAATAGTCTGTTATATTTTTGATTCCGTATCGATATCAATGTTGGCAGTTGCCTCATCAATCAAAATTATTTAAGATTATTTTAGAACTGCCCTGGCTATGGATATGAGTTGTTTCTCTCCAGCACTCAAGTTATCCCCATTTTCTGATATTTCAGTATCCAAACCTTTCTTTTACAATAGTAAGTCTCCCAAACAACATTATAAGGCTACATCGTTAAGTTCTTAATCTGAATGCTGATGGAGTGGGTCAAGATTCTCTCTTAAGCTTCCTTCAAAAAGAGTGGAATCTTATAATATCATCGTAATTGATTCCCGGAGTTATTTCAAATTTAAAGTTGATATGTCTACTCCATCAATTATAATTGAACCCCCTGAAGCCTCAAGAACTCTTAACAAAGATAAAGTAACAGTAGATTTTCCAGCTCCAGTTCTACCTACAACTCCAATCTTCTCTTATCGTTTTATCATAACACTTAAACCTCTTAAGGCTGGCGATAGATTTTCTCTATATTTGACAACTAGTTAATCTATTTTAATATCTCCAAATTAAGGCCAATTCAAGATATAAGGCTTGGATTCTTTATACCCATTTTCATGTTCAACCTTAGCAAAGGCCAAACATCTTTCAAAGGATATGAATTGTGTTTCTGCTTAAGTGATTGAATTTATAGCTGATTACAAGCTATTGTCAATTACAGTTGCAACTGTCATAAGTAAACCAGCCAAGGCAGGATTTTCACTTCCAAAAAACAACACAAAAGCTATAGCAGAGATATTTACAATGAAACTTGTAAATGTTAAATTCATTGAAAACCATGTAGTTGTCTATAATTAAGCTATTTGTATTTTCCTGTTCAAATCAATGTTTTTAGTGTGTCTATCTAAAAACTGCTCTTGCTTTGTGAAAGCCCTTATGATATTTAACCCATTCACTGTTTCCGAGAAGAAACTAAGAATGGGACTTTTGCTTATTGATTCCAATCTATACAGTTCCCTATTTGCAGCCATATAGAATCTTTAGACTTTCCATACTGCATATAAAAATATCAATACTGGCAAAACAATGTAATAAGAACTACTAAATACATTGATTAGAGTGCTTGCTAGAGAATATTTTCAAATAAATTACCTAAAAAGTTTAAGCAGCTGATATATAGAATGGATATAGTCCATAGAATTTCTGTGTCTAGAACTGATTAATCTTTAGTTAATCGATTCATCAATACACCTAATGGGATCCTTTCAAAAAATTAACAGAGTGGTGCATAAAGTAATGATCTAATAGATAATATTATTAGTATTACTCAATCATTCTTGTGTGTATTTTGTTTGCAGTATTGACACTTTCTCTAGAGAGTGTTAGAATACGAATCAAGGCGAAAAAACCAAAACTTAAAGAAAAGAATGAAAAAATCATTAGATTATGTAAGTTATCATCATAAGTTAGATCATCTTATCCAGACCATTAGGCCAACCATATTTATGATCCAAATCTGGCAAAAACTTGAATGATAACAATAATGAGATTAAAAGTAAAGAATAGCCATCCTCCACTCATTTTAAAATATTCTTTGTATACATCTAGCTAAACACTACCAACCTTTCTATCTTCTAATATCATTAAATCATCAACCTAATCCTTATTGGTAATATTAATCTTTTGTGTAGATGATTTTTTTTTTTACAATTTAAGCACTTCCATATCATCATCCTCGTCTTCTTTCTCATCTTTTTTCTATTCTTTGAAATATTTCTAATAAATTTAATCAAATTTCTCACACTCTTTAACATCATCAAGAGTGCCTTCTTTAATTACTGTACCGTTGTCCATTAAAATGATTCTATCTGCATACTAACAGGAATAAAGAGCATGAGTAATAAGTACTATGGTTTTTCCATTAAGATGTTCGCATAGACATTTTTCAATAATAAATTTACCCACATGCATATCCACTGCACTTATTAGATCATCCAATAAATAGATATCACAATCACTATACAATGCTCTGGCTAAACTTATCCTAGCCTTTTATCCTCCACTCAGATTTACTCCTTTTTCTCCGATCATAGTAGCTTCCCCTTTGTCTAGAATCTTGATATCTTATTCCAAACAAGAATATGTAATTGCATCTCTATATCTCTTTTCATCATAAGGCAGACCAAATAAAATATTATCCTTCAAAGTTGCATTTTATATCCAACTCTTCTAACTTACATATGCTATCCTTCCATTTATTTTAATTACTGGAGGCAATCTAGAAAAATTGTAAACCATTTCCCCTAAAATAGCACTTATTAATGAACTTTTGCCACTTGCAACACTAAATAATATCTATTAATTGATTACTCTCCAATGACTGTAACAAATTCACCAATGTCAATTTTTAATTTGATATTTTTTAATATCGGTTCTATCTCTTGATTCACAGGGACAACGTCAGTAGATTTATTCGGAAATTAATTATTTTTGACCTTGTCCCAGTAAAAGGTTCCTTCAATTTCTATTGAATTTCCAAGAATGTCATTTACATTGTATATACAATCATTCATAAGTTCATCAGTCAATAAAAAATTCTATATTCTCTTTATACTGATATTTGCTTCTATGATTTAATTAATGAAGCTAGGCAATGCACTTGCTGACTGTTGTAAGATGCTAAACAAACTGATAATGGAAAACGTTTCTGCAGGCGTAAGATTATGTTAGAGCCATACGTATACAGCTAAAGTGATGTTCAAAGTTAATTATGGTGTCATTAAAAATGCCAATATGAAAAAGCCACTCACCATGTTCTTTTTATGAATTAAGGAGATCTCCTTCTCTCTAAATGACAATAACTTATTTTTAAAATATTCTTCGAAAGCATTTGCTTTAATGAATTTAATTTAAGAAAATATTTCATGTGCTTGTTTTGTTCTATTATCCTTTGCAACCATTACTTGTTTCTAAATTCTCCAACCCCATCTTCCTAGTAAAAAATTAGTGAGCAATCCCAAAATCATGATACCCAAACCGGCCAGACATGAAACACCAATAAAATCAAATAGCAAATAAAAGGATATCCCAATTTAAAATGGCAAAAACAACACTGAAGCTATTGCCATATTTAGTTACAGTATTCTTTATAAGTCAACCTGCATTATATTCATTATTTCACCTGTTTTGTATTACTTGTTGCTTTAAAAAGACACATTCAGAGTTTTCTTCATTATAGATACACTAACTGCTGTATGCTAATCATAACCTAGTTTTCTCTAATATTTTTATGCAAGTAATTACCAACATATAGAAACTATTTTAATACGAAATTGCATTAAAAACTCTTACAACTATAATTATTCCCAACCATTGGAATCCTTTGCCTATTGTATGTTCGGAATAGTCGATATAAGATAGAGTTTACCGAATCATTATAGGACCATACATTAAAGAAATGTTCCAAATTAAGATTATGATATACACTATAACAAATTGTTCTATATTTACTATTAAGAAAATACTTTTAAAAGTTATAAATAGAGATTTGTAAAGTGCAAATCTATCATGTTTGTAAACTTAAAATGTTTAATTCATTCTTTTAAATAAAGATTCTCCTTAATCATCTATCTCTAGGTCCTTTATCATTTCGAATTCCAAAGGAGTTTTATTAGCCAATCGTAGTAAAGGGAAAACATAAAGAAATAAACTTCGCGATATCAATCCTGGAGGCCGAGAATTTCTATTTTATAGAAGAGGTTCTTCCTGCGACATTTTAAATATATATTGATTTAAATATATTAAATTAAGAAATGTGCCACTCAATTAATATGTAATATAATTAATATTTAATACACACATCACTTGAGCAAATAATTAATAAATGTTTTAAATAATGTTAATTTCTTGGCAATTAATGCTAAAAGATATACTTTATTCTCTAGACTGTCAAATAGTACACTGTTAATATCTATGGCATTCATGACCTCGCATCTAAATATATGGTATTATGGCTTACATTTCTTTTTATTCTAAATGAGGGTTCTCAAGTATGAATGTAATATATTTTGAAAACCATTAAAACGGAATTTATTGTTCTTAAATCATGGTTTTCATTCTTCCATAATCCTGAGTGATATAGACATGTAAATATAGGTCATGGAAATCACCTATCTCAGGATATTCTTAGAATAATTCTACAGATGTGTTTTTGAACAGTTCAATGTTCTTAATAATGTAAGGAACCAATTCAAGTATATAGGACTTTTTTTGGTCGTAATCAAAGTATTTAGAAAATGATGAAGATATTATTTCATTTTATTGTATTGGACTTAATTTTGTAAATTAATTGAATACAATTTTAGTGATTAAAGCTTTATCGAACTTATAATCAATAAATAATTGTAAAATAGAGCCCAGTGAATCTCCTAAATAATTAATGATGTTTTAGCACATTTGGCAAATGAATTAATTATACATAGATAGTCTTGTTAAGAAACTTAATAAATGGATCAGAATTTTTTATTTTACTACAAAGTCAAGGTTCTCTGCTTCTATAAATTCAATAATCCTTTTAATCAATTACGAGAATTAGCACTCATCTTATTCATCGATATCCAACAAGTCACTAATCATTATAGCTATTTTATAAAAACAATTAGCTCTAAGATTGACAAATTATTGATTCTGAGAAATATTTGACAAAGCAGTAATAGCATCTTCGATCAATTCAACTAGTTGAAAAGCATTAGATTTTTATGTTAAATACTTAATGATTTCAATAATAAACCTTTTACCTATTGTTTCAATACCTAGACCCATGTCTTCATAATTTAATTCATAGTATTTTGGTGTCCACAAATATGGCTTATTGATTCCAAAATTGATGCATTTCATCATTTTAGGATAGATTTCTGAATGTCTAGTCATCACCTTACAAAACAATTCAGCTCTAATATTGAGCCACAGATTTTCATCAAATTTAGAGATATCTGTACACCAAGGTATACTTTGACAAGTTGCCCATTTATATAATTTGTTGTTCGTATTTGAAACTCGACTCGTCGTCGCTTGATGGAGAGTTTCCAAGGCCAAGACCCAATTTTCATTTTGATATGTTGATAACTGCATGAAATCGAATAAATATTGTCCAACTCCATAAGGTTTTAAGGAATTTAGGATGCATTTTTCTTCATCCTTCAAAAAATTTTGAACCAGGTGAAATTAATTTTAAAGTATGTGAAACCAGGCTAAATCTTACTCTTTCAGATTTTAATTATTAAGACTTTAATGCGCCCAATTGCAGATTTAAAAAAGGGTGTCATGCTCTGCTATCAAATCTGATATAAATTATGCTTCTGAGTATTGTTTCATTACTAGGTTATGGTGGGTGTCATAGTCATGATTAAATTTGCAATATTGGCAAATCCGAGAATAGGGGATATCCTTGCCTCTGATTTTGGTCAGAGAGAGGATGTGATCTAAATCAGTTGATAATAGGTCAATTTATTATGCGAGTTTAACATTGAGTGGTTTTTGTTCATATTGCATTTGTGAATATATATATTTATTAATTTAAATATCAAATTACTTAGAGATGTTTTCATTTTTAGTCAAGAAGATAGGAATGCTCAATCAGGGCAAAGTGCACAGCATAGCGTGGAATTAGGAGGAAGGTTGGATAGCAATCGGAGGAGAGTATATAAAGTTGATAAATTAGACATGCGCCATAAGGATAAAAGAAAGGGTTATTGAAAATAATAAAGTTGGATGATTAAAAGGCAGGTATTCAAGGACAAGTAAGAATCACTATACATATTTTAAGCAAGCCAAATTACCATATGAAGCAGCCTTGGAATAACATATGGGTAAGGTGAATATAATTATTTGGAATGAGAGATATCAGAAATTGACTACTAGTGATGATCAAGGGTAGATTATTGTGTGGATAAATTTGGGAGTAAATAATAAATGTATAACATAAATAGAATGAATGGGTCGAGGAGATGGTGAATAATAGACAGAAATCAAATGTAACCGATATGAAATGGTCACCTGATGGATTCAAAATTGGAATCATCTATGAGGATGGAGCTGTCATCATAGGATCAGTTGAAGGTAATAGACTCTGGGGCAAAGACTATCAATACAGGTTGGGATTGATCGAATGGTCACCAGATTCAAAGTTGATGATTTTGGGAACTGCCGATGGACAAGTCATCATACATGATTAGAATGGTAATCAGCTAAATTCATTGAAAATGAGTTGTTTAATGGGATTAGTTGATCCCAAAAATTACTTCACTCCCAATCAATAAATAGCAGCTGTCCAATGGTATGAATATGGCAAAATGTACACTGATGAAACTCCTCCAGGTTTGCTAATTGGCTACACATGTGGTAGAGTTTAGTTAATGAAAAATGATAAGGATGAGTCTCCTATTTTAATAGACACGGTAATGGCCATATCATCAGTCAGATGGAGTCCCAATGGTTCTATGTTTGCAGTGGCTGGTAGTGCCAAAGATAAGGATGAACAAAGGGCAGTTGTGTAATTCTATTCAAATATGGGTGATCATCTAAAGACACTAAGAGTTGCAAACACCGACAAAGTCAATAGTCTTAGTTTTGAAGGTGATGGTTTGAGATTGGTCATGGGAGTTGGTCAAACTGTTTATGTTGCCAATCTCAAATTAGATTACAAGTGGAGTTATCTTGCATAATCAGAAACTCTCATCTTCGCCTATCAAAGGCAAGATAGAATGGAATTTACTATCATCTTTTGGGATACGAAAAGAGAATAAAAATCCATCAGGTATATGAAAGGCTTACTTGATATCAAAGGATCAAATGATTGTTGTGTCTTGATAAGTCTTGTTGAATAAGACACATGGAAGGTGGAACTCTGCAATTCTATTGGCAGTCCCTTAGATACTAAATTCATATCCATTGAACCCAAATTTAATTGTATGACTAAAACTCATATCATTATTGCTAATAGTGATTATGTATACTTATGGTAATACAGAAACTAAGTCTAAAGATTAACTACGTTCGAATCCAATTAGAATACAGGAATCAGAAAAATTGGTAAAGAAATGGCATGGTTTATTGATGAAAACCCAGATAGTTAAGTAATCTATGATAAAGATACATTTAATTTGGAAAAACAAACTGAGGAAACTATTTGTGCCATATAAGCAAATGAAAATTATTTGTTTATTGGCAGAATCAATGGTAATATATTAAAATTCACATTACCTTATGTCAGTGTTGAACCTAAATATTTCCTTGAAAATAGGGCAAATATCATTAATATTAATTGTAATTCTACTCGATTATCTATAATTGATGTGATGGGAACTTTATAGTTATTAGACATTTCTGTTGGAGGTGGAAAATTATTAGATTTCGATAAGAAGGAATGTTGGCAGGTTGTTTGGTCTGATAATGACCCTCTTTAATTTGCCGTCATGGAAAAGGGTAGAATCCATTTAGTAAGGGACATAACTGCTGATGATCCTCTTCCTTGTGATGCCTTCTTATGCTCGTAAATCTTAGAATTATTATTAGATTCTCAGAACTTACTGTTAAAGGAGCATTATTAGATGATATCATGATGAGTCCTGATGGCTAATTAAGAGCAGATGAATTACTTGTCTAATATGAAAGTAGATTATTTAAGGAAATCAAGGAATCTATTGAGAAAACACCTCCAAAGGAAATGTTTGGTATCATTGAAAAATAACCAGTAATTTTATGATTTAATGTAAATAGTCTAATACTTTATGGTAACTTTTGGCTTAAAAGGCTCTGGAAGAATTAGATTTCTCAGTTGCAGAAAAGTGTTACTTGAAATTAGAAGATTATGCTGGATTGCAATTCATAAAGAGGATCTTAGATTATGATGAAAAAGAAAAATAAAAGGCAGAGGTTTATGTGTTTCTGAAACGATTTGATGAAGCTGAGAAAATACTAAGAGAAATTGAAAGAAAAGATCTGGCTGTTTAAATGAGGATGAAAACTGGTGATTATTCAAGAGTGCTATTTTTATCTAAGGATCTTGTAGGTGCAGATGAAGTTATAGTTCAAACTCAAAATAAATTGGGAAACTTCTATTGTGATCAAGGAGAGTGGGAAAAAGCATAATAACAATTCAAATTATCTAATAATGTTGAAAGATTAATAGAGACCTCATTCATGATTGAAGATTATTAAACACTTGAAGAGTTAGCTAATTCTTTATAAGAAGGAAATGCATTATTATGTGATTTGGGTGAAAGATTCCAATTATTAGGAATGGCAAAGAGTGCAATCAAATGTTTTGAAAAAGCAGGAGACATTAAAAAAGCTATTGATTGCGCAGTTCTCCTGAATGCTTGGAATTTCGCCGTTGAATTAGCTGAAAGACACAATTTTGTATAAATTGAAGGATTGCTACAATAATATGCTGCTTAATTGTTAGAATAAAGAATGAAATTAGAGGCTGCAGAATTATATAGAAAGGCCAATCATAATTCAGATGCAGCTCGCTTGTTATCATAAATTGGTGAAGATCTTATTAAAAGCGATTAAAGTCCCCTTGTTGTGAAGAAACTATTTGTTATGGCTGCTTTAGAAGTTGATCTGTACAAAAAGAAGTTGTATGATGTCACCATGACAGCTTAGAATAATACTATTGCTCATACTTTAGATTAATTAGTTACAAATGATTTAAATCATTCTGCTGACAAAGTACTCAATAATCCTTGGAGATAAGCAGAGGCTTGGCATTTCTATATTTTGACACAGAAATTCCTCTATTCTGGAAATTACAAATATGCATTGTAATATATCCATTATTATTATGCATAGAAAATCAGCCATTAGATTATGTGAATTTGAATTAGACATGGATCCTAAAAGGATATATTCGTTGCTTGCTCTTGCTGCTTACTATAACAAATCTTATAAAGAATGTGCAAGAGCCTTTGTGAAATTGGAGAATCTAGACAATATTACAGAGGAGGAAAGGGAGAGATATTAATCAGTTGCTGCTCAAATATTTGTAAAGTAAAAATTAATATTATATCTTAGACATGCACCTGAGGATGCTGTGTGTGATGCTATCCAATGTCCAAAACCTTCTTGTGGTAATAAAAAAATAACTGAATAGTAACAACAATCATTATTATTTTATAGTTAATTATTCTGTAAAGAATGTGGAACCATTTTTGGAGTCTGTGTGGCTTCCGGAAAATCCATATATGGATAGAAGTTTTACACTTGCAAAGCCTGCAAACATAAGATGATCGATCAGGAAGTCTAAAATCTTGCATTAAAATTTTGTTCCCTTTGTCATACACCAATAGATTTTAATAGATTTGGAAAACATGGAGACAAATAATTATGAATTAATAATAAAAATATCATTTTTATAGTAATTGCTTCTATGGATGGCCTAATCTACCAATTTAAAATGCACTACAAGACCTACTATTGAGACGTTCTTTATAGAAATAAGTTTCGATTTTTATAAGAAGGAGTTGTAAGTGGTACAAAGAACATAAGTTCACATTAAAAACAACAATTTTATTTGAATAGAACTGTTTAATTTTTAATAAGAATTAAACTTAAGGGACTTCAAAAATTTACCTTAATCTTTAGAGAACTTTTTGGAAAATATCGGCCATTTAGGCTTCCTGATTACCAATTAAGTTTGATATAGGAACTAACTTAATGATTTATAATCAATCTTGCTGGAAAGCTAATTTAAAACAAAAAATTTGCCTATTATTTTCTAGTAAATAATTTAATAGAGGTTCTTTCAGGATATTGAATTTAATGGCTGGAAGATACAAAATATTAACTAAAATTGAGGCTTTCGATTGGTAGAATGGAATAATCTAAAGACATATGGAGATTAAATAAAAGAATTAATTAAAGACGAATGTAAAATTACAATTCTCTTTGATATAGTGAACTCTAAAAATCAGAATTAATTTATAAATGTATTTTTTTATTAGTAAAATAAGAAAAAGAATCTTGTAACTGAAAATTGAATGACAAATTTGATGTGAATCAAGAGGATGTATATCATAGATAAGAAAATTATATTCTAAAAATGATAAAAATATAAAGAAATTAAATTTTAAATGAAAAGAAGAGATAAGTTTGCCATCATCAGAAAATCAATATTATAAAGACATTGTTATATTAATAATATTTGACCTTGTAAATACTTAATAGATGGAAAGATATTTTAGAGATTTTATATGAAATAGAATAGAAAAATGGTCTATATAAAATAAGAAAAGATGGAAAGAAGGGAGATTACAGGTAGAGGAATAATAATGCTAAAGAAAATAATTAATATATAACAGTATATTACTGATTTAAAATTTTACATTTTCTAACTTATCACTTGTGCATTCATGAATATTAAACTGTTTTAGCATTAGTTTTGCATAAATGAAATCCTAAATATTCCCTTTAAAATTAAATATAGTTTTGTAAATTTTTTTTAAAGAATGTCTGCTATTCAATAGCTTCACATGGATTTAAATTTTCAATTAAAATGTTGAAATGGATTCTAAAATTTATAGAAAAAGAATTTCACAATATAAATCTTGAAAGTAAATTGCAAATAATGTGTATTTTAAATTAACTATTTAATCTTCCTCACTTTGGAACGTACTTATGGGTGCATGCACTTCTTCAAGATAAAGAACAAATAATAATGATATTCCTATCATTCAAAAATCTAAAGTGGACTAAAGAACTTCAAATGTTAAACTTTTACTTGATTAATATCACAACCTCAATGTTCTCCTAGATCTAGTAGGGAACACAGATAATTTGGAAAAAAAAACAAGGGATCATATCAACCTATTGTTCGTAACCAGATCCAATATTACAATTCTCATCTAACACAGTCTCAAAAAAATGATGAAAGAGAAGAACATTTCAAGAGCTCTAACTAAGGAAGACGAAGAATGGTTATATGATGATTTGAACTTTTTAAGCAAGATAGGACCTTAATTTTAAGTTTTTCTAAAGGTTATAGACATTTTGTTTGAAAATGAAGACTTTGAGAACTCTTTTCCAATTCTAAGTCACAGTTTTCAGTAAATAAGTGAAAATATTAAGAAAATGCCTATTCTGAATACATATACAGTAACAAAGAATACTTCTGTTTGATATGATATTTGTATTAGATTATATGATTACAACATGACTCTTAAATCTTAAATGGTTAAACCAAATTATTATAATATCTTCTGTGTAGTTTTTATAAAAAAAATCTTCTGCTCTCAACATAAATAGCGGAACTTAATGAGCTTTGAGAGGATTGTAATTTTAAGTTTATAAAAGATATCTAAAAATTAAACGAAGTAAAAATCAATTCTTGTTTTTAATGATATCTTCATAGTTAACACATAAAATTCTTTTGAATTTAGAAAATATTTGAATTCATAGTGTTAAGGATTATTATTTATATATATTAAAAATGCAAAGTACTTAAAATTAAGAAGAATAGCTATAAACCGATTCGGCCTCTGACCCAAAAAAATATGAATTTAAGTATTTTTCTATCTTAGAAAAAGAGGTTTGGTGTCCACAAGAATTAAGTGAGTTTAAAGTTATAACAATAATTAAATGTAAATGGAGGAGACGTATTTTCTTTGAGATATGATCAAGATGATCAATATCTTGCTGTAGGGATGTCAGAAGGGCTAATTCATCTTTATAACTAAAGTACACAGATGATTTAATAAAAATAGATAAATTAACACACACCTTAGAGTAATTCTAAACACCAGTGACTGCTTTAAGATGGAGGCCCAATTATGGACTAAAAGCAAAAGGAATATTGGTATCAGCAAATGCAGAAGGCCACGTTATCCATTGGCACGCTAATTCAGGAAAATAATTACACAAAATTGTAGAAGAGAATAATAGTGTTTTATGCTTGGACTTTAATTTTGATGGTAGTTTATTTGCAACTGGAGGTAAGGACTTCTGTATTAGAATTTATGATGATGATATAAAAAGTGTATAGCATCAATATTAACAGGCCGATTGGTATCTTTTATTGAAATAATTAGGGGATAGAGAGGCCATGCCAATAGAGTGTTCGTAGTAAAATTTATACCAGATTAACCTAATATCTTAATATCTGGGGGTTGGGATGCAAATATCTTAATTTGGGATATAAGAGAGAAATAATGCGTAGGTCAATTTTATGGTCCATCCCTATCAGGAGATTCGCTTGATTTCTCAGTGAAAAGATAATTGATTTTGACTGGGTCACATAGAACAGAAAATTAAGTATAATTGTGGGATTGGAGGACAAGAAAACTTTATTAAGAAATACTTTGGACTGGAACTCAATCTGACGATAATCGATCATATTATATCTATGCAACTTAGTTTAAGTAGCTATTTTGTTTAAATTTAGCAAAGCAAATGAGGATTATATATATGCTGGTAGTTCAGGGGTTCACGAAATCAAAATGTTTAGTTTGAAAGATGGTCTAGCTAAGGCTTCTATTTTGGGCTTACCAAAAAGCATACTCAGCATAGATTAGATGAATACAACTGATTCAATAGTATTTAGTGGAATGGAAGGAATTGTTAACATTTTTAAGGCATGATTTAAAATAAATAATTATTATGATAAGACATTTAATACAAAGTAATTTCTCAAAACTTTCGAAAGGTCTTATTTTCGAAAATAAAAAAGGGAGCAAATTAATTTTCACCGAAAAAACACCTGAGAATGGCATGAAGAAAATAGCAAAAAATAAGGATTAGAATTTAAAAATAGAATAAAGATTAATGCTCTTATTTGATTAATATAAAACGGAGAGAGTATTGTAATACTATTTCTTTAATATTAAAGGAATCAAGCAAATTATGATGATTTCCTTAAATTAAAAGAAGAATTTCTTAAGACTGATTTAGAAAAAAAAATATTTTTCTCCTTTGTCAACACAAAATTTGAAAAAGAAAATCACCCTAAATATTTTTATTTGCAGTGCCAAATGATTAATGAATACTTGGATCGCTTTGATAAAGAAATAACAGAAAAGGAGATTTATGCACTATTAAATGCTATATAAAATGGCTTATTTTTTGTAGAGGACTAGTTTTTTGTAAAGATAAAGAAAGTAATTTTCACACCAGAGGAGGAATAATTTATTTTAGACGTCTATCATAAATTATGCGGCAGATTAATCATAAATTTGTCCAATTTTAAATAAGTTAGAGCTCTTTGCTAATTAATGAAATATATCAAAAGATATAGCACTTCTATATTAGACTAGATAAATTAACAATTATTAGCTTCCTTAGATTAATAAATAAGTTTAGAATAGAAATTATATTACACTTTGTTTTTAGTAAAGGCAGGGATTAATTATTTTCCATCACTAATTTATTAAGTAAGTTTCTAAAATTAAGTTAGTTAAGAGACGAGGTTCTAGAAAATGAGAAAATTTTAAGATTACCAAGTGAATCTTTATTTGAATTATTTGAAATTTTTGGCAGATGTAGCAGAGTAACTCTATGTTCATCTGCAACCTATAAATTATTTACAACAATCATCTAAACAGATAACTATTCATAACTGATTCTAACATAATAAGTTCTCTTGCTTTATTATGCATCGAAAACTTTGACCATCTAACATAGTACATTAAAACCTCTAATTGAACAAAAATTAACTGAGTTAGATTTGCTAAAAGGAATAAATCTAAAAATATTTCTGTTGACTTTATATAATACTAATTATAAAAGTCTAGGTTCCCTAAAAAATTTAGAAAAACTAAAAATAAGATTCTAAGAGATAGAATAAACTGCTCGCTTTTCAAAGGAAGAATTAAAATATTTTAATGATTTAATGCATTGTTTATGATTTAATTCATGATTCAATCAATTATTATAAGTGTTAGCTTAATTCTACTAAATTTGGATACTCATCTAAAAGACCACTTAAAAAATCTAGAGCTATAACTGTCTTTGTATTTAAATATTATTCATATGTCTCATTATTAATTGTAGATTAAATTTGATTTGATTCTATTTTCTATTATTAGCAACTTCCTGTTCTACAGTATCTTTATGAAAAATGTGTTAATATTAATGTCTTAGCATTAGCCAAAATAGCCGATTCAACAGCTTCTCCAACAGTTGAATGCTTTCTACTTATTGCATTTTTTTAAAGATCATCAGTAAATGTTGCCTCATGAATCATTAAATCAACATTTTTTGATAATTGAATAAATTATTAACAAGGTCTGGTATCCCCTGAATAACTAATGCTGCTTCCATCTCTGAAGTTTATTCTTAAGCCATAAGCCTATGGACAATGATCAACGTTAACATATTCTAACTAAATATTAAATAGCTCTTATAATTATTATAATTTTATTTCATTAAATTTCTAAACTTTGGCATTCTAAATTGCAAACTCTTATTCTAGATTATAATTATCAAAAGGAATATAACATAAATAGCAAGTATGTTTAATTTAATAAAATTCAATTAATTAAACAATCCAAGGAATCATAATTTAGGGGACGAGAAAATATACATTACTACAATTTTATAAGAATGAGGCTATCCCTAAATTATGATCACAATGAACATGACTAATCCAAATAAGTATTTTTTAATTAAAATCAAAATTATTTTAACTTTGTAATTAATGAAATGTTCCTTCACCACAATCTAAAAGAATTGCTGAGTTAAATTATTTAACTAAAATTCCTGAAACATTTCTATATTTATTTGGCCTCATAGAAGCTGTTCCTAAAAATTATAATAGAATCTCAGACTTATATTGCCTAATCGGAGTTTACTAGTAATTAATTTCTTTGATTTAAGAAGTTTAACCAATCATTTAGGGAGCCATCATCTAAAATCCTCTCTTATTTAAAGGATGTAAGATGTAATGATAATTTGCTTAGAATTAGATGTATCTATTATTCTAGATTGAATAATTATTACTAAAACTTGGAAAGTTGAAAGGATATTTAGAATTCAAATAATTGCAAATAAACTTAGTCTTTGGAATACTATCTGAGTATTCATTCTGGACTTCTTAATTGCATAGGATATGATCTACATTCACTTTATTTAAAAAATTTAAATAGATTTCTGTTTTAGGATCATTTATATGCAAAATGCATCTTAAATTGTTTGGAAAATCGATTTATGATAAGTCTAAATCATCAATTATATCTAATACCAAGATCCCTTATTCTTCTACATCAGGTTCTCTAAAGTAAGCCTCTGGATATATTTAATCCCCTAATTATATTTAATGATTTTAAAATAATTCTTTCTTCTAAATATTAGTTAATTTTAAAAGCTAAAGCTTTTCTGTAGAGACACTACCTTTAATCTTTTTTGTTTTAATAATATAAGAAATATTATTGTTTTTGTGGATTATTGGTACTATTTCGACATATTCATCAGTATACATTTATAAAGATTCTTATTCTTCATATTTAACAAGTTTTAGTCCATTTAAGACTGGATAAATATTTCCTTCAAAAATTTCTTAGTAATATTGATCCTTTTTCTGGTAAATAAGATTCTTTCCCTAAAACTCATGACAAGATAAACTATTAATGGATTTTCCTCCGATTTCACTATATCTAAAAGCTGAAAACAATTAACATAATCCAGAAGGTCCATAAATCTTAGTACCATCAATTTGCTTATCGAAATTAAGTGTGAGTAATAGTCCTATTATGCCATTAATGTAGGTAGCATTTAAATTTGTAAAAAATATCTATGTTGACATTTTAGTCTTGATGCTATAATCAGAAAGGTATCTTTGAAAACCTTCCGATACGTTAAAAACGTAAGACTTTAGATCGAAATTCAGTATTATACAAGGTTTTGCTAATTTAACTAATTGAATATGGCATTTAGCCATTTGTTTATTATAATAAATAGTAAAAAGAAAGAATTAAATAAGCAAAATACTTTAATCTCTTAAGAATTATTTTGAAATTACTCAGAAATATTGTTTTTTTCTCTCATCCTGTTAGGAAGATTCCTTTTTTGTATATATTATTTTAATTTTTCTACAATTAAGAACATATTTAATTTTTGGATGGTATTTAGAAGTAATTAATTAATACAAAAATTTAGAATAAAATAAGAACATAAGTGAACATGTGTTTTCAATGAATGCTTCAAATTATATTTCAACTTTAAATATGAAAATTTTATGTAAATTATTGAATCTATGATTTTAGTTTAACATTTTATGCTACCATAATAATATCAATTCATTTCTTCTTTTCTTTTCCATCCACTATTTTATATATTTAATCTCTATAAAAATAATACATCACTGGTGCTGCTGATAATGCTACTAAACTTAATAAACCTTTTATATCCCTTTTGAATTTCATTTGTTTATTTAATAATTATATTATTATTGTATTTTTATTCTTATTATTGATGAAATTATTTATAATTGTCACTACAATTATAACATCAATGATGATAAATTAGCTTCTATAATTTGGATTATTTAAAAGGCCTAAAAGTGATCATGGAAAAATAAATAGATGCACCACAATAGATGTTACTCCGATTGACTTATAATTGTTTTAAAATAATTTACTTTTTCTTGCTGACAATGGGATTTATGATGAAAAATAGTCGCTTCTATATTCCTAAAATAATAGCTATGCAATGTTTGCAAATGAAAATTATTTATATCTAGCACATGACAATAACATTGATATCTTAAGCAATTGGAATATTATAAAAACCATTTTGCTGCCTAAAGGATTGATCATTTATGATTTTATAGTAGTTCATAACAATGTTTACATTACTATAGATTATTAAGTTTCTGATTTACTCGGCTTTTATTTTTAGTCTAAGAGTTTTTCATTATTAAAATGTGATTTTGAAGGGAATTGTGAATTTGTGTATGAGATAAGTGGTGTTCATTTAAGTGGAATTGAATGGTTTAATGATAAAATTTATATTGCAGATACATTTTCAAAAACACTAAATGTTTATGATATGAACTATAATTAACTTTAAACTTTTCAGTTGGAAGATGGGCCCAAAAGAATAATAAGAATAGTAGATAAATTATATTTTACAGCAATTCCAAAACTACTTGAGTTGCTAACACTACCAAAATTCACTAGTTTATATTAATATGATGATATAGAAGAATTATAAAAATTAGTAACTTTTGAAAATTTTTATTATGTTGGGGTGCATTACAAAGAAGAAATAATAATGGGTAATCGCATTTGTTTTTGAATTATCATATAATTAATTTTATCTAATAAAAATATCAGAATATAATCTTTTTAGGAGAGCTTTTCTGAAAATATTAATTACGAAATCCTTGGTTGATATAACAGGTAGTTATTAATATGAAAAACAAAAATTCTCTATAACTAGAAGAAAATTCTATAATTATCTTATTAAATAAATAAAATCTGAATAATTTCATCTTGCAATGTATGATTTAATTTAACTAATAATACATATATATTTTCGCAAAATGAAATTGATACATATTGTCCTTTAATAATAGATATTTAATAAAAATAATTGAAATTAAAATTAGTACAAAGTATCATTATGTTGGATCTATAATATTGATTTTAATAATTCTTCGAAACATATGAATTTAGAAAAAAGAGTTGTTTGTTTTCAGAGTTCTGCTTAATAAGTGCCACGATAAGCCACATCACTTCACGAGTCCGGTATCCTTCCGCCGCTCATAGCGATCCCTATTGCTTGCTCTGTTTCCAGCCTAAGCCATTGCGAGATTCTTCAACACAAGTGAAACCCTCATTACTGATGGATCCCACAAGTGACTACGAGCTCGGTTAGGGCGGTGACTCTTAACGAAATGACTCAGCGAGCTCTCAGATGACAGCTTATCAAACATCCTCTTACAACCCACATAAAGTGACAGCCAAGTTGCCCCAGCCTGGGTTAATCAATTAAACATTATTCTGCATTTATTACGTGTATAATTACAATTAGCAATTTATGGGTTTTATTTTATCAGAGTAAATCAAGTCTGATACTTCCTTAAACTTTACTCTTAAAAGTGATACTTATGGTTGCAAACTCCTCCTTATATCTTAATAAATGTAAAAGCAAAAATATAGTTAAACTACAATAGGTTAGAAAATACGTGTTAACTTATAATTGTTTCATAAAAATATTATAATTAGAGATAATGATAATTATATCATTATTATATTAAATAACTCAATTTGCCATTTAGCTGGAATATCTATCAATGATATCGTTTCTTTATTATAACCAAAATTCTCTATATCTACGATCTAGCTTATTTTCACAAACCCATCTACATCTATATATATTTACTTTATTCTAAGAATTAATAATTCATTTACACTAATTTTTTCCTAGTATGTTTAATCTACATTATAATTAATCATCTAATCGCAATTAGAATGGCATGTTTAATTCTTGAAATAAACTAGTTTATCAACATTTTTTAGAAATTATTTAAGATCTTTTGTTTGTTTTTTACACTCAGTTAAGCATTTACTAAGTTTTTTGATTCCCTCTTCTGAATTTTCGAAAATCACTTGATTATTATCATAACATTTAGAATAACATTCATATTTAAGTTTTTGTTATTGATCGATATTAAATAATTTAATTTTGCTATAGGATGTGATTGCTTATTTAATAGAGTACATATCTTAATATTCTAAGAGTTTTCTATCATAATATTCTTTTTCATTTTCAGTAGCATAAAGCTCATCAGCTGACTTAATATTATCAAACATTAAAAAATGAATTAATATTAATTTAACTGAAATGACTGAGAGCAGAGCATTGTCCTCTTATGATGGAACTTATAATAGTTTAAAGGATGTCTAAAGGATAGGATCGTATGATTATGGAAATACTTTATCTAACTTTAACAATTAAAAATACACAAACTCAAAACCCAATCATCAAATGATGGACACAAAATCATATCTTGAATAATTAGAATAAAAATATTCCAAGAAAACTAATGGATATAATGATAGTGATTCTGATGATTTTTCTAACGATTGTTCTCCTAATAAAGCAGCTTCATAGGTTCCAACAAAATTTTAAAAAAGCAAAGTGTCTGCAAATATTTAGAATTAACCTGAATTCAAAATTCCAGTTGACATCAATTTATCAAGAGGCCCAAGCGAAATCGGACAAGATTATAAGATAATATAAGATATGAATGAAAAATACGGAAGCATAGCTTAATCAAGGATTACAATAGTTGATTAGGATGCAAAAAGAAGATTCTTTGAACTTGCTTTAGAAATGAAGAAAGATTTGCCACAAAATCATCCAGGTTAATCTATGCTAGTAGCCTAATTATATACAGAAAGTGTTCAAAAATAAATATCTGAAAAATATTGGAAATAATGGTTATAGACTAGATTAAAGAATTGAGTAATTTATTAGTTTTTATTCAATATAATTATTTATTCCACATTATAATTCAATTTTGAATACAAAACTATATTTTATATTGATTCATTATTAAAGTTATAATGGGAAATTAATAAGGCTCTGATTTTGGAGGAGTATATATTAGAACAGACAAACCTTTCTATTTTGCTGGAGAAATCATAACAGGTAAGAAGGTATCTTAAAAATTTAGGAAATATCTATTTGAATATTTTTAAAGATGGATATCCTGGAGGAGTAGTATTATTAAAAGTATCTGGAAAGGAAAAATGTCATTGGACCGAAAGTCATTCTCGCACTACTACTGGTGCAGATGGAAAGCAAGAACAACACACTGAATATGTAACTTATTCAGGTTAGACCTAATTTTATTAACATCGAGTGGCAATATGGACATTTAACACTCGTAGCTTACCTGTTGGGCAATATACCTTTCCTTTTTAATTTTAATTATTGTCTCACTTACCAGGATCTTATTTTGAAAAGGGAGGAGATTATTAAGCCAAAATTTCATATAGAGTCAAAACAGAAATCGAATCATATAATAAGTCTTATAAGAACATCAAACATTCATAGCTTTTAGTTGTTAGGGAACCATTAAAGCAGAATATGGCAGCTTTGATGGGATAAATGGAAGTAAAGGCATCAACTTGGTGTTGCATCAATTAAGGAGTAATTATTTAAAATTATAAATAGACTTCTCACATCAAGTGTGTATTTGATAAGAATCATTACCTTCCTGGAGATACTGCCTACCTGTGGGCTGATGTGGATAATTCTAATTGCAAATTAGATGTGAAAAGAATTGATGCCAGATTATAAAATTACTTAACCTTGAGAGACCGAACAGGAAGAGAAAAGGTAATATTAAGAACTATTGTTTCATAATAAATTCAAGGAATTGGAGCTGGGATTAAGGCTATTGAAAATGACAGAAAATAAATCTAATTAATTTTACACAATAAAAATTCACCAGATGGTATTCATCCTTCATCTAATGGGCAGTTAGTTAAATCAGTATATAGATTATAAGTTTAAGCAGTTCTTGCAGGTAAAATAAAAGTTTTATAAATTATAGGCTGTACATGCTGTAGCAAGGATCCAACTGTAGATGTACCTATTGAAATAGTTGCTCCTGTTCCTTAGATTTATAATTAACCAATTGCTCCACCTTCTAATTGGAATCCTTAAGTATTCCAACCTTAAATTGTACAATTTACTGATAGTACCATGTATTTAAAAGATCAGAACTAATAATCTAATTATAATTATCCATAAAATCAGCTACCACCACCCCCACCACCACCTAATTAATTTGGATAAATGTAATAACCAATGAGTTGATTAAGTATAAATTAAATTAGTTCATTTAAATCGATTATAATTTTTAAAATAAATTAGTCCATAAGACAAATTAGATTACAGTTTACTTATTAAAGAGTAAAAAGTTCTAAGATAAAAATGTATTAAAGTTAATAAGTAGTAAATAAGTATTAAACCCAGGCTGGGACAACTTGGCTTTCACTTTACGTGGGTTGTAAGAGGATGTTTGATAAGCTGTCATCTGAGAGCTCGCTGAGTCATTTTGTTAAGAGTCACCGCCCTAACCGAGCTCGTAGTCACTTGTGGGATCCATAAGTAATGAGGGTTTCACATGTGTTGAAGAATCTCGCAATGGCTTAGGCTGGAAACAGAGCAAGCAATAGGGATCGCTATGAGCGGCGGAAGGATACCGGACTCTTGAATTGATGTAGCCTATCGTGGCACTTATTAAGCAGGACTCTGAAAATAAACAACTCTTTTTTATCTATAATATAAGGATTAAATGAAATTCAATATAGTAAGAGGATTTTTATAAATGGTCAATCTAAATGCCAATAAATTTAATATTTTTCTCCTTAATCTCTATTTAAGTCTGTATTCTAAATTAAAAATGAAATTATTAAATTATGAATAATTATTCATCATTCGACTGAACTCAACCTTCAATGCGGCTCATAAAAATTAAATATTTATTTATTATTTTATTAATGCTCATCAGGAATGCCGTGAAGAGAATTTTTCAAACTATTTTCCAAAGTAGATCATTATTTCTTCAGATTAAATAATAATAGGTTTATACTCCAACCTTAACTATGATACCATAATATGGATTTTTTTTTAATGGCAAACATGATAAGTATTTTTCGATCCTAGATAATTAGGGATGAAAAATAAGCTGAAATTGATAAATTGTATGATCAAATGGAAGATTGTGAAAACGAGCATTAATAAATGGATATGTTAAGAAAAATAATAGGGATCAGAGAGGAAATGGATTAATCAGAAAAAAAAAAATGCGTCTCTTTGTTATTAGACAAAATCGAGTATGCACGATTTTTAATTGAAAATTAATAAATGGAGGATAAATTGGTGTAGGAAGTACTTTCTGAAGACTTTTTGAATGATGTTCATTATAACAATGTTGATTTGTCTAAATATCCTATTGATTTTCACTAATTTTTATGGCACAATTTGGCAATAGGAGTTATTCCTCTAAAATATGCTAAGCAATACGACGATGTAGAGTTTAGAGAAATTGAATAATGGTTAAAGTATTATAATAATAATATTTGACAAGATAGTATAAAGAATCTGTGGTGTTTATAAAAAATTACCTCAATAATAATTTCGAGGAGATTGGAGAGAGCGAAGGATACTTAACTAAAGAGTAAGGTTAGGCATAATATTAATACAACTTGGCATTCTATTATGAAATGAAAGCAAAATTATTGATAGAATAAGAATAAATATAATAAGGAATAAAGCTTTACGAAACAGCCTTGAAGGAGACAGAAAAGTTTATGGAGATAGTTAAATAATGTAAAATTGAAACTTATTGTAGTATGCAATCACGAAAATCCTGAAGTAGCTAATGAAGCAGAGAAACAAAAGGAAAAAGGAATTGCTAAATTTGCTTAGATATTTGAAGATTTAGGAAGTGTTCAAATGGAAATCTAAGAGTTTACAGCAGCAAGACCTTATTTTGAAAAAGCAATAGAATTATACTTATAAGTTTTTGGAAAACATTCAATCTAATATGCTTAAAGCTATTGCTAATTAGCTTCAACTTATCAATTGACTGATTTATCAAAATGTGAAGAAATGTTAAAAGATTTTCACGAATATTTAGAGAGTTTCAATTAAGATACAATATATTTGGAAGTTACAATGAATTATTTTTGCATTTTAGAAGGTTAAGAGAGAGGAACGAAAGAATTATTTATTAAGATTTAGGAAATGAGAGACAAATTTGATATTGAAAATGATTTATTGATTGTTGAATATGATATTTAAGCTATTAAATTCGTGATCAGAAATGGTTAATTTTAGTAGAGTTTATTTGATTTTTTTGAGGAGTCTATTTAATTTTTGGATTCATTTGGTAATCCGAATGTTAAAGCTGAGAAATTATTGATTTTAAGTGAATTGGCTGATAAATTTGTATTGCCTAACAACATAATGCATGAAACTATTTTGGAATCATTATTGGATGAGTTTGATGAGGTTGGTTTTCTAGTAGAGAATCATTTATTGCAATACAAGATTGATCGACAGAAGGCATTTCTTTAATTTAGAATAAGAGAAACACTTTTGATCACTCCTGAGGAAAGTTTAGAAAGTTTCTTTGCATTAGTATGAATTAGTATTATCGTTTAGTTTGCAAATTGGATTGAGAAGTAAGAATTTCTTGAGATGCTGTTTGATGATACAGATGAGATGATTTAATAGGTGTTGGATCAAAAGATGCTTACATTAGCTCACAAATTATTGAAGAACATTATAGAGATAATGGAAGAAGTACAAGAGAGTCAAAAGAGTGAACACGTAGAGGAAGCTTTGAGTCATTATAAAGAGGAAGCATAAAATATATTTAATTAGATTACTGGGAAGTGAAAAGTTGTTTTATGTGTATATTTATAATAAATTAATGCTTTTTTTATTACTAGTACAAATCGTATACAGTGGATTAATAGAAACACTTGATTACTCTATTAATTATCTGAACATTGGTTATACCACTTAATTAACGTTTACTTTCAGACTTTAGAGTGGATTAGGAAAGTCGGGGTATTTGAGTCTTAAAATCCCATTCTAAATTGAAGCCTCGGTTGTGAGCACAGTTCCACAAGGAGTTGATGTGATTTATAATGAAGTCAGCACTACTGATTGTAGTCCAATATCAAAATTTCCTGGAGCCTTATATAAAGATAGTAATGGATGGTACCATGTAAAATTTCTCAATTTAGATGGGGATTCAAGAGCTTTAGAAGCAAACACTTATTATAAAGTCAGCATATCATCTAAAACTGCATTTAGCAATTAAGTGGCTTAAATATTATCTCCAATAGAGGCATTAACAATTTAAGATTTCAGTGTAAATAATTGGATAAAATATGATTTCAATAGAGCCTTTGCATTGATTGAATTCACCCCTACTCCACCTTCAACATTAGCATCCAGTTTCACGCTTTAATCAGCCACTCCTACATTATTAGATTATAGACACTCCCTTTTAGTGCAGATAACTCCGACGATCCCTATCGATAGGAAAGCTCGAATAGTGATCCAGATGACTGATAACGATTATTAATTTTAAGGTGAACAATGCACATCGGAATCCTATAAAGATGTCAACAACACTGACATACCAGCATTGACAAGTTCTTAATACACTTGTTAAATTGCAAATAATATATTGACTGTTAGCTTATATTAGATATTCAATACTACTCTCAAATTTAGTTTCAGTATAAAGAATCCCAAATTTGTGAAATCATCAGGAGGAGGATTTTAAGTAATGTCAATGCTTTCATATGCAAATCACATAGTAGAATAAGTGACAGTTTTGAATATTTTATCGACATCTGCCTTAACCTGGGGGAATAATAATGACAATTTAGTGACTTATTTTTTATGGGGATTGAAATTATCAGATACAAGTTTGCCATCATAATTGAAAATAATAAGAGACACTGCACAAAATCCTTATTTTAATTCATTAAAATTCACTTTTTTCCCTTCAAGCACTACTCCATTAAATTTGAAATTAAGAGTAACCTTAAGTTTGACATCTGATATAGGTTCCATGATTTTGGAGGGAAGTCTATAGGAGAATCTGCCATAATTTGACAAGAACCCAGTTTCATGCAGTGTCACTAAGGTTTAACCAATCAAAATAGTTTGCTCAAATGTTGGAACACTGAATCTAGAGAGCACATATTTTATATCGGTCAAAATGTCGTTTCCGAATTAAGCTACTCCAGGAGATCTTCCAGCTGATTTCGGATTAATCCAATTAGAATCATCCTCAAATGGAGTGGCATATGATGCTATACCTTTAATCCCCTCAGGTAGAGATTCAAAAGCCATTTATTCAACCTTGAATAGTGTGGCCATTATAAGTTCGAATAGTGGGAATGGATACACCTTTGCACATTCTTAACGCTTTTCTGATCCCTTTGCATGTCCCACCAGTTCCTCTTTTGGTTTACAATATGCAGACTATGAGCAAAGATTAATTTTTACAGCTAGACCATAAATTACAAGTTTTGCTGCTTCTGTTCCCACTCGAACAGTTGGGTACTATTTTTACACTAATCCAAAAATATTAAAAGGGACTTCAACTATATTGGCAGAAAGTCCATTGTAATTTACTCCAGCTTTAACATGCACCCCAACTCCTGCAGTTTACACCGCATTAGATTTCGTATTTAATTCAGGATCTGACTATGTTTAAATTGATAATGCAAATAAGAAATACACCTCTATCTAATTGACTAGAATACCAGCTGCCTCAGCCACCATTTAAAATGTGTTTGGAGGTAATGCAGCAAATAATTTATATACTGTTTCTATAGGGCCTGTGTATATATAAAATAATGGCTCTTAATTTTGCGGTGAAGATCTAATAGATTTCATCGGTTTTACTGCAGAAATTGGAATTCCATCTAACACACCTATAGTTCCAATTACAGGAATTATTGCTGCAAACTCATATACATTAAGTGGACCTAATCAAATGAATAATCTCTACCTATCAATTGCCAATTTCTGGACAGGTACTACTGTAAAATTGGATGGTACATACTTTCCTGCTTTCATTAGAGTGACAGGTTTCTTGGAACAAGCAATTGTAGATAAAGCTGCGAGATTGGCAATATTCTTTAACAATGTATATTTTCTTAATATTGAAGTTATCTCCATTCTCTGAAGGGACATCTCCTGAAGGCAAACAATATGTATCTTGTTCTTCGACATTAAATCGAAAATAAAAATGCTATGGTTACACAGGAAGTGATGATGCTACCAATGCCTTACAGTCAGTCTATAATCTACATAGAGTTGAATTCATTTTAGATGATACATTTTCAAAAAGCGGGCCAGCATCTCCATTTCAATTAGTCATACCTGTAAGTACTGTAAGAAATGTTAATTAATTGACTTTCTTTTTGGCTATTATCTCATCAAATTAAGATGATAAAGTCTATAGTCATTTTATAGCTTTCAAAAGTGCCTTAGTCTCTTAAACGATGAATGCCCCTTCTTTGGCTTTAGTTGACCCAGTAAATGCTGGCATTACCAAAACTGGTCAAAGTTATAAACTGGATCTTATTAATTACTCACCAAGTGTTGGTCAACAGGACTCTGCTGCCCAAGTATACTATGGACACACACAAGCTACACCTATCATTACCCCCAATAGTGGAGCACTGTAAGGAACAGCCTTCTTTTATCAAGGCAAATGGAATATGATAGGACCTAAGTTCAACACTAAAGGGTTAATTTTGAATCCATCCTTAACCTATGAATAGAAATGTGTTCCTTATCATTACAATGATTTCTATGGGTTCTTATGTCCAATGATTGGAGATACAATTATCACCTCCATATCTTAGTACATTAAAATTGAAGGCTTTAATTATCCAGATAAAGGAGTCTAAACTCCTACAGGAGGTTATTCTGGATGGAGTGATAAAAATGGTAATTTACAATCATACTCTCCTGAATCAGTGAGCACAATAACTGCTGGTCAAATATAAATTCCCTTAGATATTTTCCCAACAATTTAAAGAAGCTACTAAGATTAGATAGTCCAATGGATCTTCACTACTGTAAATAACATTCCAAAGGATGGATATGTTTCTCTCTCCTTCACTTCAGGATCTTGGCCATTTACAGTATCAACTGCAAGTCTGTGTTAATTAAAATCAAGCTAAGCAGCAAAGCAAATAGCTCATACATGCACCATATCAAAGACGGATGGCGTCGAGATAAGGTTTACTTTTGCTGCCTCCTAAGCATTCCCCCCTGATACTTATACCATAGTATAATATGGGATCAATATGCCAGATTCAAGTTCAAATGACTAGGCTTACACAATAACTACATATACAATTTTGAATGTTATTATTGATGCGACTACTGTTGGAGCAGGAACTTTGAAATTTAATAACACTCCTCTTACCCCTAAAGTGGAAGTTGGGGATGTTCAATTTGAAAGGATGAATAATGGTATGAGAGGAAAGTTCCAATTTACATTCAAATTAATCAATCGTGGCATCCTATATAATCAGTAGATAAATTTTGATCTCACAATGGTGGCCTCAAGTACAGTATCCAAATCTCATTGTTCCATTCTGAATTCGGATGGTTCTTAGAATTTCGATTGGAAATCCTTTGAAGGAAGTTCATTTACTTTGATAACAATAAGACCAGTTAATGATTTGAGCCCAGGAAATCTCTACATTTTCAGATGCTTCAACATTTTGACACCTAATACTTATATGGCCCCTCTTGTCAAGGTCTTGAGTGGTTCGACTATTTTGTCCCAAGGAACAGCTAGTAATACTGCATTGACCTTTTAAAATACGCCTTCTGTTCTATCGGCAACTGGTCTTACAATAAGTAAAACCTATCCCTAAGCTTATGCGATGATTGAACTCAAAATAAATTTAGTACTAAGTTCGCCATTCGACCAAAAATCTACGATTTATGTTAACTTACCATACTATTATAATTCATATGACAATAAGAAAAGTCTAAGTTGCTTGATGAGTGATGCCGATGCATATTGCTAATATGATAACGAAAGGACAATCTCAATTAAATTATTCACTCTTACAATAGATTCCTTCACAGTAATAAATTTAGTAATAGCTGGCATAATTCAACCTATATCTACTTATAACGATGATTAAATATTCATAATGGTGGATTATGATGAGGATAAAACGACAATAAATGAATATGGAACATTGAGTGATGTAGCAGTTTCTTCTACAGTTCCGATATCTCTGATAATTAGGGATTTCGAAATCTCTAATGTTGGAATCAGAACCGAATCGTAATACACCTATTATTTAACAACTTTAGGTAATATATAAGTTGGATAATATCTGGTTATTGATCTCCCATCTAAAGATTATGGTAAATTGGTTTAATTGAAGCCTCCGACTGCATGTAGTGGAATCTTGGAAAGTGATGGAGTGACATCCATTATCTCAAAATGTGAAACATTGGGAAATAGAATTCTATTACAATTTGAAGGCATGCTCCAAGCCAATACAAAATACATAGTCAAAATTACAGGGATGACCAATATGGAAGCATCCTCTTGTTATATTGGATTGCCAATCTTCAGTTTGATTACATCAGACAAGACTCAAATCTAATAATTATCAACCTATGTTTACTCAAACATCCAATAGTTTAAGTTGAATGCCGATTCTACCAAAAATACTATCTATTGGAAAGAGGAGACAGACAATGATGTTAAATATACAATCTAGTCGACAGATGAAATCTTGAGACTGAATTACAATGAATTACTCTTAAAACCAGGATAATATAGTAGAATAATTTCACTTGGTTAGATTGAACGTGGATACAATAAGAAATTAAAGTTCAGTATTAGTTCCAACAGTGGTTTCTTCAAAGTCGTCAATGATTTAATAGTCTATCCTGGAGATGGCAAGGCATTGACAAGAATAGGCTGTTCAGGATCGACAAATCCTCAATCATATTACTTATATTTTTCAAAAGAAGAATCAGACACTCCCACTTATAGTGAAGCAGGAATCATCTAAGTGATGATCACAACAACCAAAACTGAAGTCACCACTTAGTTTCCTTCATATGATGTTCCAATTTTTATGAAATCTATTCCTGTATTAATAGATTTCTCAGGGAATATTCCTGTTGAAGATCTATTAATTGATTTTGAATTGATTCCTTTTAATGTTGATAAACCTGCAGGTTTGAAATTTCAATCTACTTCAGATACCAAAATGAATGTCTAAGTCACTTCAGATAACCTTAAAATCACATTCATTATTTTCTCTGAGACTGAAGTGCAAGATAGTGACAAATTAGATACCATTGATTATTATTACAGCACTTTGTTGATGACTTTCAGTGGAAATTCAGCTCCATATTTTGTGTAATCATCCGCATAAACTATATTCAAATTGGTCAAAGATAACACAGATGCAATCAAAAAGATTGGATGTGTTTACTCCATGCAACTAAATCAATTATCAGATTATTCCAATAAGTAAATCATTACTTTTCAATCGGACTAAGATTTGATCATTTATTATCATGCCATAATGCTGAATGGATTCGAAAGAAGTTTTGATGACGTAAAGTTATTTTCTGAAAATAACACTTAATTGAGATATTCAGATTATTATTAAGAACAATTTGGACAACTTTATTTATAAGGAAAGACTAATTATGTTCTAGAATTGAAGAAACTCAAGTAATTTTATAATATATTCCTTTAGAGCTAGAACATGGTATAAAATTAAGAGTTGGGCTGTTAATTTATATGATATGTAGAATAATACATAATATGTTGAGTTCTTCACTCAAAACAATAATGGCAGATTGATGAAGTTGACCTTTCATTTTGGAACTGAACTCAATGCTGAAAGTAAAAAAGCAATAGCTTGTTGGCTATGCTACACTTTTGCCTATCCCTGCTATGATGTGCTGAGTTACGATGCCATCTTCTGCAGCGATTCAATCAATAAAGACTTATCATTCAATTCTACTGCAGTCTATTCCCAATATAAAATGCTCGAAGAGACCAATACCACTACAGAAGGGACTCCAACAGATGAAAACAATTAAGATGAAGGAGAGGAAGAAGTAGATGCTGGAGTGGAAACAGCAGTCTAATATTATTTCATTCCAAATCAAGATCTACCTAATGATAATAATTGGAAGTAGGTTATCGCTGGAGTGGAAGATACTAATTTCATGAGATACTTTGTTGGCAATTTAACTAACTCTACACGCCTATTCTCAGTAGACCCTTTGGAAGAAATAACTTTTGATAAATCTCCAGAAATCATCAGCACTGTCAAATTTACAAGAGGTTTAACTTGGTTATCCCTTTCTGACATTCGATTAAGATAAACAGGCTTAGTTTGGGGTTACATTACTCCCAAATTCAGTGCTGGCACATATGCTACAGATGGACTCATACCTTCCAGTATTCAAATGAAGTATTTTGCTAATCCTCTAAATTAATCAATAGATTCCGCTTATTATTTCATTAAATATTATTCATCCGAAGTATTCAATTTACTCATACATTTTAGTCCATTAGTCATAACTTTACTGATCTATAGCCTTCTAAGTGGTACAACATATACTTGATAGCTACTTAAGACAGTCCGAGTCTCTGGACTGAAACCTCAAAGGTTTATTCATTTACAAATAAAACTTTGCGAAAGTCATTTGATGAACCTGCAGCTATATATGACACCCTATTATTATCGATGGTCATAATCTGGTTAATTTAATGATTAGAATGTGTGTCCTAAAATAAATAAACATTTAATAATATTTTTGTTTTATTATATAAATTTAATGAAACTGAACTAATCAAATGAGTTATTTTTCAAAATACTGCGAAGCCTCCTATTCTGATGTATTCTCAACATTTTCATAATAAGTCCAAAAATCTTCCATAATAGAAAAATTTAACTCATCTAGATGCTGGCTATCCTTTAAGTATTTGATAGTGATATAGACTTATATTATAGAATTGATTGGTTTTTGATTTTAAATTAGGTTAAATAGCTAATCAATTGGATTTTTTATATTAGTAACAACCTTATTCTTCACTTCTTTATAAAAGTCTTCCAGGCCTAATATATCTTATTAGAGTAATGATTGAAAAATCTAATAGTTTTCTGTTGTTTTATATAAATTCACTTATTGAGGATCCAATTGTTATAATTTTTGTAATTTTTTAATTAATCCTAATGCTTGATTTAAGATAACAGCTGTGATGTTGAATGTGATATTAAAATCAATATTTGGAATAACTTAATTTAATCTATAGACTCTCATTGCAGCTTTGTCTAAGAAGAATATTTGCTCGTGAAAATAAAATAGAATGTCCTCAATTTAGTTAATTTTCAATTGAATTTACAACCTTTTCATAATATAATGAAGTATACTTGTGATTCAGATTGGACATCATTTCATTTAAGATGATTTTTTACTCCTTCTCTTGATCTTCAGTTTATTTTTTTAAGTCCTCCTCTGTTAAGATTTAAGAAACCAAAGACAATACTTTTTTTTCTTTGAATGGTTGTACCTTAATAAGAGACACTTTTTGAATGACCATCTGTTAAATAAATAAAGATGAGGATATCATTTAATTGTTTTAATCGACCTGAGATTAGGATTGAATTTTTATTTAGGGCAATTAGAATAATTCTTCCCACCCTATTCGATCTTTACTTTATTTTTTGAGCATTTTCTGAAGCAAATAAATCATAAAGTCAGATCTCTTTGGAGTGGGAGGGATGATCAAGTTATTATTGATGATATCTGAGAAAGCAGTGTCTCTATCATACTTTTTGTTTTGAATCAAAAATGGGTATTTATTGTAGAGCATCCTATACAAGATGATGCCTAGACCCCACATATCGATTTTGGGATCAGCGGTTGCTTCTTCTTGAATCATTTCTGGTGCCATATAAAGAGGAGTGCCTTTAAAGGATATGGTGAGTTTATCGACTAGAGTGTTCACTATTTTCGCCAGACCAAAGTCAGTTATTTTATACAATCGATCATGTAACATAATGTTAGCTGGTTTCAAATCTAATCTTATTGGTTCTTAAGGTGATACCTCTATGAATAATATTTTACAGAAACAATTCTCGGTATCCACTACAAAATTGGCCTAGGAAATCCATAACTTCAGCCTCTGACCAAAATTTATTTTTCATTTTATCCTCCAAAGTTCCGCCATTACAATATTCCATAATTATATAACAAGCTTTGGTTGATTACAACTTCTTCCTCCTGTGGATGATCGAAATTAATTTACTTGTATTAAACAAGGTTCTGATGATCGCTTTGAAACTATTCCAAAACTGTGAGTTCGTGTTATAACGAGTCCAATTTACTCTGAGTTCCGATTTCCATTATTTTAGCCACCAATTGCTCTTCCCGATTCTCAAGATCATAGGCTCTCACGACTTTGCCGAAAGATCCTTGGCCCAACACATCATCAGGTTCAAGAGAAATCACGTATGATGACCCTTGCAATCGCTTGATTCTTTTCTTCATTTTTGATGAGCCAATCACAGATTTTAATATTTATTCAAAAATGACTATTTACAACTCTACAGATATTATAAACAAGACTTAAGATATTATTTTATTAAATTTATAGCCTATGGCTTAATATAGGCAATTAAATGAAGGGGACATCCCACCTATCAACAATCCACAGATCGTTACAGGATTTTAAATACTTCGTTAGAGCGTCGATTTGGGATTAAGGCAAAATCAGGATGCCAGAAAAAGTTCCGTCAAAGCAGCAGCTTTGGTATCAAGACAGAGTCAAATGTACTAGTAAGCAAAAGTAAGTGTCATTGTTAAGTTAAGGAAAGAGGAATTGTTCCAAATGAAGTCATTGTAAATTACGATGCTCCCACAAATACCAAGCAAGATCTCTTAAAAAAGGCTTAAAACAAAGGAGAGGAGTATCGAAACATGGATGAGCACAAAGTGGACGTAATAGCATTATCGCAAAGGTAATCTACTACTTATATTCTACAAAAACTAGATATGAAACATCTTTAACTGATGGATTAACTTAGGATTAGGCCACAGCGAAGAATAAATAATACGGGGACAATAAATTGACCGAGAAAAAGAAGAAGCCATGGTGGATTAAGTTGATTCTTGAAATGGTTCAACCATTTTCAATTTTATTATGGATAGCATCTATAATGTGTTTTGTATTGTACGGTGTGAATCCAGAGGCTTTGGGAGCAAAATCAAACTTATGGCTTGGTAATTATATATAGATTATTGTGAATAGCAATCATTCTCATAGCCATCATTTTATTAACAGGTTCGATCACTTATAATTAATCTGCAAAAGCAGACGCATTAATGGAAGGGTTTAAGAATTTCCTTCCATAGAAATGTATAGCAATCAGAGGAGGAGAAAAAGTAGAAGTTCCAGCTGAGAAACTAGTCCCTGGGGATATCATTGAAATCAAGATGGGGGATAAAATTCCAGCAGATGTTAGGATTATCTAGTCAAGAGAAATGAAAGTCGACAATTCCGCTTTAACCGGAGAATGTGATCCATTACTTAGAGTAACTGAACTCACAAGTGAAAATCCTCTGGAAACTAAGAATCTAGCATTCTTTGGTACTCTATGCAAGGAAGGATCAGGAAAAGGCTTAGTCATTTAAATAGGTGATAATACAGTAATGGGTCAAATTGCAGACTTAGCAACAGGAGGAGAAACTCCAGAAACTCCTTTAAATATAGAATTGAAGAGATTTGTCATTCTGATCTCTTGCATAGCTGTAGGACTTGGAATCTTGTTCTTGATTTTATCATTAGTGGTCGAACAAGCATCTGTTGATACAGCAGTAGGGTAAGCAATAGGAATCATCGTGGCTAATGTACCAGAAGGTCTATTAGGATGTATAACAGTATCTTTGGCTATTACTGCAAAAAGATTGGCTGATAAATAGGTGCTAGTCAAAAATTTGGAAGCAGTGGAAACCCTAGGATCTACTAGTTGCATATGTTCAGATAAAACAGGAACTTTGACTTAGAATAAAATGACAGTTGCAAATGTGTGGTATGATGGATTAAAGAGAGTCGCTTTGAATAAACTTAAACATGGAAGAAATACTGAATATGAATATGATATTAATGATCCTACTTTTAGAGACTTACATGATTGTGCAATCATTACAAGTGAAGCCAAGTTCAACATATAAGCTAAAGACAAAGCTACAACCAACTGGTTGGAATCACCAACTATTGGAGATGCATCAGAAACAGCTCTAATTAAATTCTTTTAACCAATTGAAGATATTGAAAACACTAGACAAAGAAGATAATTAGTGGAGTTATCAGATAAGTCTTTAGCAAAGATGCCATTCAATTCCACTAATAAATTCTCATTATGTATTGTGAATTGGGAGACTCAGGATTCATTTTATTGTGTATACATAAAAGGAGCACCTGAGAAGTTATGGACATTTTCTAGTTATTTGTTAGTAGAAGGTAGAAACCAACCAATAGATGAGTAGATAACACAAAAATTCAAATCAGTCAATGTATCATTTGGTAAAGGAGGTGAGAGAGTCTTGGGATTTGCAAAACTTCATTTACCAAGATCTGAATTTTAGAAAGGATATAAGTTTAATTTGAACTCAATTGACACATTGAAATTCAAATTAGAAGGCTTTACTTTCTTAGGATTGTTATCATTAATGGATCCACCTAAAGAGACTGTACCATAAGCTATTAAAAAATGTTAATCAGCAGGAATTAAAGTGATCATGGTGACAGGAGATCAACCACCAACAGCAGGTGCAATAGCAAAATAGATTGGAATCATCACAGGAAAGACAGTGGATGATTTGTTAGAGGAAAACCCATCAATGTCTTATGATGAGGCCTTTAGATTGGCCCCAGCAATTGTAATTCACGGAGACATGATAGTGTAAGCTTTAGAGGAAGAGAGTTAAAATGGAGAATATGTCCCTGAACACATGAAAGACAGGAGACTTAAAAGTTGGTGCAGTAAACCTTAAGTAGTATTTGCACGTACATCTCCTGCATAAAAGCTGATGATAGTAAGAGCCTGTCAATACATCGGACATGTAGTAGGAGTGACTGGAGACGGTGTGAATGATTCTCCAGCAATCAAATAAGGAGATATTGGTATTTCAATGGGTATCAGTGGATCTGATGTCACTAAAGATGCTGCAGATATGATATTATTAAATGATGATTTTGCATCTATTGTTGATGGTGTTGAAGAAGGCAGAAAGATATTCGACAATCTCAAGAAAACAATCGTTTACCTACTTACTTCAAATATCACAGAAGTGTTTCCATATGTTGGTGAAATTGCCTTAGGACTACCATTACCTTTAAGCAATGCCTTCATTCTCACCATTTGTATTGGAACTGATATCTTACCCGCTATTTCATTTGCCTATGAAGAAGCAGAAATCGATATCATGACTCGTAAACCCAGAAAGAAGGACGATCATCTAGTGTCTTTGAGATTAATCACTCATGCGTATTTGTTATAAGGAATCATTGCCACTTCAGCTGGATTCTTCAGTTATTTTAGTACTATGAATGAATATGGATTCCCTCCATAGTTACTTCTTAATTTGATGAATACTCCTTACTAGAAGATCCCTTGGCCATCTATTATATTAGCTAATGGAAGTTCATATACTCCCCCTCCCACCACTTGGGTATGGGACTTACCGAATATGAATAAGTAATAGTTTCTTATACTTTTAGTCCATTTTTAACCACACAACCTTACAATCCTGATTGGCAATAAGCTCCCATTCTCACAGTTGAAGAAGGAAAGTCATTAGATTCAAGTATTGGATTCCAAAACATCCCCCTTAATTGGATAAATCCAGAAATCATTTACTATGATTTAAGATACATCTTTGTTTATTACGATTAAAACTATTAAAGATGGTTCCCAACCTTCGAAGAATGGTAAAATTAAAACTCAGACAACCTCTGTCGATATTTTGATAGATCTGACATGTTACTTGAAGACAACAAATATCCCATTAATACCAATGCTTGTTTCAAAACTGCTGCACTTAAATATGCTCAAACCTCATATTTTGTTGCTGTCGTACTTGTCTAATGGTCTAATGTCTTCTCTTGCAAATGTAAGTGATAGTGACCTATATTTAGAACGTAAAATGTCAGTGATTTACTCACCAATCAACGTAGTCATGTTTTATGGTGTCCTCCTTGAAACACTTATTTTTATTTGTATTGTCTATATTCCTGGAGTCAATAATTGGTTTGGTGCTAGACCAGTTGATATTTTAAATTTAGGGTAAATTAATAATTAGATTATTAGAATGCCCGGTCTTCCATATTCTATGTGTCTGTTTTGCTGGGAAGAAATGCGAAAGTACTTCATCAGAAATTACGCTAAGCCTAGTAAATATGAGCCAAACTTCTTTGAAGCAAATTCATTATGGTGAATTCATTCAAATTTTATTAACCATTTAAATAATATTTTATTCACTTTTGTAAATCTCATTATATTTATTGTGTTGTTTAAGAAAATAAAGATTTATGTTATTTATTCTTTATTTTTAATTATAATTTATTATCATATTAATAATTGAATTTATCTATTGAAATCCAGCAATAAGATCCTAATGTAAAATGATATCAAATTTATATTAGAATACATCGTAAGTTTCAAGATGATTTCTTTGATTCTAATGTGAGTTTGTTGTTATGTGTTTGTAATGTATTCAACATCTACTTATACATTAAAATAACGTATTAAATTTGCTCTCGTCGAATTGATAGCTTAGAAGTGGATAGTTCATTTTTAAGTCTGAGTCTAAGTCATATTAAATTATATAAATAAACTTATGAGTTAACAAGTTGAATTAGGTTCTGTGTTTGGATTAAATTTTCTACTCATTTTGTTCACTTTGATCTGCTATCATGTGCTATTTGTAAGGAAAGGAATTTACTTTCCAGGACCTGAAGACGGATCAATACTCTTGATCTAAAATTCATTCATAACTATTAAGCATAATATTAAACTCCTCTTGGCATTTGATAAGGATTATTATACTAGAGTTTGTGGGTATTTGAAATAATAAATTCATTAGGATTGATGGATACTAGTATCTCTATTTCATAAGATAACTTATAAAATTATAATTAGTCTTTTTCCTGATTGCCTTCATATCAGGTATTTTTCCAGACAAGAAAACTAGTTTGATAATCATAGATCAAGACTTTACTCCTTCATTCTAATTTTGTATGACTTTAATTTATTGTGGGATTTTGATGTTATTTGTTTACAACACTTTGGAGGAAATCAAAAACTCAGAGATACACTCAGAAGGGGAAGTCGATATAATAAGATAGCATTCTATATTTATAAAGGGAATCAGGGAAGATGTGACTAAAGAAGATATTAAAAATTTCTTTAATTAAGTTTTTGATACTCTGCATATCAAAGTTCTATCAGTTGTGATAATTCCCAAATATCCCATTAAGGAAGTCAAGAATCAGAAAGAGAACGAATTATATTTGCAAAATAAACATCAATTGCTTATCAGCTGTTTCTCTCCAAAATTATAAGAAATTCCTTAAGTTGAACCTAACAGTGGCCATGCTATTATAACCTTCGATACTGTTGAAGCAGTGAATCAAAGCCTCTAGCGATTTAAGTTTGAGTTTAAAAGCTGTCATAAAGCTGATTCTGACAATATTGAAGATGATAGAATCAAAATAAGCTAAACTTATCTTTTGGCATTTGAAGCCCCAGATCCTTTTGATGTAATTTACTTATATTTAAATACTACTTTAAAAAATTTAATGTTAAGAAGGTTTTTTATGTAAATCCTTCTTATTTTGGTATTGCTTTTTTTCACAACTCCAACTAGCATTATAGAATTTATAGGGTTTGATAATTCAATTGGAAAATAAGAGGATGAAGGGGACATATCTGTATTTAGATAATATTTCTCTTTGATTTTAGTTGTATTGATAAACAGTGCTCTACTTATGTTGATTTAATTATCATCTAGATGGGAAAGACATATAAGTAAATCGCAGTATTAAATTAAAATTTTCAATCCTTGTGTATTTTATTTGACCATGAATATGTTGGTAATTCCAGCAATTTCATTTTTGGCTGTTCACAACGTGTATTAAATTGTAATGCAGGGTGCCACAAATATGATCTCAGCAATACAAGCTGTTTATTTTGTATTTTGATTAATCTAATATTAGTTGAACAATGGGAGATTTTTCATAGGAATATTAATCTAAGCTGGTTGTGTATCTTTAATAACAATGTTGAGATTGGATGAAATATTTACAAGCTACATAAGTGTTCAATATACTGAGTTGAAAAGAAAGCATTTTAAGATATACCCTCATCTCTAACCTCTTGGAGATATTTTTTCGTATGGATACTATTATGGATTGTAAATCGCAGTCCTCTTTATAGTGATGACATTCTCCACCAACATCCCATTTATTCATTTAGCAGGTGTCTTCTATTCCATGTGTAGATTTTACGTGGACAGTTTGAATCTGTAAACAGTCTTTGGCTAAGAAATCAAATCTAACAACACTCTGATTTATCGAGTTTTGATCACTAGCTTTTACACCATATATCCAAAGTTGCTTCTAAATTTGGTCATGTTTGTGTTGGAATGGAATACAAAGTATACTCTCTTAACAATTGCTACCTTCATCATTTCAGTGATACTAATAGTATAGATCTAGGTTAAACTTGATCGGTTCACTAATTAGAGCATACTTGCCGATAACAAAATAAACCTAATTATGAATTATAATATTTATTAACATCCACTTGCAAAGTGATATATTTATATTATTTAATGAGTATTTCAAACGAGAATTAACAGAACTCATTTAGTTTACAGGAGGAGATCTTTCAAGGGCCAACTCCGATTATGCTCTCTGGGAGGATAGTTGTGGGAGATGGGGATTCGAGTAGATTTATTCCAGCTAGTTGGAATTCTTTCACTGTTCCTGATTAAATGAAGTTGGCAGACATAAGTGAGCAATCCATATAGGCTGTTCCTGTTGAGATGCATAAATCAACGAAGGGAATGAAAAAATCCGAATATCAATCTGCCTATGTAGCAGAAGACGATGTCGAATCTAATGGGAAGCCTCAGTTTCTTAAATTGATAATAGCAAAGAGTATCCAGAACAATTTCATTCACAACCTTTGGAATAGATCTTACCTAAGGAAATTGGATTAATTGTCTGGCTATTAGGTTCAGGTTTTGGACGATTTACAATTAGAGAATGAGACATACTATCAGGATTAGAGGAGAACTCTTACAAAATTGGAGGCAATCAAGAGATTTTTCTCCTACATTGAGGTTTTTACACCTTACAGTTAGTTCATCTTTATTTGGGGCCTATTTTAAATTTTAATATACTTATTGATATTCTTTTGGCTTCCTTATAAGATTTCTTTCAAACTGGAGTCAATAGGGGAATTCTTGGGGTACAACGAGACGAAGTAGATCCTGGAAATTTTGTTTTTGTCCATCCTCAGTATGGACGTGTTTGTGGGATTGAACTTGGCCTTTATCTACAAGGGAATAATAATTAGAAACAGAAAGAGAATATTAATAAATTACTTTCGACAATACGCCTTTGTTGATTTGGTATCTTATTGTGAATATATAAGGATTCAAGGTTTCGCTCAGTACGATAACCCTCCAGTTTTTCATTCTGACCAACAATGGAGATTCCAATTAAATGTTGGCCATTCAAATAGCATTATGTGCTGTATTCTACGTTCTCAGGATGACCAAGATTAACAAGATCCTAGCATAAATATAAGAGTATCAATAAGTAATATCGAATAATAGGTTCTTCAATTTGTACGGTTCCTTAAATGATTTGGTGGGCTTATTGAAGTTAACAATGATAATAGTATTTATTGCTCATATTTGTGCTTGTGTTTGGCATGGGATAGCCTTCTACAATGACGGTTATTCTTGGCTGGATGCTTATGAATTGAGAGACAAAGGAAATGCCTCCAAATACAATACTGCAATATATTGGGCCACAATGACCATGACAACAGTAGGCTACGGAGACATTACAGCCAAGAATAATCTTGAATTGTTAATCAATAATTTGACGATGCTCATAGCCTCCATAGTCTTTGCTTATTCTGTAAATAGTATAGGAATTTTTGTATCCAACATGTACAAAGGAGCGATGGAATACAGCAGAAGTGTGACATTAATAAACACATTCATGTCTAAAAACAAAATCTAATTTGAATTGTAAACTAGAATACGGAGTTATTTAGAGTATATATGGTAGGAGGAACAAAATATGAATGACGAAGAAGTAGTAACTTTGATTAGCAAATTGAGTAGTAATCTATAGGAGGAGTTACAATATTAATTGAGAGGGAACATATTGAGCAGCTGCAAAGTCATGATCAAAACCTTTTCTTAGAAAATGATAAAGTCTTTGTTGGGCTAAATGGAGGAACAGAGTTTCTCTCCAGAAGAGAGGATCATCACTATTAATTAAACTGATGACTCATCTTTATACATAATTACAAAAGGGGAAGTTGAAATCATCTTTGAAGGCTTAAACAGTTTAAATGAGAAAACCAAAAGGAACAGTCTAAAATTCTTATCTTAAGGTGATTATTTCGGAGAATTAGGATTCTTTACTGGTTAATCTAGAAAGGCCACTGCTATTTCAAGAGCATTTACAAAAGTATTCAAAATCAAACGAGAAAACTTTATCAAGATCTTGCTTTCCTATCCTAATGATTATGAAAAGTACTGCCAATTGAATCATTCCTTAATGTAATAGGACTATAGTGTCCTATAAGTAAATTGTTACAGTTGCTAGAGTAATAATCATCTAATTGATAAATGTCATTATGTACATCTCTGTCCAGACAAAGAAGCTATACTAAAAAGAGAACTCTATCCGTTTGATTAAAAAAGGAACAAGGTTAGAGGAAGATAAGAAAGAGATAAGGAACTCAGTCCTTGGATCATATAAAAATATGTAATGACAAAAGCCAAAGAATTGCAGCAAGAACTCTAGTATTTAGCAAGTAAAGGCACAGATTTTGAAGATTTGGACCAACATTCAAATATGATGAATGATGTTTATGAGGATGAAGGTTTATTTTATATTCATTTATTTTAGTTGAAATCGATGTACCATCTTCATTAAATCAAAGGAGCAATTCAAGAACATTTAGTAAATTAAGTCAAAAGCAGACTTAATTAAATTAAATTCCAGAAGTAGAAGAAGATGATTAGAAAAATTATTCGAGAAAGGTAGCACTTCCTAGGACAACTCTTTAAACAGCTGGGTTTGGAGGCGGAATGAGAGATAGTGTGCATGTTGATATTATAAGGGATGATGACGAATAAGAAAGCTCTGATGAAGAATCAGAAGAAGAAAAAGATCAAGTCCCTATGCACTTGCCCATTCCAGCGAATAAAAGCCAAGAAGTAGTCAGAAATCAATAATCGAAAATAACTTTTACTCGGAAAGAATCAGCTGAGGAAATCATACCTCGTTCATCAACCCAAAGATCTCACACTTACACACAAAAAGGAAGAAACTCTTAAACTATTAAGAGGACTTTGACTCCGGAAAAGATATATCCTCCCACTCAATCTGATTTAGAAATTAGAAATCATGCAAGAAGACCTACATCCAAAAAATAATCAAATGCTACCAGAACATTTACTAGAAATCAAGGAAGAGAAATGACAAATGATGTTAATCCTACTTCTTTCATGGACAATTAAACCTATAATTAGCATACATCCACAACAATTCTAGCTTAATTCGATAAAATGTAAGCATTCTTATACTACTTTCCCTTTAATAATTATGATTCAGTTATAAAAAGGTACTCTCCCATTTCATATATAATAGATATACGAGATTACAAAAGTTTTTTGGCAAAAAAAGGCTATATCCAGAATTTTCTAACTTTTCCTTCTTCTTCATGACAATTAAAAAGGGATGGAAATTAAGGAGGTTAGGAGATAAATTAAGAGGAAAAACCTTTGCAGACACAATGAAAAAACCATTATCGAAAACGATTCAAAGCTTTAAGACAGTTAAAAAAGTAATAAATAATACAACTGGATATGGAGGAGGTGGTACTTCACCATAGCGATTACATTCCTTTAAATGATTTAAATATTTTGAGTTTTTAATTCGATAAACATAAGATATAAACTAATTTACTTAATATCAAATAATATGATTTATGTAAATAGAAGCACTCAAAAAACAAATTATATTCTGTATATACAAAATGTACAAAAATTTCATTAATTAGACTCTTTAGAGATCTCATTGTCTTCTCATTTATTGATTTTATAAGAAGACTTTCATCTATTTCAAAAACTTTTCGTCAATACAATTCATTTCAAAAGATGAATTAGAAGATATTGATTAATTTTTTAGAAATTCTTAATTTTACATTTTCTCCTATTTAATCTTATCAAATATCTTCTTCCATTCCTTTTTATCCGCATTTTCCATATACACAGTTGAATGAATTTTCATATCTGTCAATTTTTGTCTGAGTGGTTCAAAATCTGAATATTCAGCTTGCATTTCAGAATATCCAAAACTTATTAGGCTAGTTCTTCTTGAGGCCTATCGAACAAATTATCTATTAAATTTAATTTAGCTATTTTCTAATTGAATTTTTTATTGAGAATCTTGTTTCTATTCTTGAATCTAATGTTATTCCTCCTCTTCCTCTGCTTGAGTACCATTATCAGAATATCTGTGAATGAAAAACAATTAGCTCATCAATCCTTAAGGTATTAAACACATTTTCAAATTGTTTGATTATAACAAAGCATTCTCTAAACTATGTCTTTCATCTTCCTTTTATAACTCCTCTTATGAATTTTGCATAATCATGACTTATTTTTAAATGCTTAGATTTTCGTTAATTTATAGGCTCAACAATTATTTTTATAGTTTCGACTATAACAAATAAGCGATTTCCTTGTGACTCCTATCCATAACATTCAAGCATTTGGGGCAGAATTATGTTAAGGCCCCAATTTGCAAGATTATTTTATCAATAGAGATGATGGATTCATCTTAGACCTATTCAAGAATGGATTTGATTATCCAACTTTCCTCTTGAAAGAGATCTTAGACGATTGAGATTAGCAATGTGATTTCTGAATGAGAAGATGTGATGTCAATGTAATTGTTCCATTATTTAAATAGATCGTGAATATCCCCTTACTTCAGTAGTTTCTCAAAATCCAAACATAATGATTTATTTTAATCAATCAATGGAAATCGAACATTAATTGAATGGTTTTAAGTCTAAGATAGGGATATGATTTTACATTTTAAAATACTATTTTTAATGATGCCACTAACATATTTGATTTAGTATGCTCTAATTATTTGGTTTTCCTTTAAATTTCATAATTTTGTTAAAGTTTTTGAAATTTGTTTAAATCACTTCTGATAAGTTACATATTTTTCTTATATTTATTCCTTCTATTGATCTCATTGACTAAGAATTTTATTAGGTTTTCGTCAGTTTTTTCTTCGATAATTCTTTATTAAGAATTACGTAAAATTGACATTTGGAGGGTTTCCGAGATGTCATTGGTGTAATTATCAAAATATTCTATAAAATAGTATATTGTATACTTTCTTTATTGTAGGTTAGACAATTTAGATAGGACGTGAGCAAAACTGGGTTACTTTGATCTGGATAGAATTTGTGGTAGAGAATGAATAAATATTCTAACTAGAGAATGAGCTCCATGAGTTCCTTGGTTTCATTTTCATCGAATCCAGGAGCGTTCCTACTGAAGGTCTAATAGATAGCGTTGGTTGATTCATGTTTTTTGACATATAAGAAGCTCTTTGCCCTTCTAAATTTAGAAATTTTATCTATCGTTTTTCCTTCTTATGACTTTTAGAAATTGTATATCGTTTTATTCAAGTTGTACGCAAAATCATCGAAATCAATAGAGTTCAATTTGTACTGTGAATGGGATCTGGATGCCTTGAATTCTATGAAATCAGCCTGTGCCATCATATCAAATTTATTAATATTGAAAAAATATTCAAATATTACACAATCCTTTAATCTCTATTAATACGCAATAAAATTTTATATGAAAGAATTCCCATTCATATTGAGTTTGATTCACTATATTTAGGTATTTTAAAATTATGTTTATTATTTATTTTCATTATAAAAATGGAAAATCTTATGCACTCAAATTACCATCCTTTTTTTATTAGTTCTATGATTGCTCCAACTGGTTTAGAATTTCTTATTTAACTTTCTTTTTATTCTATTGACTTTCTATTCTATTGATTACTTAAAACTAACTGGACTATTCTTGTTTTCGTGGTTATTGAGGATCATAAAATAGAAATCCATTTAATTCTAAACCTGTTTCACCGATCAATTTCAAATAATCACTCATCTGGTTATTCATAATTACTTTATTGGGGAAGGTTAACCTATTTGTGTGATCATTTTTATGATGAGGAGTAGCTGTTATTTAGAAATTATTTGGTATTTTAATTCGTTGATTTTTATATTTATTTAATACTTCTTATTTTGCTTATAACATTTACTAGTACTTTTCCCACCTTATTAATTTTAATCTAACCATATATTTATAGATAAATACTCTTTTTATGCATAATTGCATTCAAATAATTTAGGCATTTTATCCCATATCAATTATAAATTGTAAGTAGTTTTCATGATTGCCAGCCATTCAGGGTCATAATATAATTCAACTGGTTCATTATTGGAAGCAAATTCATTATACACATCTAGCCCTTCTTTTGTATATGTAAAGAATGATAGAAATTCTCTTCCTGGTAGACATTTATCCAGAGCTAAAAATCTATTAAACTCAATAGATTTTAATACTTTGTTTATTTTTTTGATTGATGATTTACTTGAGCCTCAAATTTTACATGCATGTGACCAGCAAACCAAAAGTTAGGCTAAAGCTTATTTAATAAATGGAGATGCGAAATGCTACCAAATTTTCCTTCAACAATATCTGCTTCAAAATGTTTTTTTCTACGAATCAAATCATTGGTATTCCCATGTTTTTCAATATCTAGTTAGAATGAAATCTAAATTTACTTAATGGCCAATCATGAGATAAAAACATAGTTACATCTCCTTCATACATACATAATTTATATAAATCAAATTATTTGATGTGATATACCGAATGTAATTAGTCTTATTCGAATGGGAAATTTTCTAATTTAGAAATATAAAAATCTGAATTGTTAAATATCCCTGAGTTTCCTCCTAATTTAAATGTAGTTTTCCCTTTTTTCACTTCGATTACATTTGAACTCCCCAAGTAATAGATATTTGGACAAACCCAGCCTCCAAAATGCCTAATAAAATTAATTGTTTTTGTACATTTCTCTCAAATAATTAGATGCCTCATGATTTCCTCCAATAAATATTGTTAAACAAGGAGCTATTCTTTCACCTGTATAGTATTTGTGAAATGAACCCATTTATAAATATTTCTTAGGACATGCCATGTTATACATATCATTTTTATTTCTCATAGTTTGAACATCTCCACAAACGAGTAATAAATCAATTTTAATTTATTTTTTTTTCTCGAACTCTACAACTTCAGCAAATATCTCATCAAAATTGCCATGAAAGCAACCTTCAACTGCTATATTAATTCCTTCAACTTAATACATAATAATCAATAAATAATATTTATAAATGCTAATATAAGGATATCAACAAATTTTAGTCTAGTTCTAATCAGAATTAGTAAATCTTACCTCACTACTTACAGATTATTAAGTTATTTTATTTTCAATTAGAATTCTTCAATCTAGTTCAAGACAATCAATATAGATAATTATGTTTTATGTATAATAATCACTAATTGAAAATTTGTAAAATTAATAATATTTTTTCAAATAAATATTCATTCATTTACACGTTTGGAGCAGTCCATGTAAAACTACAATTTTGGATCATTCTTTTTAATCTTATATACTCTATTTGTAAATCCTCTAGGAGTAGGAGTTATTGAGAAATCTTACCAAAATTGGTCCTTTTATGATTATTACTTAAATTTTAACTATCTTAAATGATAATTAAGATTGAATTAAAGATTTGGAACATGCTAAGTGGGTGAATTTAATCTTTGAATGGATGATTAATTGCTTTTCGGTAGTTTTTCTATGAATTCCAAATTTTAACTTAATTCACTTGGAACAAACCTCTTTTCTCTTCTACTTTTTTGAGAACTCTAGAGAGTGCGCTTCGATCGATTGGTTGATAGCTGACAGGATGTTTATGTTTGACTTAGAGAATTTAGGGCAAATTGAAAATTCTAGACTTTCTTAATTGGAGTATACTTTTAAGATCTATTATATTAATGTCTAAGTAGATGACAATCCAAAAGGGATTTAGCAGTGTTTAGAATACTCACCTTTTGGCCATTAACTGAAAATTCATAATTCATTAATTTATATAAATAATCATTAATTAATTTTCTGCAATTCTATGTAACATTAAGAAAATCTTTTCAAAGCTAAATAGTATAATTTTGCTTTGATTAGATATGTAAAATTATGGACATACTATGTTAATTGAGCATAAGTGAACTCTTTCTATTCAAAATAGTCTTATCTCATTTCGTATTTATTGATAATAACCTTTCTTGTAGTTTAGAATAATTAGTATTGATAAATAGAATGATTTTTCTTGTTCCGAATGACTTGAGTACATACAAAGCCATCTCCTGATTTTTGCTTAGTTTCCTTGGATAATTAATCATCACATTCAGAGATGATGTGCTATTAGATTTCTGGTAATTGATTAATCTAAATTTGTGACAATCGAGCTAGATTAAGGTAGTTTTATGTTTTAATTTTTTGAGTCAGATAGTGACACATTTCGATTATGTCACTAAGATTAATTTTGCTATTCATATAATTAGATTATGATTTATAGAGACCGTCTGTAACTAACTAATTCATTATTTCTCTAAGGTTTATCCTTAAATCTTTGTATTGATAATTTGCCAAACAATAGTACCTCAAATAAATATTGTAACTGGATGATGCTGAATAAAGAATAGGTTTTGCAGGATCAAACAAATCAATTCCCTTTTACTTCTATTTCTTCTCTAAGAAATACTCAATATATCCTCTACTTCCATTGTCACTCCGAAATTATTTCGTACACAGATACTCTAAGATTGAGATCTCATTTAGATTACACTTAATTACAAAGGGAGTCTTACCAAAATTTAAGTTCTGAGTCATATATATTTCTTATTCTAATATGAGATCCCTATACAAATTTCTGCACTCCGATTATACTTTGTAGTTATACCTGATATTTTCATCCGTTTACTTTTTTTCTAAGTACTCTTTTCCTATAATTCTATATTTCTTGTTTGATTCATTGTCAAATAGTTCTACTAATCTATCAAATAAACTGATGTAACTTTTGAGTTACCTCTTTTCTTTACGAACTGATAATTAAAATACTTGCTATTACATCAATTTCCAAAACATTATCTCTAATAAGTAGCGTTTGTCATTCTTTCTATCACCACTATTTAATTATCTCGTAAAATCAATGATCTACAATACTTTTTAGCACATATCCTCATTCTTTCCAATGGCTTAATTGATAACTTTTGTTTTGATATTAATTTAAGAAGTCTGTGCAACAAATCCTTGTCTTCTTTTGATTTTTCCAGTCCTGAAACTAAGCTAAGATACATCAATAGATTGTCTCATAATATGCAATTTTGTCATCACTTAACTATTTAATTTGGAGCTTCTCCTATATTTAAGTGATCCTCTTTGTATTTCATCAACTTGACTAGTTATATCATTGAAAGTAGTAAACTCAGTAACATTCAATAATTAGAATATCATACCTAAACTAAAATCCATTTCTTAAATTTAAATTAAATTAATATTGGTCATCAATCTTTTTTTGCTTTTTGGAAAATAATAGATGATTTAAACAAGATCCAATACTGTATGAGCTTGTATTGTAATTATTACGAATTCGACCTTAATCAATTTGTAATTCTTAAATTGAAGAAACATGCATTCATTTAAAAGTGTTATTTGATTGTTTTGTTTCACCACATAAAACTTCTCTATGTAATGAGCTATTACTCTGAAGATCTTGTATCTTTAACTTAAAAACTATTTAGCCAGACTATAATCATACGAATGAACTCTCTAATATTCATTAAGGATGCATTTTTATGATCTTTTAGCAATCCAAAAGGAGGCTAGTTTTATATCTTGGTATGATTTAATTATTTACATGACTGAAAAAGGGGTTTTATATAGAAACTTTTTATCAAATTTTAAATTCACAACAAACTCTTAACACCATTAATAAATTAAATTGGGTGAGAAATAGTTATAAATTTCAAATCTCTGTTCAATGTCAAATTTATTGAATATTAGAATATATTTCTTTAACTTTGAGTCAAATTCATGAATCTGGAGACTGATAAACAAGTTCTCACCATCAAACTTATAAATTTATTCATATTTTGTAGAGTAATATGATTCTTGCCTACCTAAATAGAAAACCTTAACATTCGCATAACATTTTGCTTTATTAATGGTTTCAAAAGTAAAAGTGAAATCCAAACGATTTAGATAATTAACTAATTCTTTTGAATCCGATAGTAGATACGCCTTAATCTTACTGTAATTCGGGAGGGATGCTCTAATGGTACAATTGAATTTCTCCATTCTGATTCTTAAAAAGCAGTTTTCCTTCAATAGAATAATAAACAATCTTCTATATAGAGATAACTTCTGGTATTGCTTTTATTAGGTGTACTTACAACTATTAAGGAAAATACGCGCATTATTTGAATCCAATATCAAAGGTTATCTCAACGTAGTTATATTGATCATCCTTACTCTTTATTATGACATAATTACAATGATAAATTTATCTCTCAGCCGAACAACTACCAGATTGGGATGTTGGAATGTATCAAACCTTTTGACACCTTACGACCAAAAGATTTGTTTTTAGTCATAATTGTATTCCTAGGCTACTTCCAATTACTTAGAAGTATATTCTGGTTTGAGTTCAATCTAATCAATCTGTTAAAATTATTAATCGAAAATTGAGTGATATTCAAATTTAGATTAAGTTTCTCGAGTTTCCTTCATTTTCCTTAAGTCTTTCTCCTCATGAGGATATATGCTATATTTCAAATATGTTTAAGTTGTATTATACAAACTGTGATGATCCATTTTCTCAATAAAATTTAGGTTAGATGAAAGTATGTGTTGATATTAGGCTTTTAAGGTAACTTGTCTATTTTTAAAATTTAGAGTAATCAAATGATTTAATATTAAGTTGATTATTACCGAATAATTTGCTCTTTCGAATATCAGATTCTTCAAAATTTAATTAATTTCAAAATGATCAAAAATTGAACTATCCATTATTTCCTTAACTGCAAGAGCTAATTTCTCAAAATGAAAAACACTAATGCTTAGAGGCTAAAAGATTCTTTCGTTTTTTCTTCTATATAGATTAGTCTAATAGAAATATTAATCTGTGTTTTATTTGTCTTTTTCAAATAATAATGCTTCAATTTATAATTAAAATTTAGATGTATCAAATAACCATTGTAAAGTTTAAGTATTGATTGAAAATAATTATGTTGATTCATTATGAAGTGAATACCTTGGTCTCATTCTATCCACATCTAATAGCAATTTGTCTAATACTACATTACCATTATAACATAAATGAATACTCAATTAACATGTTTTACTTACTTATCCCAATAGTGCATCATTTGATTGTACTAATATTTCATTAATATCTACGAAACAAGACTGAATGAATATCTTTTTGGTTTCTTATTGATTTATTTTTGATATCAATTGATCATTGAAAAATTCACTATTGTTATGTAAGAATCGGAATTGCAATATTTAATTCAGTGTTTCTTTATTTGTTTGAATATAAGCTACATATTCTTTTGAAAGGTTCTAAATGTCCTAAGTTAATTTTCTTTTGTTTTCTAATAATTTTTACTCCAAAACTAAAATGTCAATAAGTATTAATCTAATCATAGGTAAATTAATGATGTATTATTTAATCAAATCTGAGTCAATTGTCTCAGATAACTATGGTAATAAATCATATGTAGTTCCTATCTTCTTTTTTATTTTTACTATTTGATTGTTTTGCAGATAAGTGATAATTTTTTAGGTTTCAACAATCGATTAGATGTCAAGTTCAGTGAGTTTTCTTCTTGACTTAAGAGAGAGTCCTTAAATAAAAGAGGTCTTATACACTTTTGCTGATGGGAGATGGTCCTTATTCAATAAAGCCAACTGTCCCTTCTATCTTAAATATATGAGCATGTAATCCTTCACTGTAGGCCAAACAGTGTTACAATTCTTATTAACTTCAAAGTCAGGCATAGTGACAAGTGGAATATCTAAACGAAAATGATATTACTGACGACCTTCTCCTTTGAAGAATAGAGCAATACAACTCTTATCATAAGTTACATCATAATAAGACACTGACCAAACTACAATGTTTCTATAAAAAACAGAAATGTATCTGAAACTAGGATAATATAAAGTTTAAATATATTTGACCCAATCATCGCAAGTTTTTGATGGAATTTTTAAGCCTGGATGTCTACAAAAATTTTTAAATTTATTTTAAGCCTTCCAAAGCATTCCAAAAACTCCAAGATTTTCCTTCTTTGCCTCTAATTAGAGCTTCTCTTTTTCTTTCTCCTTGTCTTCCTACTCTTTCTTCTCCTATTACAGTTGAAACACTGGAACATTTTCACTCATAAATATAATATCTCCAAGTCTTCTTTTGAATGCTCTTACTTTTGTAGATTTTCTTGCCTTCTCAATAGGTTTAGAACTAGCAATAGTTCTTTTATTGACCTTAAAGACCTTCATTCTAAAACACATTTAAATAAATCTGACTCTTTTTAATACTTTCTCTGAGAAAATATCTTCAGCTCTTAATTCTCTACTAGACTTTTTTTAGAATATGATTTTTGAAGCTTTTCTTCTTTATGAAAGTCCTTCATTCAATCTTCTTTGTATTTCTCTAACTTAAGCCACCTTTATCGCATTACTTAAAACATCATCTTCATGTAATACATTTTGGATATATTTCATCGAGGGATTTGAAGTTAAAGCTAACAATCTTTCCTCAATTTTTCTATAGTTAATAAGACTCAAATAATGTTTTGCTACAAGTCGCGCCAATTTAGGAGATGTTATTTTAGAGTGAAGTCGCTAAAACATCAAAGCTGTAATGATAGTGGATATTTTAAAAATGGTATCTGTTTATTTTTCTCTTATTTTTGTGTTCTAAGACAGTTATTGGAAATCTTCTCCGACTGACTCCAGTTAATTTTTTTCTTTCGATTTTTCTATTACATTAAGGCTAACTTTTAATAATTTATATTTAGCAGCATTGGATTTTTTAGATAAAATTGATGTAAGAGAATTAATTTTAGGAGTGGATTCTCTTTATTGATTTAGCTTTTCCTTTTCTTTTTTCTCCATCTCCACTTATTGCATCAGCTGCATTTTTTTTTATTTTTCTTGTTTTCTCAATTCATCTTCTTAATTCATTTACTAGATTATTCTATATACCTTAGCAGGCTTAACCTCAGCTTTAGGCTTCTTAATAAAAGTAGAGGCTGTTCTTTATCTAGCTGTTTCAACTAATTAGGTTCTCAAAAGCAAACCCTCAATTTGAGATTGTGTGCGCACATGTTATTTTTTTAATTCATTAACATCTTAATCCCGACTACTAAAGAAATTATTTTCTTGAACAGTTTTAGGAGTGGTTTATTATGATAAAATTTTGAAAGAATTATTGTTTATGGAAACATTTGGTGTTTTAACCTATTGTGCACTATTTGGAAGAGTAGTGAATGAAATTTAAAGATTTTGTAATTTTTTCAGATAGTTAGACCTAGTCAGTTCTGCTTTCCCTTTATTGAGTTAAGACTTCATTGACCTAGAAATCTCACAGCAAATTAAGGTATTTTAATAATCAGAAATTTATTCACAAAAATTTTCACTTTTAACCCAATATCTTAAACTCCGCAATTGTAGATAAACTTATCATATTGATATTTGTAAAAACTAAAATATTGAGACTTTAAGAACCAATTTCATAAAATCAAAGTCAATTTCTATTGCACTTTTGATGAATAATACAATAAATTTAGTACTCAATTCTAATGTATTTTATTTTCTTCAAATATTAATTATTGTTCTTCATATTTCTTACTAAAATTATATCAATAAAATTTTGCAAACAATTACATTAATAAATAAATATGCAATTTATAAATAATGATAGCCTATTCAATTTTAGTTCGGAATCGAATGAAGAAATTGATGTTGTTCCTTCAGAACATCATCTCAATCTACAAACAACAGTAGTTAAAGATAAATTCTACTAGAATCTTTAAAGTTCTATTACAATGCTCAATCAGATGTTGGGATTATCCTAAAATATCCTCAATAAACAAAACACCAAAGAAGATGTATCTAAAAAGATTCTGTAATTAATTACAATTGCATCAGAAGGATTAATGCAAATCGAATAAATATATTCCTTGATAGAATTAAAAGAATTCGGAATTCATTAGAGACATTAAAATTACAATTAAGCCCAATCCTACAACTCAATAAATTAAAATACAACCAATATGGTTCTTGATTATTTAAACCATTTCATCTTGAATAAAATTTTAGAAATTCTAAATAAATTTCCTAATCAAGATAAATAGCAAAATAGAAAATTCTCTATCTATTGCTCTAAATTATAATCCTGTATAGAAATATTACCTGGTGCTACTAGTGTAATGTAGGATGACTTATTTTCTCTTAATTAGTAACATTTATTTTGGCAACAATTAAAAAACCATATAGAAATTAAATAATTAGCTGATCATGAATAAGTAAGATAATCTTATGACAAAGTGTGTGAGGGTATTCTTCTGGCAAATGCTATGATATCCAAAGGATCTGAATATGAGGGATAAATAAAACAATAATTTATGTAAGGATTGGGCTTTGTATTTTATGCTTTGAATAAATAAAAAATGAAAAGTAGAGCAAATCATTTTCTAGCAGATCCTAAAAAGGAAGAGGTTTTTAAGGCTTGGAATCTTCCTGAACAAGGTCTTGTCAAAATGCTCTTGCCAGCTGTGTTTCCTTTCATTAAATTTAACTAGAAGATTTATATTCCAAGATATTTTAGATGTATTTCATCTGAATATATTCTAAACCAATATAAAAGATCCACAATCAATAAAATTAATAATGATTGCGGCCTATTTTACCCAGAAAATAGGATTACTTTAGAAGATTTATTGACTAAAAAGGAAAGTTCAGATAGAGTACAAGTTAGAATTCTGTGTCATGAGATCTTAAAGCCAAAGAAGCAATCGTTGTTATAGCAATTTGTAGGATAAATAATAAAGAATGATACTGTTTTTGATAAAATTATTATTCACATACGTAAATTAATATATCTTAAATTTATATAGATGGAGGCGGTTTTGTAGCTATGTCTTCTAGATCACATTAAACATACACAAGAAAATGGGCCAATGCTTTGAAAGTACCCATCTTCTCAATAGATTACAGAATGGCACCAAATCATCCTTATCCTGCAGGACTGGATGACTGTTGGTAAGCCTATATGTTTATTTTAACATTCATTGAATAATATTATAACGTAGTTCCAAATAAGGTTGTATTAGTGGGGGATAGTGCAGGAGGCAATCTAGTTGCTGCATTGACTATTTAAGCCATAAAAGCAGGCGTTAGAGTACCTGATGGTGTATTGTTGGCTTATCCTGCGTTATCTTTGGACATAAAGCAATTCACTCCGAGTTTTTTAGTATCCTTGGATGATTCGTGTATAATTGTTTTTTCTATATAAGTGCTTCACCATACGGTTTTGAAGTTATGTTTAAAGTCATATATTTAAAAGGAATTCAATCCGAATTTGGATCCAATGTTATCCCCGTCTAAAGCTAATGACGATATTCTGAAGAGGTTTCCTAAGACGAGGATATAGGTTGGAACTTATGATCCTTTGCACGACGAGAGTTTTCGGTTGCTATAGAGATTGATACAATTGAATAGAGATGCTAGATTAATTGAATATTAGTCTATGCCTCATGGGTTTTTATCATTTGATGTTATTAATGGCATGAGTGAAGCCAAATAAACAGTGTTGGATGCGTAAGATATTTTATCTGATCTGCTGAAATGAATTAATTAATCTTTTAATATATATAAATCAATTTAATGAGAGCCTAAAATCATCCACTAATTCACAATCCAACTTTGCCAACACTTTAGAATTTCGAAGATCCAATTGATTAGACTAATTTATATTATTTAAATGGAGCATCTCAAGAAAGAATTGTTTATCCTTTCACATAAAGAAATAAGGATAAAACAAAAAACTAGATTAGAAACAAATATCTGGACCCTGAGAATAATAAAAAAATGGCATTTTTTGAATAGTTACAAAAACATCAATAATATTAAGCAAAGATTGATAAAACTGTCTAATACATTTCATCCTCAAAGAAAGAACCAATTTAACAATCAGTTAGTTCAAATAAGGGATTATACAAAAACACAAGTTTCAAAGGTTCTGAAAGGAATAGGAATTTAAGTCAACGAACTGATTTAACTCCTCAGTCAGTGAAGGAACAATGCATTATTGAAGAGATTGTATAAAATCAAGATCTTATTTCAAAACAAAAGGGCCTATTGGAAAAAGTTTAGGATCTTAAGAAATTAAAATTATTAAAGTAATACAAATTCAATCAGTAATTCTGAATTATGTTTATTATAGTTATTACCTACCTGGTGTTGGCAAATCCCCCTACATATTCAACGATACTCATTCGAAATGTACCAATCCAGGGTATTCCAGGAATATAGAAGGAGGAAAGTTTTTCACTAGGTGATTAGTTTACATAAAATCTTCGTCATAATTTGTGTTTTCAATTCATTTATTTACTGAGAATAAAAATTAATTGAATATACAAGATTAATTGAGTTAGATTCTTTCTTTTCAAATAAAATGTGCTAATATTTTAAAAATTAAACTATTCATGGAATCAAAATCAAATTACAACAATGCATAAACTTAGTTAGACAACGAAGGATCATTTGTTGATAAATTAACATTGGAAATGAAACAACTGATCTTCAAGATAGTCACATTGATGTTAAAGATTGAGTCTCAATCAGTGATATTTCAGCTACTGATGAGACTCATTTAATATATGTAGTTGAATGCTATCTTATTTAATCGATAAATTTGGAAAATATGGCAGGTGACAACAGTGTCACGCCCATTACATAGTTTTTTCAAGTAATAATTTTACATATATTAGTTATTTTATGATTACCCCTTATTTTGATAAAGACAGTTTCTCATATTTTGTTGTTCTCATGTACGTTTGCTTGTCACTATTCTTGATATCTCTCATGCTTATATGCGTAATCGGTTTTTATTCGAATAAACAAAATCAAAGCTTTACTTGGGCAATCGTTATTCTCAGAACACTGATCGAATTTTTTTTGTCAATCTTATTCCTCCCCTTTGTTGATGTCTTCTTGGCTATGTTAGCCTGCTATTAGGATGACTCTGGAGACTTTCAGCATTATCTATTTGATGTGCAATGTTGGGCCAATGTACATATTGTACATGGAATAGTGGCCATCTTAGCTGTAATACTCTTTAGTTCTATCACTTTACTATTCTCAATGGTGTATTATGAAGTCAACTATTTGCCATAAAATTTAAATTCAAAAAAGCAAAGCAAATGCACAACTTATTTGTTATTATATGAATTGGTAATGGTTATATGTTACACTTATATGAATGACAAGCTCTATGAGTATGTTCATATTCTAATAATGTTAATAGGCAGTTTCCTTGTGTTTTGGTGTTTTCATGTTGAAAAACCATACAACAATCACGTAATTCAGAAATCCTATTCAATGTTGGTCACATTCCATCTATGGGGTGTCTCTATGCTTTGTTTTGCTAAATATCTTGAGGGAGTTCTATTTTTTGGAGTCATATTTTCTTGGATGGGAGGACTGCCTTTATTAATAATAACCTTACTTCGTCCCCAGAACGAATAATATGAAATTCTAATGACAAACATGGCCACTTGCTAGTCTCCTTAATAAATTTATAATTTGACTAATTTTCTATTGTAACTGCAATACGAGAGTTAAAACGATCAAACCTCAGGTTTAGTCATTGACGGTTTTTTGGATCATCACAAGATCACTTGTGTAAGAGAAGATTGCCATCTAAAGTTGAAGGGGTTACCGAATTATAGAAGAAACAAAATTGGCCTAAACGACAGCAATTTATAAGAGAGAGATGTAGATCTATGTATAGTATTATATTAAACGTACTTGAATTAAACAAAAAAGTTTTAAAATAGTATCAAATTGAGATTAAGATTTGCTATTTATATGTATGAGAAAATGAAATAAAAACAGAATGCCTTGATTGAATTTCAAGCAATCGAATAATTATTTCCTAAGTTCGATGAAGAGTTCATTATTTACAGATTTAAAAAATTAATAGAAGACGAATTAAATTCTAATGAGGGATATGGCAGTTTCGATCTTGGTAACGAATTATAGTTCCAAAATAACTATAAATCATTATAAAGATATATCGAAAGATCCTCTCTGTTGCATATGGATTTCTGGTCATTGTTGCAAGAAGACTTTCCTGATCTGAGCAAATTGAATGAACTCGGATAAAAAATAAACAATTCAATTGTTTAAATAGAGGATCTATGGAAGAAAATGCAAAAATAAAGCACCAATTTAACAAAGGCCCTTCGCTTATATGGAAAATTTCAAATAGAAGTCCTCCAAGATAAAGAACAAGGAGAAGAATTACTAGAAAAATCTAGGCTCATCTAATAGTAAGTCAATTTCAATAGGAATAAAGCAACAGCATCCTTTATCAATGCAGAAGACATAGGTCTTGAGGCCTTTCCAACAATAGTGATTGCAACAACAGTTGATAAGTTCTCTTAAATCACAAATCTCAATAAGGCTTGTTGTAATGTGTTAGCTTACAATAAATCGGAAATACTGAATAAAAAGATTACATTAATCATGCCAAATATATTTGCGAAGTTCCATGATAAATACATAGAGAAGTTTATGACTCTAAACGTTTCAAGTGTTTTTAATGTCGATAGATACATCTTTGTCAAGCAGAAGCACAATTATATTATGCCTAGTTTTTTGAACATTAGAATGCTATAATCATATGATGATTCCACTATGATAGTTGGATAATTCAAATTGATCAAATAATTTAAACCAATTTGTTATATTTTGACAGATACTGAAAAGATTATTGAATCTATCTCAGCTTCCTGCTTCTCATTATTAGGCATTGATAACAAATTGATTACTCATAACAAGATCTATATCAACGATCTCTTTCCTCAATTCTAAGATTAATTTAACTCATTTTTTACTAAATAAGGAGCCCCCATCAAATTTTACAATTCTCTTTAACAAACTAAATCACCATCATAATAGTTATCATCAGAATAACAAACTGAAAAATAAAAATCAGATAGGTTCTGTCAGATTTACTAATGCAATATGGCAGAAATTAAAGATTTTGAAAAGCAACTTGTAGGCTACTCTATTAAGTTAGAACTAATTTAAAATGAAAAATCATTTGGAACCCAATAGAATATGAGTTTATTAGCAGAAAAACAATAAACTGAATAACTAGTTTACAATTAGATGTAATTTAAATTCAATCCTAAAATCATGACTTTTGTAGCAGAAGTTGGAAATGAACTCAATTCATAAAGAGTTGACCAGTCTGTGAATTGGGATTAACAAGATCAAAGTTCATAATTAACATCCAATCTTGGAATGGAGAATCAGAAACCATCAACAGAAAAAAGTGATGATTTGCAAATACTGTCACATTCTTAAAAGTTAGATGATGGTATCAAGACTCTCAGACTATTTGAAAATAAAATCTAAGATATTGATGATAGAGATGATGTCATTTCTGAAGATGAAGATTCAGGAAAATCAAGTGTTTTCCAAAAAATTGATAATGATTCAATCGAAGTAGGAGCAAATGATAATGTGAATGTCTTTAGGTCACGAACAAATCTTCTCCAACTCATTAACATTTAGAAAACTCCCAAAGTCATTACCAAACTTAATTGGACTATGAACTTAGAAATGCTATCAATTGTAACTTTATCATTTGTTGCATTCTTCTTGACAAATCAACAATACAATAAAATAAGTGAATAACTTTACCTTGTTTAATAAGTTGGAATTAGAAATGCTGAATTTTTCAATATTATGGCACCTATGCAAAACTTATAAATGCAATAAATAGGAATCTGGATATTTACATCCGAAGCTGAAAGTGCCTAATACGAGAAAGATTAGAGAAAGATGATAAATGATACTATAAATACAATCAATTAGATTAATACAATCTTAACTCTGAATAGTGAAAATGATAATGCATAGCTTAAGGAATTGTATACTGAAAATGTTGTAACTATGATGGTCAGCGATGGAGTATTTCAAAAGTACGATTTAGTATAAGCAATGCAACAATTATTGAGTAAAGCTCTCATCATTAGAGACAAGTAATTAGCCTCTATGACAACATAAGATGAAGACTACAGGTTTTTGACATATAATCTTTTTAATGATTTTGCCAATCACTTATAAAACTCAACTCAACAATATTCCCTAGATCTAGCTTAGAAAACCGCTGACAACAGATAAGAGTTATTGAGTATATTGGGTACATCCTCAGGCATTTTAGGAGTCTCTTTATTATTACTAATATTCTTTTAGATATAGATGGCCAGAGGTCTCTAAGAAATTTTGGTCTTATTTTTAGATATTCCAGACAAAACCATTAAATTCTTATATTCTAAATGTGAAAACTTCTTATCAAATATATAAATAGGAGAAGATGATGAAATGCTATCAGACTTTGATGAGCTTGAAAAAGAAGAGCGAGAAGAATTGAATAGAACTCTAAAATAAAGAAGAAAGAAGAAGAAGTATAAGAATTCTAACAAAGAATTAAGAAACCTAATTTTGATTACTCTAATTCTAACTATATTATTCCAAAGCTATTTCATCATATTTTATTTTTTAAGTAGTTAGATGCTCACAAATTTAAATCAGATGGTACCTGAGATTAATTCAACTTCTTATTGTGAAGGATTTTATAAATTTGTTGAAAGTTCCGAAAGACATGTATTTTTAAATAGAGACATACCCATGACTGGCGTTGATCCATATTTTTTAATGAAATTCCTAATAGATGCACTATATTAAATTGATTCTTATTTCCATCAAGAACACTCTCTAAATATTGACATTCTCAATAGTATTTATGTAGACGCTTTCTAAGAAATTTTTATGCTTTAACCATGTGCAATATTTGCAAATGAAATGAAAACAGTGACTGAGAAGGAATGTTAAACCTTTGCTTCAGGAGCCATTGATTAAGGAATGGCTGTAGGAATAGCAAGATTTATAGAGAGCATTAGATTTCTGTTGACTGTCTATGAATAATTTTATGGTCATCCTGAAGTGTCATTTTCAAATGCTGTCAGAGGAAATGTTGTATTCAAGAATATTACTTAAAATTAAGATAATGTTACGAACTACATATATAATTTAAATAATTTTAAATAGGCTTAAGAACTCAGAATTATGTAAAGTACATATTTAAAAGGTAAAAGTTAATGAAATTATTATAGCTACATTCCGGTATTTGTTCCTCAAATTAAAGGAAGGAATCAATTAAGATATGAATAATTCTAAAACACAACTTTTAGCTTTATTTATTATATTTGAAGCCATTTTGTTTATTTTGTACTTTGTATTCTGGTTACCTTTGACAATTAAGTTGATTCGAGATATCTAAAAAACTAGAATAATGGTTCTGATGATACCATTAAAGGTAATTCTAAAAATAAGATCAATAAAATTATACATTAAAGATGTAATTCTGGAAAAAGCAATTGAAAAATGAATTTATTATTATTTTGTAAATAATTATTGAAATTAGAAAATTTATTTATCTTCATCCATTTTTTGAAGAGAAATAATATTTTAAATAATTTATTCTCCTACATAAATTTACAACTACATACGATAGCAATTATAAATTATAAATTGCATCATCTCCTCAATTAATTTTTATTCATTAAATTAAATTTTTTGACCTACAAATGGCTAAAAATCTTAATTTTTCAATTGGAATAAAATCATAATTTGTAGTTTTAACAAAAAAATTCTAACAATAGTTTATCCCTAATATCAGGATTTCACTATTTTTTCTCAAAAACTTAATATCATTTATTGTTTAATATTGTGTAATTGATCGTTAATTTTATTATTAAATATCACTGAATCTTGTATTGAAATTATAATTTATAAATCCATTCTACTAATAACTCAACTTAAATTTATTTTATAAACAATATATAATTATAATAATCAGAAACACCATTATCATTTAAAATGAATTCCTTGAGCATTCATAGCACAAAGCAATTAAAGAAAATCATCATTATCCATCTTAACTGGCCTTTTTTGGAACATATCATTTGTTTTCAATATTTCATTTATCTTTAATCTGAATGGATTTTAAGTAGTTTATTGTTTCTCTGGCTGTTAATTGTTATCTTCATCATCTTCTGATTCAGATTCCTCACCTTTTTATTAGTTTTATTTATCTTTTTTATCCTTTTTATCCTTCTTCCCTTTTCCTTTGACATCCTCTTCTTCCATAATAGATGAAATTAATTGTTTGACATTATTGGCAGGGTCATTCACTTTAATTCCTTCTTATTCGATTACATGAAAATTATGTTCTAAAGTTTTAAGTACGGATTTGTTTTTAAAGATGGCAGATAATTGTTTATTCTTCCTATTGAAACAAATTCTCAACAAACCATCCCATTCAATATAATTAATATTAGGAATAGGATTCTTTGGTTCTATTCTTACAACTGATGATTCTACCTTAGGAGGGGGTTTAAAGTTGTTTTTACCAACTTTCATCAAGTGATCAACTCTTGATAGCATTTAAACATTTGCAGATAGCCTACAATATAATTCATTTCCAGGTTTGGCAACTAATCTGAATGCAAATTCTTATTAGAACATTAAAACTGCGCATCTCCAAAGAGGTCTTTGAGCCAACAACTTAAAAACCAAGGGAGATGATATTTAATAAGGGACATTTGCTACACATAAATCAAAAAATGGCAATTCTGCTGTTAAAAAATCACCTTAGATTAATTTGAATTTATCTGAATATTAGGAGTACTTAAATCTTTTAGTCAATTCTATAACCATTCGAGGGTCTATTTCAACGCAAATAACTTATTTTGCTCTTTGTAATAACAATTCTGTCAAATTACCTGTTCCTGGTCCTATTTCTAATACAATGTCTGTTGGTCTAATAGCAGACTTATCTACGATCATCTAGAGAATTTATTGATTTATGAGGATGTGTTAACCAAATGATTTATTAAAAACCATATTTGATTTGCTTACTGTATTTTTCATCTGAATTAAAATAAAACAAAATTAATAAATTAATCACAAAATTTAAATTGCAAATTAACCAACATATAATTGTATAAGACTTAGCATCCAATGTAACAAATAACTAAATAGCATATTAACAATCAATCAAAACATTATTTAGTATTATTCATATAAAAAATAAAATTGAAGTATTATTAAATAAAAATTCACTATAGTTTTCGTATTATCTATAAATTTGAAGACTTTTTAGAGAATATTTATTTATATGATGAATATTGTACTACAAAAATTATAAAGAATTATAATTTCAAAGAAACGTATCTTTCACATATTAAATCCGATTAAATATTCATCTGAGAGAGAACAACCCTTAAGTTAAATATCATCTTTTTCATTAGAAAAGGATCCAGGCCAATATTAATTAGCAGATTTATCTTGGCTAAGCAATCCGATTAATTTATATATCTTTGCTATAAGTTAAGAGCAAAAATAGGTTGGATCTTCATTCTAGGTCTATGGAGTGATTATTATAGATTTTTCTTAAAGTAGTTTCTAAAAGCTTAGATGGTATTATCTCCCAACATTCTCCTTAACAAATTTTTCAATTTAGAGTAAAATTCGATATTCCTTCTTAAATGAAGCTACCTGTATACAACCCTAAAAATATAAAACACAGTTCTTACATTTAATATAATTCATACCATAATTGATTGGTCATCGAATCCCAGTCAAAAATTCCTACTCCATTTTGATCAGTTGCTTCTAACACATAAATAGCACCAGACTAATATTTTAGTATCATAGCCACATGATCTAATATATATAATTAATTATACCATAATTTGATCTGGTTACTAATCTTTGCAATTTAGAACTGTAGGATTTAGTTTGAAATAGGAGAATATCTCCGGTTTAACACATTTATCGAAATTAATCATTCGTGATTAATCTTTTTTTATAATACTTCGAAAATGGGTTCAAATAGAACTTAACTACTGGATTCTATCTAACATTATCTATGAATTTCTTAATCAAAAGGAACCATTAATTGTTGTAAAGTCCTTTAAATTAAAAGATTTTATCGTCATTCATGCACTTCAATCCAAATTCATATATGTCACTGTTTACATTTTGTTTTTGATAATACTAGAAATTAAAAAGACCTAGATTGAGAACAAAACGAGCCTTTTGTTTTTACTAATTTTAATAAAAACTTAAAATTCCATCCTAAAAATGACAATATATCTATTTGAACGGTGATAACAATTTTTTTGTTTTTTTTAAAATAAATCCTTCATACTAAACAAAATTTTCATGTGTAAACAATCCAGATTGCATTATGACTGAAGTTAAGGTTGCATTATTTTCAGTTCTCTCTGATTGCAATCCTCTAATTTGATCATTTTATAAAACTGCACTTTTATCTTCCCATCCTTATAAATAAGATAGTTGAGGTTGAATCTTCGATAATTAGATTAATCTATGTTACTCTGAATACATCAATCCAGACTTTAATTAAATAATTTCAGGAATTTAGGAGCAATCCTCAATTACTTTTGGAACTCCAACATGTGTAGTTACAATTGCAAACGATTGTTACATATCTTAAGGAAGATCTTAATCAAAGATATCAGACTAAATGCTGAGATGATTCATTTTTAAATATTATAATAAATATCTAAAGTATAATTAACATTTTGGTTATAACACTTTTATTATTCTAACAATTCAATTTCTACTATAGAAGCTTAATTAACCTTGTTATGAGCACACTCCAATAAGAGATCCATCCCTATTAAACCTAACAGCCCATAATTTGTCATCCTTTTTGTCAAAGGGGTTAAATTATTCAATACATTATCCAGATGATGTATCCCATAATCTAACTTTGTAATCAGATGAACAACTGACAACTAGCTTATCATCTATTGGATTAACATCAATAGAATTAACAGAATAGTGGTGTTAAAATGTTTTAATCTCCTTCATTTTAGTTAAATCAGTAAGTTTAATATCTCCATCATCTGAGCTTGAAAAGGCTTTGAAACCATCATTACTAAATTTAACAGATCTCACCATTTTCTTATGAATTTTTTTCGAATGTAATTTTCTCTTTTCAATAGGATCTTCGACAATATGCAATGATCCACTATCTGTTCCTACAGCAATATTCGAATTATTTGCAGCCAAAGCTGATGCGAATGAATTCTCTACTGAAAACACTGGAATTTCTTCTTGATTTTGATCCAAACCAAAGATGGATAATCTGCCTCCCTCTCCTGCAGTACAAATGTAATCTTTCAACCAACAAATATTCCAATTCTCCATTTAATCACAGGCAATTTCTCTCGATTTAATACTCTTCTTTAAGTCCCAAATACGTATAACGCTATCTAATGAACTTACTGCAAGCAATTCGCCATTATTTGAGAATTTTACATCCACAATCCCTAAAAAGTGTCCTTCCAGTCTTTATGGTTCATTTTCCTTTGATACTTTATCTTTCCATAATGCCACTGTTTCATCCAATAAACCTGCAGCTGTATAGTCTTGACTTATATCTAAAGACGATATTGATTCCCCTATAGTGTAAGTAGATGCCACAGAAACTTTGGACTATTATAGAAGCCATTCCTTACCATATTTAATCAAGAATATAAAATAAATTAATAATACTATTAAATTAATACATTCATTGTTTTAATGAATTCTTCACATCCTGAATTCTTGTTGTGTATTTCTCATAAAATTAGTGATACTTATCTTGAATTTCTTTTTACTCATCTACACTCATTGTTTTGAAATCTTTAGATAAATATGGAAATGGATTATTGATGCATGGCTCTTTCCAAATTTAAAATGACAAAACTGAACTTAGAATTGCATGTTTTTCCAACATTTAATCATCCTACTCTGGTTTCTCTAATTTGGGATATTGAAATTCTGCAAAGTAACTATTTTCTATTTCCTCAATAAAATTATTTTGTTAATTTGATATTGCTATTCTCAAGGGATCATAATGCAATGCATCTACAATAACTGTGACATCTTCTCCCTTTGAATTCTTCAAATAACGATTAATATTGAATAATAGGTAATATTCTATTCCCTTTTATTTCCACAACATTGTTTAGAAGTCGAATAAATAATTCAAATTATTCTCACTAATGCTCTTACTTTGAATTTCTTAACATATGTTATTGAACATCTCCTAAACATCAGATAACGATAAGAAGATTCCACTGGCTATTCTCTAATATATTTGCGACATTCCTATTAAATGAATGCTTGACCCTTTTAATGTTGTCATATACAAGGCTTGTAATAAACTGAGTTAGACAATATCGGTTTGATTTTAATCTCTGTAAAGAATTGTGCTCGATAATAGATCTGCAAACTTTTAAGCCATTTCATCGCTCTCCTATGATAATTGATCGGACAATTTTCCATCCTTTTGTATGGCCTCCTTTAATCTTTTGAGTGTTGATTAATAATAGCCCAGTTTTTGTCCATTCAAATATTCGAAAATGATTTATTTATTCTCTGCATTTATCTAAGGGTGTTGCTATATCAAATGGATAGAATCGAATATAGCTAAGTCTAATCTTAATTCATTGGTATCTATAGGTAAAGTTGGTAATTATTCAAACAAATTCTTACATTACTAGAATTTCTTACATCAGTTATGATTGGATCCACTTTTGAATGATATAATTTATAAAGCTATCTTTTAGCATATAAATATGGTGATGGATCGATTTGTATTAAAAAATTATTCTTCTTCTAATCCTTCAGCAATAGCGAAGTTAAATCATCTACTATTGTTTCCTGAACTCCAGTCCTTGGCAACCCAATAAGGTTACAGGTTTTATTGCCAATCTCTAAAAGTTTATCAATACTTCATCATACTTAGATTAGCCTATGGAAACCCCGTGGAAGTGAATGTATTTAAATAATTCTTCACATAATATTCCTCATCAAATTTGTTGAGAATCTCAATGACAGAGGTTGAAAATCTGAAGGCAGATAATCGTCCGATCGATTTATAAATATTCATAATTAATGTATTATAATTTATATACAATAAAGTGGACAAGAAGGGTTATATTAAAATACTCTAATTTAAATCAAGTTTAATATCAATTTGAAAATCGTATTTAGACATTTATATTATCAACTTTCATTCAAATCCAAGTTTTTTCAAACAAAGCTTATGACTATCGATTTCCTTTTAACATTTCTCTTCTCCAAAAGATACTATACATTCGTCTCTTAGTTTTCTAGTTTCAGGACAAGCACAACATGGTCTCAAAGGCTCGGCTTTTTAATTTTCTTTGGGTTAAGAATTATCCATATTTAAATTTAATTATTTCGACAATTTTACAATAAAGAACTATTAGAAATGTCAAAAACAAATGAATATTTGGAGAACTACTTGGATTTGCTTTTGTAATGAGACAATAATAATTGTGGATAATATCATTAAATTGATTGAAACGGAACCTTTTAGATAAAACTACGCTTAATAATATCGTCTCTGGTCTTATATTAGTGAATTAATACTTATCCGAATTATCTGAGCTAAATGATTGTAGTGGGGACTTGTTACTCCCCCTCGGTATTTAATTTTCCATTTTCTTTACGTATTCCAAAATGTACTTTTATTTATTCTACGGAGTGGGACAACTTTCCTAAAATCAAACCAATGTATACCTTCTTTCCTTTTTAAACTAATTACTGATATTGTTTAGTGTGATTACTGAATAATTATCGATTCATCGGTGATTAATTGGTTGGTTACAAAGGCTTTCTCTAATGCTAAGAAGTTCCCTTTCCTCTGATTGGATTTGGGTTGACACTCCTTGATCTTTATTGCGGTGTAGTAATTTGCGTATTCAAAGTACTTTGATTTATTTGCTATTAAGATTTCTAAGTTTAAGACTTAATGAATTTTTGGAAGTAGATTATCATTTCTTCATCTTATTTGAGAACAGGACCATTCTGAGTTGAGAGTTCATTCATCATATCAATTATTTCTTTTAATTGATTCTGGTTTAATTGAACGTCGTTTTTAGTGTAATAATTCATTTTTTCTTAGAGTTGAATCATTTTAGCCCTAAATATCTTATAGTTATCTCTGGCTTTATTCAATTTCTATAGATGTTATTCTTCTTCCCTATTTGTAGGCTACTTAATAGATTTAGATGAGCCACAATATTACAGACTGTCCTTTCTGACATCAATTTCGATAGAGTTCTCTTTATTCATCTTTGGTCTATCGGTTTCTTAATAACTAGTGTGTGGTCTGGATTATTTACTATTATCCTTATCCATTTTCAAGGAATCAATAACTAAATCCTTTTATTTAATCTGATCTCTGAGAAAAGTAATTTCTTTTTTAAGCATCTCAATTTGAATGTCTCTTGGATCAGTTCTTTCTTTCTTCTTAGATTACAATTGAGAAGTCAACTCTTATCGGATTCTCTCATTTTCATTAATCGCTCTTTCATATTACATTATTTCATTCTTCAATCGATCTTCATCTATCATCTCAGAATTCATTTATTGTAACAAATATTCTAAGCCTTCTCTGTTTTAGAATTGCAATTAATCGATTTGCTTTAAATTCAATCTTATTTCAATCTCTTCTTCTGTCAATTAACCTATGATATTATTAATAATTATGTACACTAGAATGATACTTCTTATTTTAATGCTTCAATCTCAGCTTGCAATAGGCTTACATTTTCTGAATTGCAATTACAACTACAATTAGTGACATCATTAATTTTGATATTTTAGACAATCTTTTTTTTTATAGCTCTGGCTCTGGATGCATATTTTAGAGTATTAATACTCTCCTCATGACATTAAACTATTTGTTATACGCACCCTATCATAAGAGTTTTAGTGTTGCCTCCCAAAGAGTCTTTTAAAAGTCTAGTTAATTTTGAATCCCTGTAAGGCACAAACTTCTTCATTGATTAATCACAAGCCAACATATTGATGCAATTTCCTAGGGCCAATAGACTTTTATTGATATTAGCCCCTTCCATTTGTCTAATTCCTTTACTACCTTCATTTACATTGGCTTTTTCACTTCCTGCCAAATCCACTAAGGATAATTTGCATTGGTATTGTTAGTTTACAACAAATAATTATATAATTGCATGGGATCGAGAAGAGAATTGGTTAGCATTAGTTGCAGCCATTACTCTTTTTTAATTGCCATTAATTATTATTGATTTTGCATGATCTATAGTCATAATTTACAATTCCTGCACATCTTATAACATGACTCCCTTAATAGGGTCTTCATTCAACTGCAATCCAACCTAATCTCCAATTAAATCTCGTATTTGTTCATTGTAAATTTCCAAATATGAAATACTAATTTTAACGTTCATTTGGAATAATTATTCTAAAACCATCGAAACCAATCCATCATTTTCTACCAAAGGATCGTATAAGTTGCCAAACATTGTGTAACTCTTTCCTGAACCTGTTTAACCATACGCCAAAATTGTTCCATTATATCCTTAAGAAACACAATCATAAATCATTTATGATATTGACTAGTATTATACATTTAATTTATCTACTTAATCGTAAATATCTTGTGTGCTCTCTCCATCATTGAACACATTATCAAATGCAAATGATCTTTATTCATAAGTATCAGGATCTCGTATTGTCTAAGTTGGACATTCTACTTGTATAATCTATTTATTGTTTATTTTGATATTACAGTTTCTTTTCCTATTCTCTAAGTGAGAAATCTTGATCTTCCCTCATATGGTTTCACTCTAATACTCACTTTAAATGGCTCTTGCATTATTAATTTAAATTTTAATAATAAGTAAGAAGTTAAATCATCAATTACAAAACATATTCATTCCAAAGTCTAGATTTATAAATTAAGCACTTAGGCTTCGAAAAACAAACTAATTTTTCTAAATTTTTGATTTATTCTTATTTTACTATTTATTTTCTTTGAAGTTGGATTTTTAGAGATTGTAGAAAACTCTATTGACTACATTATTAAAATATTATAATATCATTCATATTAAGCAATACCTTCTTATTTCATGTATTTTTATTCATTAATTGAAATATCTGACAATATCCATGCATTCTTAATCTCACTTAGAAAGTTTAGTGAATTTAGGATATTTAGATTTATGCTATAATTTTAGCTCTAAATTCAATTTTTTAAATCTCAGAAACTTTTAAATGAGTGTTCAATTAATTTAATATTATTAAAATTATCTACTTACTTATTATGGCTTAGATAAAACAATTTTGCAAAATGCTATTTAAAAAATAAATGTTGTGCTAAATAAGCCTCGAATATACCTTCTTACAAAATTAGTTCTGAATTAAACTCTAACTCCTTGTTAACTCTTAACTAAACTCTTATTAATTTGAATGACTCTTTTGTCTTGCATAGAGAATTAAGTATTTTAGAGAAACAGAATTTTGTAATTAAGCTCCATTTCATTCATCATCATCATCATTATTTCAAAGGTTTCTTAATGTATTTGCCTTTAAAAAGAGACTTTAATATTGTTAAGGCTAAGATTTGCGATATAAATTATGATTTAGTTTGATCCTTCTAATCTAAAGGATTTATTATTTCATAATAGATTTTCTCAATAGTAATGTTATGGGTTCATTATTTAATTATCTAGTTATAAGTATTATTCAAAAGATGGAGTAATGCTTAGATCACCAATATTTATTACTTGAAAACATGAAATCAAATAAACATTTTATTGTAATATTTTATTAATTATATATCCATTCATTTTTTTTATGCTGCTTTCTTAGAATTAGCTTTTTTGGCTTGCTTGTTTCTTCTGTTTTATCTTGGTAATTTTCTTTATCCAGCACTTGGTTAAGTTGTAGCTTAAGCTTCAGCAACTGCAGCCTTGATTGTTCTAGTTTATCTTGGGCCAGCTGGTTTTTTTGCAATTTTTTTAGTGGCTATTCAAATTAAACTAAAAACTTACCTGCTTTAGGAGCTTTCTTTTAAGTTTTTGCTTGTCTTCCCATTTGTTTATTATTAAAATTGAAAATTCTTATTCTTTGATTAAGAATGAAATTTCACAATTTTATATTAATTTTGATTGGATAATTTATATAATAATAGAATAAAAAGCACTCAACGTTCTTAAATCTACAAATATTTTGATTTTTTATTGGAATCCAGTTTAAATCTAAATAATCTCTTTAGCACAAATAGCTTCTAATGAAATGTTACTTGGTTCAATAATTTCTAATCTCATTTAATAATAGTTGTATCATAACTCAGAATGATTACTTTAATATTGTTTGAAGGATAAATTTATATTGAGATATATTTATAATTAGGCGTTTTGAGTAAATGTAATAATTTCAACAGTTACCAAAAGGGACGTACTGGTGATATAATAAAAAAAAATAATGAGATTGACTATTATGAATAGGGTATAATATTTAAATCAAACAAAAAAACAATGTTGAAATATCTCTCTTTAAATTTTGTTGATGTTAATTCAAAGAAACACACTTTAATTTAATTTTGGGATTCAAAACTTTGTAATTCTCTTAGTTTTCATTAAAAAATAGGAATTTTAATTAATTTTCAATAAAGTTTTAAATTTAAAGAAAAAGAGAAAAATAAACTTAAGCAATTAAGAACTTGAAGTAAATCTAATGATTGTTTACATGAATAGCTTTTCTTTTTTATAAAGATTATAATTATTACTTAATTAAATATTCGTCTACTTAAAATTAGTAAAATGATACTGAAACTTAGAAATCAATAAAAAAGGATGTAAATGATAAATAAACAATTCTTTTCAATAAATTAAGAGGTTAAAGTAATTTAAAATGCGTATAAATCTTGTAAAGAATCAAAATTTAAGATGAATAGATTGGTGTAACTGAATTGAGAAGAGAGAGTTAGTGCGTAATTTAATATTTAATAATAAATATGCTTCGTATTTTTGATTCGAGATTTCGTTCAAATTACGAATTATTATAAATATATAATTAGTCTTGATGTTTGAGGTGCAATAAAGAATTATTATAAAATGATATTATAATCATTCTTGTTTTAGTTTAAGTGAATAAATTTAATATTTAATATCTTTAATTCGATGATAAGAGCCTCAAATAAAGTGATCAGATATTCTTTTTCGGCAACATATGTTAGTGGGTTGTTTGAACATTGGTAAAAGAACCCTTAATCAGTTCCTGAAGGATGGAGACAATATTTTAGCGAACAAGTTTGTTTTAGTGTTATTAATAGATTAATGGTGGAGCAGGTGTCTAAGGCACAACATCTTTGAATCCATTGGATCATGCTAAACAAATACAATTGCTATATCGTACTTACTATATGTTTAGAATGTTTTTCGTATGCGGACATTAATTGGCTGATTTGGATCCATTAAGTAATCTAATATTGTGATTTATTATTAGATCTACCTAACACAAAAGAATACGGAAGAGTGAAGGGCTCGAGACCAGAGATGACTTTGGATAGTTTTGGGTTTAAGAAGGAAGAATTGGATATCCCAATTTATTTTGGAAACAAGGATTAAAGATCATTTATCTATGTAATTGATAATTGCTATGAATAGCCATTTATGGAAGTTAAGGAGGAGTGGACAATCAGAGAAATCTATGATAGATTATCTTAAATCTATACAAAAAAATACGGGGTTGAATACATTCACATGGTATCGACAGAATAAAAACATTGGGTTGAACAGGAAATGGATAGAATAGCATAATGGAAACCAAGTAAGGAGACTTAAACAGCTACTTGGTAGAGATTAGCTAGAGTTGACCTATTTAATGAGTTTTTGAAAAACAGATTCACAACAAGCAAAAGATTTGGAATTGAAGGCACAGACACATTAATCGTAGGTTTAGAAGCACTTGTAGATTAATGTGCTCAAAATAAGGTTGAACATATCATTGTGGGAATGGCTCACAGAGGAAGATTAAGCACATTAGCTAATGTATTTAAGAAACCATTGGAAATAATATTTGCAGAATTTTAAAATAAATACAGTAAGGAAATAGAAGAATCATGGGGTAATATTGGAGATGTGAAATATCATTTGGGAGTCACAAGGGATTAATAATTCCCAGATGGACATCATATTAGAATGACAATGTTACCAAATCCATCTCATTTAGAAGCTGTCAATCCAGTTGTATAAGGTAAGACTAGAGCATTGTAAGACATTTGTGGAAATAAACAAAACTGTTTAGGTATCATCATTCATGGAGATGCTGCTATGGCTGGTTAAGGAGTTGTCTATGAATCATTATAACTTGAAAATTTGACAGGATATTCAAATGAAGGTGTTATCCATGTTGTGGTTAATAATCAAATTGGATTTACTACAACTCCAATTGATAGTAGATCTGGTTTATATTGTACAGATGTTGCTAAGGCTATTGATGTACCTATTATTCATGTTAATGCTGATGATCCTGATCTTGTAGAAGAAATATTCAAAATTGCTGTTAGATTCAGATAGTAATTCAAAAAGGATATTGTAATTGATTTGATTGGATATAGAAGATATGGTCATAATGAATAGGATTAACCTGCATTCACTCAACCATAAATGTATGAAATCATTAATAAATAAAAACCTGTATTTCAATTATATGATCAATAATTAAGAAAAAATGGAGTTATTACAGATGATTTTGCAAGTACCGAAATTAAGAAGTTAAACAATAGTCTAGAGACTGCTTATAAAAACATCTAAAAGGAAACCTTCGATAAAGTACATTGGGTACCTAAACCATGGGAAAAGATTTAATAAGTGACCAAATGGGGAAAGGTAAAGGATACTGGTGTTGCTTTGAAGGATTTATTAGAGTTGAACGAGAAAGTCAATCATTTACCTGCTGAGTTGACTGTTCATCCATAAGTCAAGAGAATTTATGAATAAAGAAAGTAGTCTATTGAATAAGGAAAAGGAATTGACTTTGGAACTGCTGAAGCTCTGGCTTTTGGTACCTTGTTACATGAAGGATTCAGTATAAGATTGAGTGGTCAAGACTGTGAAAGAGGAACATTCTCATAAAGACATGCAGTCCTTAATGATCAAAAGAAAGATATCAAATATTATCCACTTAGAAATTAAATACCTTCTGGAGGAAATAATAGATTTGAAGTTTACAACTCTCCATTGTCAGAATACGGAGTCTTAGGATTCGAATATGGATATTCTCAATCTAATCCTAATGTTCTGACGATTTGGGAAGGACAATTTGGAGATTTCGCTAATGGATGTTAAATCATGATTGACAATTTCATTACTTCAGGAGAATCTAAATGGAATGTACCCTCAGGACTTGTTATGATGTTACCTCATGGATTAGATGGCTAAGGACCTGAACATTCCAGTGGAAGAATGGAAAGATTTTTATAATTGATGGATGATGATCCTAACATTGTATTTCAGATGAAAGAGTAGAGAATTAAGAGACAAATTCTCGATTCTAATTTCTAAGTGTGTGTCTGTTCAAACCCTTCCAATTATTTCCACTCTCTGCGTAGATAACTAAGAAGAGACTTTAGAAAACCTTTAATTTTATTCAATTCTAAAAGATTACTTAAATTTTCTAAGGCAACTTCTGATATTTCTCTTTTCCTTGAAGGCACTAGATTCCATAGACTGATTCCTGATACTCACGAAGAAATTAAAGCTCCTAAAGAAATAAAAAAGGTTGTCATCTGCTATGGTTAAGTTTATTATGACATTTTATAGAAAAGACAAGAAACAAAACGAAATGTAAATATTTATTAATATACTTAGGACGTTGCTATCGTTAGAGTAGAATAATTAGCACCTTTTCCATATGACCATTTCAGAGTAGTTGCTTAATAATATGAGAATGCAGAATTTGTATTCTGTTAAGAAGAACATTAAAACTCAGGTGCTTGGCAATATCTAGAACCAAGAATTTAAAATGTATTAACAGAATTTATCTTAGGTTTTATCCTTGCTACATCAATAAAGCAAAATTAAACATCAATATTTAACATTTTGTGGTAGAAGACCTTCAGCATCAACAGCAAGTGGATCACCAACTGTACACAAATAAGAATTAGAAAAGCTTTTAAGTATACTCTTTTAATGAGTGTATATTTATTGAATAGATCAAAACTTATTATATCTTTTCTTTCCTTTCTTTCCATCATCTGACCCATTTTCCTCCTCTTCTGCTTATTTCATGAATTCTGATTAGATAGAGTGTAATTCTTTCTCAACTCTTTGAATTTCTCCAATGTCAATTTAAGGTTGTTTACGATGAAAATCCTTTCTGATATCATATGTAGGTGGTGTCAATCCACTGTCACAAACTACCTTATCTCCACATTGTCTTGTATTGCTTGTCTTTCCCACCCAAATCATTTAGCTGATATCATTTGACTTATATAAATTTATATAATCCTTAGATTTATAACTCTCTGTTATGGTTGGCAAATCAACTAATACACCTTTATCTTGGTATTTCAAATTGTTTATTGATACATCAAATTCCATTCCTTTTCCAATTTTTGGTTCAATTGTGATAGGTAATTATTAATTATTTGCAAACGACTCTCTAATTTTCTCTGCTATTTATGGGGGGAATCTGATTATGAGCTAATTTTCTATTTCGTATATTTTGGACATTAATAGGTATTTATTTATATTTAATATATAATATAAATCAATGCATTTTTTCATCAAATTTATAGAATTAATTTATTAATAATTATTATCATTATGTCGAATGATAATGATAAGGAAAATGGAAAGGAAAAGGAAAAGGAGGAGCAGTATTATCGCTATCCTAAATCCTTCTTAAAAGATATCTTTATAGCTTTACATTCCTTTGATAATCCAGAGAGAGATGAACATGAAGAATTTATAGATATTGAAATGAAATATGATTTGTTTAGTTATGCTTATAAGGGAATTTCTGATATTGAATTGAAATTTATGAAAAGTTCTGAAGAATATTTGAAATTGAAGAGCATCGAAAAGTGTAAAGAAACCCCTAAATACACTTGGATGTAAAATATATATAGAAATAAAATGATTAATAAGGAAGATGATATGTTAGCCTGTGAAAAATGGGTGATTGATATTAATGGTTAAAGAGAAGTCTCCTATGAAGTAACAGTATTATGATTACAAAATTAGTTGGAATTTTTTTAATCGCAAAAGGATAAGTTTTATTCAATTATATATCCACCAACAACTTTGAAGTTTTTTTATTATATGTTTAAAAATTATTGAGTTAAATATTATTTCTGTTTATATAATAATAATAATATATATATATATATAATAATAATTATCAAAACTATTTGTCCTTTTTCAGTTGATTAATTTATTCTGAAAAAGATACTTCTTTGCCTTTCTTTTTCTTTTTAATTTGGCCATCAGTTGATTATTTCTTTGATGATTAATATTGTTATAATTGTTAGGAATCATCCTAATCAATAACTTAAAAATTGGCTTCTTTCATTTATTATTAATACTATTATTGTTATTACTATTATTGTTATTACAATTATTATTGTTATTACTATTACTAATATGATGAATGATATTATTAAGTTGGTTTATACTTAGATAAGGTAACAAACTGTTACTTTTCTTCCTCCTCTTTTTTTGATATTTTTTTTTATCGAGGATTGCTATTGCTATTACTATTATTATTGTTGTTTAAATGATTTAAGATGTCGACATTATCTCCTACAATTCTGTTGGCTGATATTCCCTATTAGGATTGTGTATGCAATTCAAAAGGTGTTAACAAAATAGGCACTTGAAAATAATATTGCTTAGCTTAAGTTGAATATTGACTGCCTTCATTAGTAATGATGGATAAATTGGATATATTGGAATTAGGATGATTTTGAAAGATACTTCATATAACATAAAGATACTTGTTAATGTTGGCTCCACTCAAGGCAAGATATGGGGATAAATCAACTCTATTAAAGTTAAGATGAAAATATACAATAATCTCCCTAGTCTATCAGCTAAAGGGGCTAATTAGGCAGCCAGCAAAGAAGTCTCATAATAAGCATAATTTTCCTTAAATTCTTTGGAAATGTTGGCCGCATCTCTTTGATTATCAACTGACATGTCCTAACTGCTGTTCTCCTCTTCTTCTGCAATATTTTCGGCCATCATAGTGTTATGATTATGGCCAATGAAATAAGTAGTCAATTTGGAGATGTCAGATCTAATTAGTTCAACAATATACTTCATCGATTTAATTGATGATGTTTCATAATCAATAGATATCTTGTCGGATTTCATGGACTTCATAGATTTCAGAGATGTAACATCATCTTATTTCTCCACTTTTTCTTCCTGAATCCTTCTTTGTTCCTCAATCATTCCAGTAATAAGATTGGACATATCAGCCTTTTTATTTTAAGGAATTGACTTGTCTTCAACACTATCTGCCAATCTAGACATCATATTGCCAGCCCTGGATAACAACATAGCCGTTTGACCAAGCAGTTCGCTAAAGGTCCATAACTATTGTTATTCGTGATTATTTAAGATGGGAGACATGTGATAAGTTTTTTGTATAGTGTGGGATCTGAATAAGGCTAATCTTAAAGAGGGAACTCCTATCCATTCTTCTCCATTTTAATGAATTATCAAAACTTGATTTTATTATTTTTAGCCAATATAACCTTCAAGCCATTCACCATAGGAATCCTTAAAATCAATCCATTAACCGAGTTCAAAGTCCTTCTGGGCAAATATTTAGCCTTGCTCGATGACTTCAGCCACTGTATTGAATGATTATAAAAGATTGTGTAAAGTCATAACATTTTGTTATAAGGAATTCCTTGTAGGCAATTATTAAAATCCATGTAACCTTTGCTATAGAACCTTTTTTCTAGAGTTTCTTCTGCTCTCTTGTACATCGACTGTATATTTATTATTTAAATACAACTATTTCTATTATCGTGCTCATCGATTGAACTAGTAGATAGTCCTCTATTTAAAGGGGATGATTCAAATTCAGGCATATTGGCAACCAAATGAACAACGCATTAATCCTCAATGTTCAAAGAAACCAAAGTATCCTCATTATTAAGTTACCTTCCCTTAAATAGTAATCTCTATCTCGATGATGGGATGGTTGAAGACTTGGCTAATCATGATAAGTTACTATTTCGATTAAATTTTTAAGATCGTTCACCGTTGAGCTTTATTTAATTCGAACATCTAGAGTATGATTATCCAAAGTCTTTATTTTCACGCAGATTTCTTCATTAAATTATTCATCTTTTAAATTCATTTATTATATTTTAATTTATATGCTTAATCAAAATCTAAAGTTTATTTTTCTCTCTTCTTCTTAATTTTCTTAACTTTACCCTTATCATATTCTTTATCATAGGCATCCTTCACTTTTACCTACTAATCTACATCATCCTAAGCCAATTGGAAGATTCTCTCTCGTTTTATGATTTTAATTTTCTTTCCAAGTAATAGTTTTTTCACTTTATTTTTTCTACTCTTCAATTTAATAAATCTACAAATAAATATGTATTCTTGTACAATTTTAAGTATTTTTTATGGTTTACTTTTATAATAATTTGCTTTTGTATTTTTTTCTTAAGAGTTTTCTTTTTGTTAAACTCATTTTAGATTTCATTTTTTATTTTCCTTCTATCTTCTTCTGTAAGATTTCTCTTCTTTTAAGGCAATTGATTTTTTAGTTATAAATGCTACTGTTCCTTTCCACCTATCGTATATGAATAAATGAATTCAACTGGTTAATAAATTTAATTAACAATCATACAATAAATAATTATCAATCAAATTATAAGATTGTAAATTGTGTTTTCAACAGGCACACGCATTATAATATTTGATTCCTACCAATTTTCTACATCGTGGACATATTTGCCTTCTGTCTTTACATGCAGTTGAATAATAAGGGATTAGACAACCAAAAAGGTTGAGAATAAAAAATAGAAGAAATGCACAAAGAAATGTTTAACTCGAAGCCTAATACTCACAAGTTGAAACTGAATCCATTTTGCAATGATGACAATAGAAAAGGGTGGGCCCTTCATGATCTTAAATTGTTTAATTCATCATATACCATCAAGCTCTGTTGGAAGATTCATCTGATTCTCAACTCCTTATGAACTTAAGTAATCCCCATTAGTTAAAATATTAGTCTTAGTTATGTCATTTTCATAACCAATATTTAATTAATATGGATCAACTCTCTTATTCATTATAATATTATTTTCAACGAAGAATACGCAATAAAGAGAATAATAGTTGATGATATAATATCTTCTATTAATTACATTATTCCAATCCCTCACTACGATTCTAAATTGATACTGTCCTTGATTCTATCTCTAAACGAATAGGCCTTAAACTAGACACCGTCGCCTTTAAAAAACTTATTCTAAAATTCGACCCTATATTCTAAATGACTCATAGTTACCAATGCAATCTTAAGGAATGCAAAAAACACTCCATACTGTCCATGCACATCAGAACACCAAAAGTTATCAAAGCCCAAAATGGATACCCTATCATTAAACTAATTGGTTATCCATGATTAATTGGTTGTACGAGCAACAATTCAAAGAAAACTTGTGAGAGTTAAGAATGAGCCAAACTTAATGCCCATAATCTTAAGTAACTTGCAGTGTTTGATATTACCCCAAGGACATATTCCAATGTTTCAATGGTTTCATGGACAATCATATCTTCAATACCTAAATGTGAATTATGCTCCTTTTATTAAATCTGCACTTTTGAGTCTTGCAATTCTTTATTCTATTTTACATCAGTTTACTCATGACTATAAGAACTAGTTTAGATCATTTCAACTCCTGATTCTTCTATTAATTATCCATAATCTACTCTGTGAGTCTTAAGTTTATCTTTACTTTATTAATGACTTTTCCTTCTTACCAAGTGACTGATAATTGATGGTAACCACATCCAAGGTATTGTGATGATACAAATTACTAGAAGCTAAATAAAATACATACTTAAAAGACAATATTAAACATAGTTCTAAGAGTCTCCTTCCCACATTTAAGGACCTGATATTCTCCCTAAATTCAAAATCATTGATATCATTGTAGTGATTATGCTTGGGGCATTTTATGGTTCAAAAGGTGTCAACCATTTGTATATTATCAAAAATACCATATACCCAATTGTGCATATCAAAAATAATAATTATGGAATGAATTTACAAGTTAATCGTAGCCAATCCTCCAAAAATAGATAATTTAAACCACTCAAAGAAACTCCCAATAACATATGACAAAATGCAATTATGATGCTTAACTTCATTTTAAATGAATCGTTGAATTCTAAATGGTCTCCCCACATTGGATCAATTCCAAATGGGTAGACACATTAATCCTCTGATCCTAAACAAGTTTGAAATAGGTTTAAGGATAAACTCAAATAATCATTATAAATTAGTCCTGAATAAAAGCTAAATACACCCATCAATAGGATTAGATATCTTAGATTGTAGAAGGATTTATTCTTAAACAAACACAGATAAGATCCAAACACAAATAATACAAATCCATGACCTATATCTCCGAACATTACTCCAAATAAAAATGGAAACGTAATTATTGTTATTATTGCAGGATTTATCTCTTGATATCTTGGAATCCCATATGTGTTGACTATCTCTTAAAATACCTAAGTGAACTCATTTAATTTGAAATAAGTGGGTTTCTACAGAAAATCAGGAGGACTCTTTTAGGCTAACTAACCCCCAGGATTATTTGATTGCTATTCCTTAATCACTTATATAGTTTGTTCTAATTGTTAAATATCTTTTGTTGGAACCCATAGTTCTCCTAGGAACAACCTGCCTTGCATTTTTAACTTATTCAGCTCTTTGTAAAGTTCCTTTTCTTTGATTAAATAAAACTTATAATATTCTATCAAAGGTAATCCATTTCTTATTACTAACATATTTGATATGCATTAGCATAGTTAATTCTGAGTCATTTTTATAAGCTATATTCTGTATTGTAAATTACATTAATATATTCAGCTTCTTTATTCTTCAATTCATATAATTTTTTTTCAAATTCCAACAGATTCTAAGGCAAAGCAAACTTTCCTAAGGATACTTATTCTACAATTTTTTGGATCTTTTATTTTCCATAGTTTCCTATATTTGGAAATAAAACGATGAAAATTGATTACTTCTCATTCATCCTCTTCAAATGAACATAGGAGTTTCCTTTGGTCACTCTAAATATCACTCGATGGAATCTATTCTACTAAACATAAATACTATAATTATTCTTAATTTTTAAGTATCCCAACATAGTATTCAAATTTTGAGGTCTGTTGATTTTGAAATGCATTCTCCCCTAAATACCTTTGACTTTCTATTAAAATTTCAATATAATTTTGTATGTATTCTGATTAATCAATAAGTTATTCAAGATGCTTATTTTACTCCTGAAAAGATGAAGTTCTTTTATTTATGTCTTCTTCAATCTTATCAAGATAAGTGTGAGTATGTGAATTTTGCTATAAACAATAAATAAATTCCATAGAATACTTGATTTGTAAACTATTTCAAATTTCCTTTTTTATAATTAGAGAGCAAATTTAAATTCTTTGCCACTTAAAGCATATTTTCAATTTTTACCATCAAGTCATCACATCTATATAGTTATTATAGATGATTTACCTTTTAACGTAATTTGCAAATGGTCTATTGATTAAGGCTTCATTACGATTATGATCAATAATTTCCACTTTACTTAAATAACCTAATTAATCCATGATAGTCCACGCACTGTCTTAGGGCATCACTAATTAAAAATAACTCATTTCTTGTGATCTGAACATCTTTTTATATAATATTATAAATTTTATATAATGTAAAATTAAACTCATTGCAACTGATCGAAATTCAAAATATATGTCTTATTTAAGAAAGTCAAGAAGTACAAATCCTTAAAAAATAGATCATTACAAAAGTGATATGCACATATTTTATAAATATTATTGGAAAATTAATTGTATGTATTTTATAATTAAATTTACACAAAAATTTTCCGCTATTAGCTAATAAATAAATAATGAAAAAGAATACAAGAAAAAAGTAAACATTAGAATAGTAGGAAGATTAGTAAAGAAAGAAAACTAAATTGGAAGTTCTAGATGCTGATCAACATATTTCAAAATACAATAACAATTTAGATAATCTAATTGATATTTTTACAAGGTATGAGAGAGAGGATGACTTTACATAAAATCTAATGACAACCTCTAAATTGTCAAAAATTCAAAAAATCCATGATTTAAGTTTAGATACCTTTAAAGCTGAATCATTCTCATTAGGACCAAAAGTTGAGAATGGTGACTTTTCGTAGGGTGACTAAATACAAAAAATTATTTCAGTGAAGAAATCATTTTTGAATGATAAGCTAATAGCTACTATACAATGGAGACCTAGGTATCTATTTTTTAATATTTCAAGGTCTAATGGTACAATTCCGAAATCTAGAGATTATTTTACAACCGAAGTTGCTAAGTACGCTCCTAAAGAATTAATTAAATATTATAAAAGTAGAATGGTTACAACAACCATTATCGAATAATAATAAGATTGTTGATTAGTAATTTAGTATTTTTCCATTAAACATGTACATTGCATCAATAATTAATGTTTTATTTTCTTTTTCGAATTATAACTAATGACAGCTAATAACTTACCTATTTATAAAAGTCGATAGTGATCTTCCTTGATCAAATAGTGTGAAAATGATTAATAAATGAAGTCAGCATCAATAAATAATAATTTTTCATTTTATAATAATTTAATTACGCATTAATTAATTTAATACTAAAATTTAGTTTCTAAACTAAGAGGTATTTGTTTTGTTTTGTATCTCTTTAGTATTTTTTAGAAAATGAGGTTGAGGTATTCCTAAATTTATTTATTTAAAATTATTTGAGAACTATTTTTAGGGTTTAATTATAAAGTATTATATTTAATGAGGTTGATTTGTTATTTTACAACAATAAAGCAAGAGTGAGGTTAATTTTTGATTATTTTTAAAAAATAATTCAAATCATCTTGCTATGACTACGGAATCAAGTCAACCTAAGATACTTGAAGAATCGAGAACTATGCTCATACTTCTTATGAGACTTCCATAATAAAAACTTTAGTCAGTTCTTTTTGATAGTTCAGAAAAAGCTCTTGATCAACTAGACTAGGCATTTCATACTATACCATAAGACTTCCTTGATTCATCAAAGACTCAAATTGATGAATTTAGATGTAGAGTTAATAGGATGATCATGCATCATCAAAAACTAACAAACTAAGCTAGAATGAATAAATTAAGACAGGCCTTAGGGTGTCTAAAGAAAATAAAGAAAAATAATAAATGATTTGTTACTTATCTATATTCTTATTTGTTCCAAATATATATATAAATACCATTTACTAATACTGATTCTAGTGAGGATAAGGAAGAGAAATATGAGAAGACATCACTCTAAAAGATATATTGATCCATTTCTATTTCATCTACTTAACTTAAATTAGTTTACTGATAAATGGTTGTTAAATTAACAATCCAACTTATAATTGATTGAATTTGCTATAACCATCTTTATGACATTGTTTGAAGAAATGAAAAATAACATGGCAATTGAACTAATTAATTATAAGCATTCTATTTATATAAATTTAATTAATGTTTAATTTAATGAAGCAAAAAAAAGTGCGGATTCTTCAAAATCGCATTAGAGTCTATTAGACAACTTTGTATTTAATTTTAGAAGGGAACCTAGAAACATGTAATTTTATTCTTCCTCTTTGATATTATATAAAGTAAATTATAAGTTGAACTTGAGAAAGGGCTCTAAAATTGGTATATAAAGTTAAGCATTTAGTATGCTATTTGTAATTTTTAATCAGAATCTTTTTATAATACTAATGGGAAAAATAAAAAGTAATAGAAATAGAAGAAAATATACGTAGAAATAATTAATATAAAATCAATGTTAATTACAAAGTGTATCTTTAGAGATTTCTTCAATTTTCTTTTTCTTTATCGGAGAATCAGTGATTTCCTTGGTGTCATCACTGTTGGGAGTAGGCTTTTCTTGTTTTTTTTAATTGGTCAAGAACTCTTGCTGCAATTAGAAACCAATGGTCGCTTTCAACTAATCTATAAAATCTGATGTTATTTGAAGATAACTCTCTCCTTTCCCTTATTTTAAGGCTTAATACAATGCAAAATATTATTATCCTAAATTTAGTTTGACTATTTGCAATTTTTCATTGTTGCTTATTAGATTCAAAGTTTGAATGATCTAGGACATAATTTTGATCAATTTACTTCCTATATAGAACTTTTATGATAAACAAGATCATTCAGTTTAATAGTTAGATCCTTTAAAATATGCTCGTTTAGATTGCCTAATTTAATTTCTGATGCTTTCTCTAGTCCTTCAATCATATTATTAGCTAAATCTATTGATTCTTTTAACTTTTTAGTTTCAAATTGTATAGGCTTTGGATTCCATTTCTTCAATTTATCAAATATTAAGTAGGCGCTATAATGCTAACTTAAAATGATACTGCGAAGTGTCTCCAATAAAATTGACTCTGTATTAACAATATTATCCATTCTTGCCATTCGCATTAGTAATTGAAGCAATCTAAAAGATGATTATTGTATAATTACTTTTGCAGGCCACCATGGATCTAAAGAATTAGATTATACTTACAGCCTAAGACTTTCGCCCAAATTATCTCGTTAACTCTAAAACTCTACTCGGCATCCTCAGACATCCTGTCGATTCTTCTTTATAAAACAAATAAATATTAAATAAGATATTATGCAGAAATTAGAATATTTAATGTTTTTCAAAAAAATTAATCACAATTTGAATTTCTAGGAAAATGCTTAGAACTCCTTATTTTATGATTTCCCTTTGCTATTTAGCGTAATTGGATTGGCTGATTCATTAATAGAGCATATTTTGATCATAGGTGAAAAATGGTTTTGTGGAATGAGAATAATTAATATAAAATTTAGTGTCGTTGTATGAGAAAAGGAGAAATTTCCTAATTAATATTTCTATTATAACGAGGCAGTAATAAATTTAAATAAATACATTTATTATGAATATTTACAATTATCTCTTTAAGTTCATTATTGTCGGAGACACTAGTAATCTATTACATTATCAAAAGATGTTGGCAAAAGCTGTTTACTATTATAATTCACTGATTCTCGATTTAGAAATGAACATGATGCAACTATTGGAGTAGAATTTGGATCAAGAAATCTCAAAATAAATGAGAAACAAATCAAACTGTAAATATGGGACACTGTATTATATAACAACTAATCAATAGGCTGGATAAGAATCATTTAAATCCATTACTCGTTCCTATTATCGAGGGTATGAATTAAACTATCAATATAGATCCATAGGAGGAATCCTTGTCTTCGACGTTACTAATAGAGAGTCATTTGATAATGTGTAAAAATGGCACACCGAAATTCAAGGATATGCTTGTGATAAAATTGAAATGGTTATTGTGGGAAATAAAATCGATTTAGAAGATAGGTAATAGATGATGTTAACTTCATTCTAGAAGAGAAGTGAAAACTGAAGAAGGAAGGAAGTTCGCTTAGAAACATGGCTTTGATTACTTCGAAACATCTGCCAAAACAGGAGAAAATGTTGATGCTGTTTTTGAGTCCATGGCAACTAAAGTCTTAGCTAAAATTGGAAGTGGAGATCTTGATCCATCATAAGAAGTAATCTATATTTTCTAATAATTAAGATTTATGGAATCAAAACAGGTTCTATTGGTATTTATAGCAAACCTGCAAATCCACCTACAAATAATTAACCTTCAAAACCATAGACAATAACAACTAATTAAAATCAAAATTAGAAGTCTGACACCTGCTGCTGAATCATCATTGATTTTATTAAATTATATCACCTATTGCTATAAATTAAACAAATAGAATCTATAAGTAAATTTATAAATTAAAATTACAACTAAAATTTAATTATTTTAATATAATCTCATTATCAAACTTTTTGTATGCATAAATAATATGACTAATTCTAATCTACAATTCGAATATTTTCTATTTTGATTACTGACTATACCTTTTAAGGCTATTACTCCAAAAGTCTTAAATTTGAGTCATTCTATTATAAGAATAGATTTATTTCTGAAATTCAGTTCTATTTATTATTTTGATTGCTATCTAATAATTGCTTGTAGTTTCTTTTAATAGAATACAAAATTGTCAAATATATATGATAAAAATTGAACTGAATATTATATTTCATTTTTCTTGTAAAGCAGCCTTTTGTTACTAAACTTTTGCATGTGTCTCTTCCATTTTCTCATAAGCTTCTTCAAGTATGGTCAATAAAGCCTCATGTCCATCCATTCTTAATTATCTCTCCTCTTCTAATTCACTCTTGATTCTTACTACCACTTCTTTCAACATCGAAAACATACTCACTTCTGCATCCTCTCTATAAATTTATTGAATTAATTTACCTCTATTACTTTCCTTAATTTGCCTACTCAAACAGTTTAGAAATCTCATTACTAGCTCTTTTGACAATATCTTAGTCCTCTTGAACTCTTTCTTAATTTTCTTATACATTATATTACCACAAAGCAGGTAAATCATTTTAAAGAGTAGTATTTATTATATTTACCTGTTGATTCTTAACTTTTATCTCTTGCCCTATTTGTTATAGTAGATCTTAGACCTTTAATATTATAAATTTAAGAAATATACTTATTAATCATAGTTTGATAGGACTTGATCACTTTATTCTCTATTTGTCTTATTGTCATCTTCTAGCTTCTTCTAAAGCTTATTCTCCAAATTTTTTATCTCCTTTAGTTTTTTTTCATGTGCAGAACCATATTATTCATTTTGCTTATCGAATTATTTGCTGAGATCTGAATATTGGTTTGCCAATTATCCCTATGTTTACAAGAAAATATTACGAGTTATTCACTGTAATTATTGATAATATCTTTCAATTCACTTTAAGCCTTATTGATTCTATCATAAATTTCATCTATTTTTGCATCTTTTGTAGTATCAACCTCAAGTTGCAGTGTGCTCAATTTTTCTTATAATTTTGTGTATCTCTCATTAATTTATGCATTGGGATCCATTTAATAAATAAATAAATAAAAATTTTATTTCAGTTCTTATTTTTTTTTCAATTTAATCAATAATTCTTTTGCAATAAAACATAAATAGATGCATAAAAATATGGTTTACTTTTGCATTGGATCGACATTAGGCTATTAAACTTAATATTATTATCTAACCCAAACAGAAATAACCTTAAATCTATTAAGATTAAAATCATAAATAAAACTTAAAAACTAAGTTAAACTCTATAGACATTAGTTTTTTATAAAATCCTCAATTAAAGTTTTATTATTTTTCAATTTAAATGCCGTAGAGTAATTATATATTTTGATTTATTTAAACAAATAATCAGTTATTTATTCTTCCAAAATGATTTATAATAAAATATTTATGAACTATTGAAGTGTTTTCGATTTTCGTATTTTAGTAAAATTTTAATACCAAATTCCCAAAGGTGAATTATTCTTATTGGGACAGATTATATTATTTACCAATATTTTTATAATTACAACATTCTTTTATCTAAAAAATTAGTAAAGTTGAGTTAAGTTGACTTTAATGAGAAAAAATGATAACCTTCTTTCTTAATTTGGTTTTATGGAATTATTTAATATTTAAACGTGTTGCTTAATCAAAATTTTAAAGAAAAATAAAAAATTATTTTTATTTATCCAAAATAAATAACTTTGCTCTTTAAAAGAAAATGAATCCAGAGAAAATTGAGTCGAAAATTTATTTAATTTTAATACTTATTGTATCCTATCATACTATTGTAATTTTAATTTTATATACTTTAGACCAGGTTATATTTTGAATTGTATGAGTTTGAAATGAAAAATGAATATTTAAACAAATCTAAAATATAGTCAAAATCTTTATCAAATGACAAATAATTTCATAAGTAACCAGAAGTGTTAAAATATACGAATAGCGATTGAAGAGTGTTGAATAAAGGTATTATTTATTCATATACAAAATATATAGACTTTAGATTATGAAATCATAACATTCACAGTTTCAGTCAATTTTTTATTTAATTTAAAGTTTAATGGCTAAATTTTGATTCCTTTTGAGAGTTAATCAAAACTATGTATGGTTAAAAGTCTTAATATTAATCTTTTCCCTTTTTCTTGTAAGACTAACATTTATGGAGTTTATTTTAGGTCTTGGAAGTTTGACTTAATGAACGTTGTTCATTTTATTCAAGATTTTCAAAAACTATTTTATCCTTGCTTTTCTAATTTCTTTTTTTTTTTTGAGGATTTGATCTATTCTTTCTTAATTTGACGCTTTGATTTTTATTATATGAAATCTTGGTTTAAGAAGCAATTTCTCTCATTAGAGGTTTTTCGCAAAATTGACATTCAATATCTAAATATTTAGCCTTTAAATCATGCTTGATACTGCTATTTATAGATTTTGGTTTTAACTCTTTAGAAATGGGGAAATATTGTTGAGTTTCTTAATTGAAATAAGTTTCGGAGCCTATTTACTAATATTGGCAAACTGCACCCATAAAATTAAGTATAATAATAATTTATAAAATGATTCATCAATAATGTTTAATATTTTATATAATTTTAAATTTTTATATAAAATTTAGTGTATTAAGATATCTTTCGAGATACACAATTTAGTATTAATACTTTTGAGTAATTTAATAATCAATTGAGTAATTCATAAATAAAGTAATTTTATGTCTTAATTAAAAATAATTTCAGTTATTTATTTTTCATGAAATAACAATTATATGAAAAAAATGGAATTTTTTTAAAAAAAAATATCTGATAAGTGCAAATTTTAAATATTTGACTAATCAAAATTATCCTAATTGAGTTTGAAAGCTGTTATTGTTGATTTGGAATCTAGATTTATTATTTGATATGGAGTAAGAATGAGATGATTTTTTATGTTATTTTGGAATCTTAAACCTCACCTTTTTTTCAGAACGTATTCTTTGTCTACTTCTTTGTTAATTTTCTTCCTACTTTAATTGAGTATTCAGTCTTGTACTAGATGATATCGAATAATGAGATGGCCGAGGTTTAATTATGCTTTTCAACCTTTGTTTTTTTAATTGCAAGTTGTCTTATTTTTATTCATTATGAGAACTAAGAATCGTTTAGTTGCAATTATGACGCTTTGTATACTTTTTCAATTCCTTTTAAAGTAAAGTAAGTGAGGTGGCTTCATCAATTTACTTCGTTAACTTCTTTTTTTAAAGTATGTTTCTGAAGCCTCTATGGACTTTTTATGGATATATTTCTTAATCAATTTTCATATCATTGGGATCCATTAATTCAGATTCTTGATTAGTGCTCACGATCTCAGATTATTTACAACAATTGGAACCCATGTTCTTAAAATAAGCCAATAATATCTTATATTAGATTTTAATTTATAATATGTTTTAATTATTGACTTTCGTATATATACTAACCTTATTTTAAAAATCTCTTAATCTTATAATGATTGTGGAAGAGGTTTGATTTGAATTAAGGCAAAATCTTTATTGTTTATCCTTTTAAATTCCATTTAAGAACAACATTATGTGTAAGACATAAACAAAATTTACTTGATCGAATATTTATATAAATAAAGAGAATTTAGAGAATTTAGAGAATTCTGAGAAATTAATAATAATAATAGAATGTTTCGAATATTTCGAATAATTTTATATTTTAGATTGATAGGGAATTGCTTTGCTTTAGACCCTGAAATAATTTAACTAGAAGATCACATCTTCTATGGGATGATAAGTTTGTATTAGACTAAATTATCCATTAGTTGCTTAATATTGTTTTCTGGTTTTTGCAGTGGAGCAACTTAAGGACTTTTGTCTATAGATCAAATAACAATAGAGGTGAAGTTGAGATACGGCAGTGAGAAGGAATAAAAAATGGGTATTATATAAATAATAGCAGGCTTCTCGTATTTTATCTGTAATATAGGAACACCATTTACTATTGTCAACTTTATTGGTTGCAAATTCATTGGCTAACGAATCCCTTCCTATTTTTATAAAAAGAAGCACAGGTGATTGGATTGCGTTGTTGATATCTGTAATATTGGTTGTATTATTTGGAGAGATATTTCCATCAGCAATTATGACAGGGAAGCATCAATTTAGAATAGCATCATCCATAACACCTTATATAAAGTTTCTAATTTCTATTTTATATTTGATTTGCTACCCTTTAAGTTTAATTCTAGATAAGGTTCTGGGCACAAAATGTAAAAGATATCATTTGGAATACATTCGACAGTTAATGGAGATCTGCTAACAATAAGATGTGATAAAGCCAGAAGAATTAAAAATCATAGTGTCAGTGATGAAATTGAGAAATAAATAGGTGATCAATCATATTAAACCACTTCACCAGGTTTGTTATATCCAACAAGACGAGCCTTATTGCAAGAGATTATTGAGGAGATTAAAAGTGAAGGAGTACTCAATGATACCCATAATTGAGAATAACAGTGTAATTGGATTGTTCAAATCAAAAGACCTTGTAACTTTGGATGAATCAAATTATGGATAATTAATAGTGGAACTAGTCAAAATCTATTAGCCTTTGATAATATCAGGGGACACAAAAATGTTAGATTTGGTGTTGATGTTTCAGAAATACAAGACTAACATAGCATTCGTAGTTATGTAAGAACTCTAAGGAATAATATCCCTAAAGGACTTATTTAATGAAATTTTAGATGATGTCTATTTAGATGAAGACATTCATGGCACTGTAAGAATGGAGTAAACATCATAATAATAGTCAATACAAACTATTTATTGATCAATCAAAATATTTAACATGCTTACTATCCTGGTTTTTATTGATATAATTATTATGTTCTAATTATAATTAATCTATTCATACCCATTCTCTTTAGTCGCATTTGGCTAAAATTACTATTAATCACTATATCTATATTCATAAGGAGTGAAGTTGTAGGTTGATGGTCTAAACTCTCCTGGCTTGTAATCATTTGCAGTATCGTACATCTTATTATAGTCCTCACTTAGATTATAATTGGGTAGGGGACTCTATTGTACATAAGGACTTGTATAAGTGTTTGATATTGGAACATATGGTTACATGGGCACAGTGTCATTGCCATCATTATATTTATCCCATTAACTAAAGTCATATTTCTTTTTTGGATCATTGGAGAGTTATGGAGCATAATAGGATTAGTTTGGATTGTAATTAGTATTTTCAAATTCTTGTACTTAAACAGGCTACTATTATATCACATCGATCTTTTAGAATTAAGATTCTAAGTTGATATATTATTGACTCTGAGGTTAGGTTTGGAGAGTTGGTATATACTATTAGGATTGGGGAGTTTATTATGAATGCTAAGCATAATTGATTGGATTATAACTAGGAATGTTTTGAAAATTGTAAAGATTTGGGTTGTTATTAGTTAGACGACTTGATTGAGACGGGTTTATAAAATTGCTAGATTATTATGGTCGACTATGTTTGCTAACGTATTTAGGTTAATAATCTGGTTTATCATCTATTATGGTATCATCCATATTAGCTTGAATTTCTTAACTAACTTTATTTGAAATTACTGGAGGTTGTTTTGGTTCTATTTGTTGAGATCCTTGCATAGAATCAGCATTGTAAAAGGGATTTGTGAAAGAGGGTTTGTTAGGCTTTTAATTTGCTTCAGGTTGTTGTCCAAATTGTTATTATTAGGAATTGTTGAAAGAATTACCTCCAAATTATTGTTCATCTTTATTATCTTATTAGATAGTCTCATTCATAGTTTTAGGGATTAATAAACTAGTATCATTAATGAAACTATCATATCTTCTCTCATATGGGACATAAGTATCATTCAATTACTGAGGTACTTACTTTTATGGCTCTTATTATGGTATTATAGGTTTATTAACAGGTTATGGTTCAGAAGGCTATCGTTAACGAGGTTAGGAATTCAAATTTTCTAAGTCTCTGGAACATTTGACACAAATGCATTTTTTCTTTTTTTCAGGGACATTCTAAACAACATCTTCTTGAATAGATTCAGGTTATTTTTAAACAGGAATAGGTGGTGGAATTTCCTCATGTAAAATAGGTGCTTCATTCATGTATTAGAGGTTATTGTTATCAGAAAAGAAGACCTAAGGTTATTCTTCATACTCATAAAATGGTTATTATTGTTGAGGTGGTTGATCATACATGTAATCATTGGGATCTGGTGGCCAAAATGATTAAAGAATCTTCTCACCTCCCAAAGATTGTTCCAGTTATTCAGGATGGAATTAATTGGATAATATAGGTAACTCTTTGTCCTTCAAGAATTTGATTTTGCCTAGAGTGATAGGACTGATGTATTCTACTTTATCTTAAATAAATTACCTTCAATTTATGACCAGAGTAGATTGATAGATAGAGTAGCATTCAGAATATATATGGCATCACAAGTATTAGGGAAGCAAGTCTACAAAATCTTAATGATGGAAAATATTTTATCCAATGGCATTTTGTAAGCACTCTGATCTTTAGTTTGAATGACAGCTATCCAGGACTCTACTTTGCCACTATAAAACATATAATCCTCGATGATGGCACACAAAATAATTGTTGCTCTCTCGAATAATGCCAAATCATCCACCAACTTTGTAGAAACTACTATACAGGGAATGTGCTATCTGGTTCTACCCTCTATATAAAGGGCACCTTTAAACTATTGATTCACATCATTAATTTACGTAGAGTTACTCCACTTCTTTATCAAGTTACATGAAACCGGGCTAAAACACGATGTCACTTGTTCTAATTAATTGCTAGAATGATCAATTGTGATTACATCCACTGAGGCTTCAATATTGAATTTATTGGCATAAAGATATCTAAGTAAAAGATCATCTGTATGGATATTCGCATCATATTTCTGATTCTTTTATAATGCTTAGGCTATTGCACTTATTTGCATTCGTTCAAATTAATCGTAATCTTGCACTTTGAAAATCTTTCTGATTGCATTTTAACCAACTCCTATTTTTATACTCCCAGCTATGAGTCAATAATAAACTTGCATACGATCCAATATAATATTATCTGCCACAAAGCCAGGCAATCTGAGATAATCAAATCGTTATTGAAACATATTTTAATATAAATAAATTTTAGTTAATAATGAATATATTTCAGAACTCAATAAAAAAATAACAAAATCTTTTAATTTATGCTAAAAGGTTTATAGAATAAATATTCATAACAATTTAATGTGCATTTTTTGTATTTTGGGAATAGCAATCTTTTTGTGGTTACTACACATCTACATGACTGGAGGTGTATGCAAAATCAAAAAGAATCTCAGCGGCAAAGTTGTCTTCATAACTGGGGCCAACACTGGCATTGGCAAGGAAACAGCACTTTAATTGGGAACTATGGGTGCTACCATTGTGATTGCCTGTCGAGATACTATTAAGGGATAAGCAGTGTTGGATGAATTGGTATCTTAAATTAACTTAAACATAGAATAAACTAACCAAAGCTTTCATGATAAAATTGGATTTATCCTGTCTCAATTCTGTAAAATAAAGCGTAGAGGATTTTAAGAAGCTGAATATCCCATAGATCGATATCTTGATTAATAACGCTGGTGTGATGGCTCCTCAAACATATAAGACCACGAAACAGTCTTATGAACTTTAATTTGGTACCAATCACTTAGGTCATTTCTTGTTGACTGAGCTATTGGTACTCTTTATTTCTCCTAACTCATCTAGGTTCCTTATTTGAAAGTTGCCTAATAAAGTAGATTGGTCAATGTAGCATCCTTAGCTCATAAGCACTCCAAGTTGGATTTCTAAGACATCAATTGTTCACAATATGCCAATTCTAAACTATGGCCAATCAAATACAATCTCTAAGCCTATGGAAACAGTAAACTATGCAATATCCTCCACGCAATGGAAGTTTCTAAAAGACATGGAATCAAGGGTTGGTAAGACAAATCTCTATGATAGTTCTTTACATCCTGGAGTAGTTCGAACAGAATTAGTCAGAGAGATTGTAGGAAATCCAATATTGAACATCGTATTCAAATTAGTTACTCCCATTTATTTTATATTCACTAAGAGTTGTTTACAGGGAGCTTAGACCACCTTATAATGTGCTTTAGAAGATTATGATAAATTAGTTGATGGAGGATACTATTCAGATTGCAAGATAAAACAACCATTATTTGCAAATAAGCAATTAGCCGAGAAGTTATGGGAATTCTCCACTGAGAAATTGAAACCCTATCTGTAAAAATGAAAGTGAGTGTATAAATAATAAAAATAATATATTAATCAATTATGGATAAACTCTCATATTTAAAGAAGTACATGGATAATGGACAATCGAAAACAAAAGTTACTTATCAAAATAATATTAAAGATTAAGACAATATTGATGTGTTGATGGGCAGAGTAATAAGCAAAGAAAACTATGATGAAATGGAATAATAGCCAATATTTGTAGAGACTGTAGAATCTATACTCATTGACAAATAAAAGAAATAGCTGTTTCTCAAGTAGATGATGAACAAAGAGAGAAGTAGAAGCAACAGTCAAGGATCTAGTTCATCTGATTCAGATTCAGACTCTGATGATTCTTCCAGTAAGTCTGACTCTGATATGTCGGTTGAGAGAGCACCTAAGCCTCAAGAAGTCATTCATAGAGATGTCAAGACTGGTCAGAGAATTACTTAAAGTCAAAGGGTTGAATAGGAAAAATAATTGAATCCAAAATTGAAAGCCAAAGAAGATAAATAGACCGTTCTTTAAGCAAACAAATAGCAAATTGAAATGTGGTCTAAGGGACTTGTTTAGATTTAAGAGAAATAGAAGAAGTAAGAAGATGCTCAATAAGCTTTAGCAACCAAGAATGAAGAATAGATTAAGTAAATTGATATGCAATTGATGGGTCAACAGAAGTTTGATGATCCCATGAGGAAGATGATTTAAGAAGAAGATGACAAATAAATTACGTTAAAGCAATCTGATTTCTTACTCAAATGCAAATTCCCACCCCCAATCAATAGATTCAATATACTGCCTGGATTTAGATGGGATGGAGTCGATAGAAGTAATGGCTATGAAATGAAGTTATTGAACTCTATCAATGATAGCAAATATAAGAAATTAGAAATGCAACTTGAAAATATGAGAGATTAATGAAATATATATATTTTTTAACCTAAATATTAATTTGAATTTAAATTGTTATGAATTAAGAAATATCGAGAGCTGAGTTATTGCAATGGGTTAACGATTTACTAAAAACGACGATTAATAAAATTGAATAATTAGGAACTGGGGCCATCTATTGTTAACTTATTGATGCAGTTCATCCAGGAAAAAGTATTTGATTTTTAATGGTTAGTCCAATTAAGTAAAGTAAATTGGAGAGCAAAATAAGAATATGAGTTTGTTAACAATTTTAAGATCCTTTAATAATCATTCACCAAGTTGGGATTGTAAAAACCCATTGAAATTGAAAAATTGACTAAATGCAAATATTAAGATAATCTTGAATTTCTATAATGGATGAAAAGATATATCGACACTCATTATGTTCCCAAAGACTACGATCCATTGACAAAAAGAGGGAATCAAGATTTTGAAGATCCTGACAAACAAATTAGAAATTAATCAAAACCGAAAGTTCTAACAAAAAACAATACTAAAGATGTATGATCATTTCGATTATCTTATAGCAATAGATCATTTAAAACTTATCTAAGAATTCCTCATTTGCAACAATCCAAATTTTAAATAATGACTTTTCCAATAAAGAAAACAGATAGGCTTCCATGACTGATTTATTATTGCAGATTGAAACATTGAAATGCGAGAGAGATTTTTATTATGTAAAACTAAAAGACTTGGATGGGTTAATGGATTAGCATTTGCAATAGGGTTTGACAGCTGATTAACTTTGCAAAGGAATCAAGGAAATCCTATATAACACTCAAGATAAATCCATAGTGGTACAATAAAACGGAGATTTAGAAGTCACTTACTATGAGACCAACGAAGATGCCAAGTCTGAATTCTGTAAAACAGAACAAAATTAAGCAGATGATATATCCATATCTTGAAATTAATTATAAATTATGTATTTCATATTTTCAATACTATTTTTTAACTGTAATAATATGAAAGAACAACATCTTGTATCAATCAGCTATGCTCTTTATAGATTGAACAGCCATTCTTTGTTCTGAGTCTTGTTTCTTATAATCTTTCTCTTTATCACTCTGATCCGAGGAACGACGAGACGGACTTTAAGTCTTGTTCCTGTCTTGAAATGCAATCAGTGAGCAAGGCAGGAACATGTCTGCTTCTAATTGCAAAGCCCCCAAATATAGATCATTCGAATTAAAGGAAAAATAGGAGTATTCTTTAAACCTTTGTAAACACAATATAGTATAAATTCCTATCAGAAGAGTTGAAACATACACTAATAGTCCAACCATATAGGTTGATCTAGTAAAATACATCTTGAATAAGAGGAATTGATACTAAGAAAACTGAAACACAAAGCTAAAATATAGTCATCTTTTTCCATAAATCCTTCACTTTTAAATCAAATTCCTCATGCTTTTGAGTAGGAACGTAAATCTTGAGAGTGACGTAGCCTTAAATCGCAATTAATGCAACCAAAAATATTTCAACTCTGATGTCAAAGAACCATATGGATATGAAAACAATCAAGATTATTTTAGAGACAGCGTGAACGCAACATATACCAAAATTATACCTTGTCTATCATTTGAATTTGAATGTATTACCTCTTAGATCTTATCGGAGAAACATTGTATAGCCAAAATAGTGAATAGATAGGTTAAAATAAATAGGTATTAGATCCAAGGAATAAATGTCCAAGCTTGTCCTAAAAACGTTGTTTATGAAATTAACATTGATAAAAAAGTAGCTATTATTAACTAAATAACAGCCACAAATAGAGCTGTTTGCTAGTAAATTTAAGGTCTCTCTCCTCTAAACCCTAGCTTTTCTTACATTACTCTCATTTCATAATTGACTATCTGATTAATGTCATCATATTTTTCAGCTGCCATGTCTTGAATTTCATTTATTTTTTAAGTTAAACTTCCTTGTTGATTTGGGATATCATATGCTTAATCTAAATCAACTTAATTTAAGTGATCCTCCTCTCTAGAATTCATTGCTATATGTTATTATGTAAAATAAAAATAATGAAATTAAAATCAATTACAAGTTGTCAAAAGTGACTTAAGTTCAGGAAATACAAATCGTTAAATGACATAGTATGTCTGTCACCCCCAAATACAATCATAAAATCGTTAAATACAGCAACAGAATGTCCATCTCTAGCGCATGGTTTCTTACCATTAATAACATTCTAACCTCCTGTTATTGGTAAAAGAAATCTAAGACGATATAAGGGATTATCAATACTTTGAAATGATTTATTATCCAAATTCAGTCAATATTCCTTTTTTTAATTTTAAGTCTTATTTAGGATTGCCAATCAAGATAATAGATGTCTTTAATTTTTCAGTCACATTGCAATCATCTTAAAAGTTCATTATTTCTCTATTTTCAACTTCAAATAATTTTAACATGGCTGTTTTTTTTTTCTTCTGCTCCCATCTTTTTCTTTCCTAAACATTATTTAAAGTTGTATGAACAGTTGAATTATTCTAATTGTTTTAATTACTTTAGTATTAACTCAGCTCAGGACTAGCAAAGTTATTGGGATTATTATTAATAGAATAAGAAGAATACTATGATTATGATCCAGGACGTAGTTTATTTGGTGATGGACTTGGTGACTTTCTCAAACTTAATGGTCTAAGTAAGATAGGTCCTCTCCTTGGTTTCTGTTATCTTGGTTGATTTCTATTGGTTTTTGTAGGAGAAGGTACTTCTGCTTCCTTTCGCCTAGAAGTATCAGCATTGATTGTTTTCCATTTTTGGATATCCACGTTGAAGCTATGCAAATCATCAAGTTCCCAAGTCACATCATGAATGCCTCCGAATAAAATTAATTTGTTTTGATATGAAATTAATGAATGTCCTGATCTAGTCCTTAGATCTTCATTCAAACTGTCGATGCCAATAAATATCCATTATAATGTTAACATATTGAACTGCCAGAGGTCATTATATCTCTTATCTCCATTCTTTCCACCAAATATATACACACTCTGATTATGACTAGTTATGGAACTACCATCTCTAGGTGCTGGTTCCATCCCTTTTTGCTTGTTTAATTTCATCCATCTATTCTCATTGAAATTAAAACTGAATAAATCATTCGAGTGTTTGCATTCATTCCCACCATAAAAACCACCAAAAATTATCCATTAATCGTTGTATAACGTTGCACAATGATTATCCAATGGTGATGGATAGGTTTTATTAATTTCTAATTTTTGCCATTATTGTTTTTTGACGTCATGAATGAATATTTCATTTGTTGAAATTGAATCAGCTACTTATCCACCAAATAAGTAAATATTATCTAAGTAACTGCAAATTGAATGTCTGCAACGAGGTCCTGGTTCATAATCGCATTTGATTTTCTGCCATACATAAGTTTGAGCATTCAGATTAAGTTTGTAGAAGTCTTTCATAATACCTTCTGCATACTAGTATCCTCCATATAAATATAAACTGAGTTATTATGTTAATATACTGATTGTTTAAGATGGTTATTGATGAACTTGATCTGGGAAGGAGATTTTTGCCATCTATCTTGCACTCCTACCATTTTGGATCTAATTATTCTTAATTAACTTTCGTAATCAAAGGTAAATATTTGTATTCTGATTCTTAGAGATGAGATTCAGTCGGACTAGCCGGATAAAGTTTTAAAGAGTCATTCTTCCTATATGTATGAGATCTGTTGGAGTACATGAAAATAATAAATTTAATTCTTAGCTTTAATAAATTTTTGATAAAAAAGTGACCATTTTAAAACAAATTCCCTTTTCATTTGGTATATTCCCTTTAATTAATAAACAGATAAAGATTTAATTGTTTGACCAAAAAACAACCATTTCAATAAAATATTTTGCCATTAATTTATATATGATTAGTTTTTAATAAGTGATAAATTTTAGAGAAATTCTACTCTGTTCAACTTTGAGTGAAAGGCCAGTTAAAATTGAGTTCTCACAATATGTAAAATCAATATTCCTATAGATAAGCCAGGTCCTCATTTATAGACAATGTTAAAATTATTGCAATTAATCTAAACTGGATGCAAGATAGATGTCAACACAAAAGGAATCATTTATATACCAGGTTATTATTATTAAATTCATATTAGGAATCATAACAAATTAAGATGGTATGTTACAAACTTATAATTGTGGTGCTGAAAGATCTATATCATATTATTTAGAAATATTGTTGATTCTGAGTTTATTTGGCAAAGCACCTTTAAATATTGAATTAAATGGCCTAACTAATGATTCAACCGATTAATCTGTCGATTCCATAATCAATGCATATATCCCTTTAATAAAGAAATTCAGTCCTGATTGGGATGTCTCATTAAAAGTTACCAAAAGGGGATTTCTGGCAGGAACTGGCACTATCATGTATCATTAAAATATGAAATTTATAGTTTGCATTCTAAACCAATAAAATAGATTTAAAATACAACTATAATTGAGAGAGGACCTATTTGCAAAATTAGAGGAGTGTGCTCAGGAAGTAAAGTGGCTCCTAATCTTTTGAATCGAGTTGTTGGTCAATGTAGAAATGTATTCAATGATTATATTCCTGATGTTTGGATTCACACTGATTTACAAAAATCATAAAAAGGAATAGAGTTTCAAAGCGGATATGCAGTTTCATTGGTAGCAGAAAGCACTAATGGATTATTTATTTCATGTGATTGTGAATATTCAAATGACCTTAATAATCCAGAGAAAGTTGGAGAAGCTGCTGCATTGAGATTGTTAGATGAAATTAAAAATTGTGGATGCTGTGATACAACCTAATAATAATTTGCACTATTGCTAATGGCAATTAGTTAAAGAAAGGTGAGTCAAATAAAATTAGGAAGAATTTCAACTCACACCATTGAAACTCTTAGGATTATAAGATCAATATTTGGTGTCACTTTCAATATAGAAGATTCAGTATTTTCCTGTATTGGTTGCGGCTTAATGAATTTGTCTAGATAAACACAATGAAATTGTTTATAATAAAATTATTGTATTTTTGTAAAAACCATCAATTTATTATAATTCTGAATTATATAGGTGACTTTAACTATACAATTCGGCGTATTGTTGGTTTCTGAATAGTATTTTATGTACTTGGCTAACAAATTGTTTATGTAAATAAAACTAATAATTTGACTTAAAAAATTATTATTCCATTTAAAAACATTAATTCAATAAAGAATTTGTAATTTATAGAGACACAAGAATTAAAATAATTGAAATATTGAATTAAATCAAAATAGAAAAGAGAAAAAAAACAAATAAAAGAAATTTTGTTTATGAATATTTTGGATTTATATATTGGTATATCCTTCTATATAAACAGATGATTATTTAGTAATAACATGAAAATAAATAAAGAATTTTAATAATAAAATTTTGGTATTATAATTTTACATCTAACAATATATTAAAGAAAGCAATTATATTTATTTAAACAATAATGTCAAATAATGAAGGAATCAACGAGTAAGAATAATAACATCCCCTTGACTACTACAAGGAATCGATTCGATTATACTATTATAATATAGTTCTCCATTAACATGTAGAATTTGTCTCCTAAATTATATCAGGTTGAATAAGTCACTCAAGAGCGAAATGAGATTAAACAAAAATTATAGAAATTTTAAGCTTTGGAGGATCAAGAAAGTGACCTATCCATGGATGACAAAAGAAAAAGAAACAGAAGATCAGCTGTTGAGATTCCAAGAAGTCATGTTTGTTAGATAAAAAATTGTAATAAATCTTATGGCTCAGAAGGATCGTTAATGCAACATATGAAAATTAAACATGGTATTACCCTTGAAAAACATATGAATTTCATTTTATGAATTAACTATTAGTTTAAGTAAAAATTAAATCATTAATCATAATGATTTTAATGGACCTCTCCTCCTAACGATGCTATGTTAATTAGATCATCAATTTTTTATTTCTATATTCAGATTTCTCTTTATAAGCTAAGCTAATTTGCTATGTATTATTTAAAAACTTGAAATTTCCGTAGTTTCCATAAAATTAGAAAAAAGTGAATTCAGAGTATAGAAATAAAATTGAAAATTCATATCGATAGATGAACTCATAAAATTCTTATACCTGCACAAGGTTTAGGTGTTAAAGCTATTCTCTATTAGACTCTGCATAAAATTATAAAATATATCCGTATTGTTCTTTATTTTTTCTGTCTTCTTAAAATATCTGAAATTTAATATACTAAGAATACTCTAATTTCATATATATAGTATTCCTACATGTAGATTACTTATAAAGAAGGCTGATAAGTGATAATACTTGACTTTCTAGATCAAAATTATTGATGTATTTTATCTTCATTAGATGAGATCTTAAATAGGATGTCAATCAAATCAAAAACCATGTCTCTAAAATTTAGTTTGATTATCTGTGACTTTAGAGTAGATACTTGCACTCCCTTGCTAATCAATAAACAAAGTATCAAAGGATAGAAATCAGAGAGATTGGATATTAATAGAAATTATAATGATCAAAACAAAATTTAATTAGTACATCACAAAAGGAGAATTTCATATTATTTATTATTAAGTTAGGTGAGATTTAATCATAAAAAGAAGTAAAAATTGGCTAAAATATAAAAGAAACATTGAATATATTGTTTATCAAATGGGAAATTAATATCGTATGAAGTGTACGTAACATTTAGGTATCACTGGACGTATTTCAGAATATTTTTTAATATATTTATGAATATGGTTTTTCGCTCTATTTTATAATCTTATATTTTATTTCAGATATAATAATATAATTTATGAAATAATAAATGGAATAAAATATAATATAATCAACTACTGTTAAAACAATCAAAGAACTCAAGAAGAAACAAGAATTTAGAACTTCAATGGAAGGAGATGAATTTGAATAAAATGAATCTACATAAAGCGAAAAACGAACCCCCGATGATGAAACTAGCAAAACATAATACACCAAATTTAGACTTAATCATAAAGGATCAATCAATTAAATATTACCCAAATTAAGTCAATCTAATCTGTAGGAATCCACTAAATCCTTATAAAAATAATTGAGCGAGGAGCTTCCTCCTAAATAATTTGGACAAAGAAAGAGATTTAATAGATATGCCACATAAAAATTATAACAGCAACCATTATAACTTACTGAATAAATCGATTAAACCACTGCAATGAATCTTATTTTAAATAAATCCAAAACATTAGCAGACTATTATACAAATAATCAACTAACATCAACTTAGATTCACATGTTTCTTACTGATAACAAATAATTTGTTTTTACATTTATGGCATTTCTTAATCGGTTAGCAGAGAAGGGGATCTTATCAATCTCTCTAACCAATATATAAAAGTCTGTTCTAACATAAATAGAGCAATTTACAATTAATCAAATAAATAGGGAATTAAATAAACTCGAATTAAATAAGAAAATATAAGATCAAATGAAAAAAATTGAAATCAAACAAAATTAATATTCAAAATTTCTCTCTGAATTAGAAGCATCATTAAAATTTTTTTGAGTTATTTTTATATCACCTTTATTTAACATTGTAAATTTTTTAATTAGACCTCACAACACTATGTTTGTACATATTATCAACATCAATTCATTGTATATTAGGATTATAAAATTATTATTAAATTTTAGATTTCTTAATATAAACTTAATTGATGTTATTAAAACAGTTTCAATACTCATATTTGAATTTACTCGATTGTAATATAATTAAAATTAAAATGCAATTATAAACATGTGTCTAATTTGGATTTTTTATGATGGATAAAAAAGTATATGGTATAACTTTATTTAGTATTACTGAATTTTATTGAGATGTCGAAATTATATTGATAAATTTATAAAACATATCATAAGTAACCTTTAATATTGAAAACAATTATATTTTTCATTTTTATTACAAGAAACTTGGAGAATCAAAACCTGATACTTCATGCAGTATTGATTATGATTACATCATTAAACTACTGTATTTGAGTTTAACGGCTGAATTCAATTCTCCTTCTATCACATCCATTTCTAATTCATTTTTTATTGATTATAATTATTGTAACTATTATTCTGTTTATTCAATTCGTTGATTTATTTCTTTTAATTTGATTCTTTTAAATTAAACTAATCTATCTAAACTATCCTCTTCAAAATGAATAAAAATTACGTCTAAATTAATAACTCCACTCTTTCTAGCTCTTATAGCATTTTAAAAGTTTTCTCTTTCTTAAGAACTTCCAAAATAAGCATAATTTAGTTGTTTACCAACATGCAATCCTAAACAAGTTTAGCATTAAGTTTCTTCTAAGTAAAATTGATCTGACATATAAGGTATGATGGTAACAAAATTTTGAGGATATTTATGTTGAACTATATTGTTTTGACCTAAACTAATATAATATGTAAAATTCCCATGTAAAGGAGTGGATAAATAATCACAAATAATTCTACCTTTATATGTGAGTAAAGGTGAGGGAGGAACGACCCTATCATTTCTAATTAATTTAAAGGTTGATTGTTACACAACTTTTAAACTCTAAATATTGAATACAATTCTTACATTTTCTTGCTCTATCATTTTAGTTCTAAAATCTGAATCATTGGGATTGATAAAATGAGACATTACTTTTATTTCTAGATCTTTGGCAATGGCAAATCGAAAGACCTCAGCTATATAATTTCTTTATTCCTAATATCTAGCCCTATAGATGATGCATTTATTATTATTTGTTACTATTATTTCATCTAATTAGAATCCATAAGTCACTTTCTAAGAATCACATATATTATACTTCTAATTAAACGAAATGAATAATCTTGGGTTATTCTCCATCATATATCTCACAATAAACGTGATCAATAAAGTTAAAAAATAGCACTAATAGTTTCTTTTTGAGGAAAACATCAAAAGCTACCCAAGGATATAATCTTCTAGCTAAATTAAGTTTGAGAACATACACATTTATTACAGACTTTACTCAAAAGTTATAGGTTAATAAAGTAAAGATCGAAGACCTAAAACATAAAAATATTAATCCTTAAATTATAGCCCATATAATTTGCAAGACATTATTTTTTACTTAGTATCCTTTTGCGAATATTTTATGATATTGTTTAGATTAAAACTTTTAGGATAATTGGTGATACTAAATAATTTTGGATTATATGAAAATTCTGGATCGCATATTCTTTTCTCAAGAGTATCCTCTTCTTTGGTTTTCTGAATCATTTAGCTTAATTGTAAGTCTTGCTAAAAAGATAATTTGAAATAGGAGAACAATCCATAGAAATTGAAATTCTCACTATTTTATATAAATGTATAATCCATTTAATAAAATAATGGAGCTTAACATTCTTTCACTTTATCAATATTTATTAATAATCATTGTTTTTCAGCTGTACCATCTGATGCTACATTGTATTCTTGATTTTCACCATCTAGTGTTATAACTTTGACTCCATTAACTTTTCCACTTGAACAGTTATCCCTAATGATTTCCAAGTCTTTAATCTAACCTTTAATCTTGATAACTGTCACAGGTGAATTAGAGCATTGTTTTTTACAGTTATTCAGATTATTAACGTACTCTTTTAACAGTTTGCACAATTCCTTTTTTGCCTAAGCTCTTTCCTCAGGATCTAATGTATGTTATATTCAATTTACTTTCTGAATCTAAGCCTTTGCATTAATCTTTTAATAATTGCACTTAAACTAATCCAATTTAGCTTTTTGTTAATGGCAATTCCAACTTGTGTAATTTTTTCATCAATTTTTTTCCAGAAACTTAGGTTTGAACTTCTAGAAATGAATTTGACTTTGATGATAATAGATGTTCCATAGATTTTAATATTTTGATATCATGAGAAATAGCTTTTTAATGTTTTAATAAGTCTTCCCATTATTGCATTTGTTTTTCAACCAAAGATATTTGATCACTCTTAGCACAATCTACACTCTTGATGTCAAATTTTGCCAGTTCTTCTAAAGACATCATTTAATCTGTAAAGGCGTAAGCACTCAAACACAAAAGTACTGTTATTAGCAATTTCATTAAATAAATATCAAAATTCGATAATTGATAATTATAAAAAGACTCATACATACAAAAAAAATCAGGTTTTTTTAATTCATTTAATTCAGTTATTTAAATATTCAAGTAACTAGTCTTCATCAAAGGTAGTCTAAGACCATTTATTAAGTTTATCAATTCGAATTTCTTCCTCTGTACAACATTTTTTTGTTATAATCTGTAGAGGTTTAACATTTATTTTTCTATAACTAGTTTATTTTGCTTTATCTTGAATGTCTATTTTTTTACTGTTCATTAAAACTATCTGCTATTATATAAGATATTTTTCAATTGGTGTATATGATTAACCAACTGCTCCAAGGCCATTAAATTTATTCAAAATAGATGGTTAGGAAAGTCTCTGTGATTAAAAATTCTCTGATTTTTATTTGTTGCTCTTCAGTGGTTTCTAAACAGACATAACCAATATCGGTGGTAATGATTTTATTATAAGTGGCTTCTTCAAAACTTAAGATAATGAAATTTGCTTGTATTTTCTATGCAAAAGCATGTTAGGCTTGTTTCTTTCAGATAAAATCATAGATAAATTAAAAATATTTCTCAGATAATAAATATTCGATTAATTCAAACAACAAAGATACTGAAAGTAAGAGATACTAATACCCTTAGAGTAGAAATTACACTTTATCAGCAAATGAACACCTTATAATATAATAAGAACTGTTAAATATGTTTTGATAAAATTAAGTCTTTATATGAGATTTATATTATTAATATATAATATAAACTCAATACTTAATTTATTCTTAAGTTAACTGAATTTCTAATAAAACATTCAATTCATATTGTCGATTCAGACTAAGAAATATTTTATTCCTAATTATTCTGAGTCCAATCAGATTTATTTGTTTATATTTCTTAATGTAATAATATATTATTTTGTATACAATTCAATTTTGATGATTTATTTAAATTTTGGAGCAGTAAAATTAAATTATTTATTATGTGAAAACTTTAATATAATAAATATAATGTATTATTATTAAGACTAAAGACATAGTGAATCAATGGTTATTGCTATTGATTATAAAATCATTCAAATAGAATTTGCAATAATTAAAAGACTAGAAATTATAGAAAATCTTTGAGGGTTTAACAACTGACACAAAGGTTATCATTATTACTGAGTGCTTATCTAAACAGAATTTAGAAATAATTATATAATTATTTAGATAGCAAATTATATTATTTCTCTAAAAACCTAATAATTTCCATCTTTTTATAATAAAGGGTTTGATTAAAATGATGCTTTTATTTGATCAGAGTTTGATTGACTATTAAAATTAAGATAAAAATGTCAAAAGAAGAAAAACTGAAAACTAAGCTTTTAAAAAACATTCATCAACAATCTCTACAAGAATATTAACAGCAATCAAGCGATCTAATTTCAATTTAACCTTAAATTAATACAATTAATGATTATTTGAGAATAGAAAATAATTAATAAGAGTATGAGAACGAAATAATAGATTTCGCAAAGTAAAATTTAGAAAATCAATTTAAATAATCATAAGTTACAAATATTAAATTGTAATTAAAATAGATAATTCTCTCTAAAATTCCATTTCCATAATTTTTAGCCTTCATTAAAATAACTGATAGAAGAGCATAAATAAATTACAAAGCTAAATTAGTGGCTGCATTGAATTAGATTCTCTCAAAACATAATTCCAAAATTTAAGATATTGACATATTGAATATAAATTTTAATCCCATAGATGATGAGGATATTATCCTATATATATTGGTTTTATTAGAAGAATTTGTTAACAAAAATAGATCTATTAAATTAAGTGATTTTACTTAATCGGAAATCAAAGGAATGATGAAGGTTTTTCATAAAGCAAAAGAATTTAATGTTTATAATGCGATTAAAAAAAAATCTTTAACATTTGTTTTAATAGTATAAAACATCAAGTTGATGTCATTTTATTTCAATAATCAAATAGATTGCTTTGATTAATAGCCATTTCTAAATTCAGAGGATTCAATTTGTATTGAATTGCAATAAGACTCAATAGAGGAAAACAAATTGATGGATCAAGAAAAGTCCAGAGAATCAATTTAGCTAATGGTATTGGATCAAAGTAAATTAAAGTAGCAATATCAACCTATAAATTCAAATGTACAATAAGCTCATGAATTCAATAGATTTGAAAAAATGGAGGACTTTACTATAAAGATTCTAATCTTGAGATTAAATGAATTATAGATTCCCTTCCCAGAAATACTGAGAAAGATTAAGTTTACTTATAAGAGCAAGGATTTCGCCATATTAGATTAAAAAGGCATGTTAACTATTAGTCCAGATTTTGAATTAATTAAGTAAATATGTGCTCTTCCTTAAATACAAAAGTTTTCATAGGAATTACAGTTGCCTATGCTATCTTAATTCGTACCAAAAAGAATTAGGTAAATAATAATTTAAAAATATTAACACTATCAAAATAAATCTATTTTAAATGCAATGGAGGAAATGATTATTGTGATTAAAAATAGGTATTCTGATTGCTATGAGGAATTATTAAGAATATATAGGGATGATAAATTTAATATATTTCTTTAATCTATTTGGAATATTTGTGGAGATTAAATTAAAAATATATTATAAAATAAAGTAGATAGTCATAAATTATTCCCTGAATTTGGTAGTAATATTTTGAGAATTGGAACAATGCTCTTTGAGATTAAACAGAATATAGGTAATAACCTGGATTGTGATCAAACTGGGGCTAAAAATATTAGATAAATATGTATAAAATAAAATATGTAGTCTCCTCTACTAAAAATATTTTTTTGTCGATTAACGAAAGTTTAAAAGGCTTTCCCTTTAATGCTTAAACTTCTTCATTTTTCTAATTTCAATGTCATCCTAGTAAACAGGAAATTTTGTTTAGAAGAAATTGCTCAAACTAAATTGTTTATAGAATTTATGAAGAATAAATTTAACTATGATATCGAATAGTAGAAGCCCTCAGAAAGAGTTGAGTTAGTGTTTTTTACTAATAAGTTCATCATTGAACCTGAATCATCTGAGACTTGGCCTAGAATCATTATGCAATAGCTACAATTGATATATCAAAAAAGGAAAAAATACGAGTAATTGATACGGGAGGCTGTTGAAACAAAAGCATATAAATAAAATATCAAAGAGTTAAGTGCCATTTAAGAAAAATAAGATGTAAGAGCTAAAATTAAGGAACTATTGTTATTGATTTATGATTTTATAGTAAATAATTAAAATTGATTTGTCTTGAACTAAGAATAAACATATTTTGATTAATTTTGAAATATAATTTTTATATATTAATGATAAGTAAATTCAATAAATCAAATTTTTTGCTGTAGAAAAAAGAAGAGAAGTATTCTAGGGAGTTGGAAAGGAAAAAAATTGAGATGGCATCCAAAATTTTTATATTTTATAAAAATACAAAAATTTGTAATGATCTCAAAAAATCGATGATTTAATAGTACCTTCCAAAAATCTAAACTGCTTTATCTGTTCAATTTATGAAAGATCTGGTATATATAAATACTATAATAGCAAACATTTTATAAAGTCTGCAACATAACACTAAATAAATGTCCAGAATTTTTAAAACCCTTTTTTCTTTTAAATAAAAAGAATGTCTAAAACAATGAGACTTATGTTTTAAATATGCTTCAACTGTTTAGTGGATGCTTGTAGATTTAGTAGAATAATTTTGTTTTTAACTTATTCAAGGGAAATCAATTTTTAATGAATCGGCTGCATGTACGAATAATTAAATATATTTTTAGTTTTCCAAAGCCCTTTATCTCGGGTTTTATTTAATTCAGACATCAAAATAAGCTGATAATTTTATTAAATCTATCAATGAAATATTAATTTCGATCCATCAATTACTAAGCGCCTGTTAATTAGGTAAAAATATTTTATTATTTTAGATTTGTTTTATGCCTATTTCTATAGACTAGATACCTAAATCTTGCAAAATAATCTGCCTTAATTAATAGTTTAGAAAGGATTTGAAATATTTCTATTTTACTATCTAAATTTAAATAGAAATCAATAAGCAAGTTGGGATTTGGGATTTAATTACGTAATGATGATAGAATAGAACAGTTCATTTGATTTTAGCGACTTGATGAATCATATAAAAAAGTCTTAGCAATATAATTAGCTTATTTCTATGATATTAACTTCAGAATTAGAATTACAATAAATAAGAAAGTTATTTAATAAGTTACAAATATTAACAATTCCAAATAGTGAATTGTTATTTGAAATCCTAACTCAACTATTGTAGGTATTGGAGTAGAATTTTTATAGAATGAACATGCCTCAAGATTATAAGAATTTATAATATCAAAATAATTCAGAACACAAGAAATTAAAAATATTAAGAAAGAAAAAAGAATTTATCTAATTTACAGATTAAATCAATTTTTCAAAACTTTTAAGTCTATTAGAAAAACCATAATTCAGCGACCTCAGTTCAACAAGTAAGTTCATTTATTACTTGGTTAATATTGGATAAAATAGAAAATTGGAAATTATTTAATAGATGTAGAAATTAAGATACATAGATAATGATTTTACTAAATACTTGCTTAATTTATCAAAATTAAAAGAGTTCGAAAGTATTCCTGTTGAATCTATATCTGTGTATTGTTATTTTAAGGCTAACGAATTCTAATTATTGGATGATAAGGAGTTTAGAAATATTGCTCTGAAGAATGAAGCAGTAAAGCAAGAGTTGAATGAAATTTTTGGATTTATAATAGAATATGCAAAGTTTTGTATTTCTTATAATGTAAACCAACACATCTATAAGGAACTGAAACTATTTATACGAGAAATATTTGATCGTAATTAGATTTTAAATTTTTATTAATGGAAATACGAAAATATGAAGATAAACAATCACATCCCCTTTTTTTCATTATTTTCACAAAGAATTCAGAAGTTCAATTAATATTTGGAAGAGGATAAGAAATAATTCAATAGAAACATTCTGGCTATGCTTACTTATGATGAATTTGGAGAGCCAATTATGAAACAAAGCATGATGGTTGTGATTAGGAGAGGAGAAGAATTTTAAGATGCATTTGATTAATTGGAGAAAAAATAATTAAAGAATATGTTTCATGTAAAGTTTGTGAATTAGATGGGTATACCAGAAGATGGAATAGATGCTGGGGGAGTGACAAAAGAGTTTATAACAAGAGTAGTTAATTAAGCATTGGATCCAACATTTGGTTTATTCATCGAGACTCCAGAGAAGACTATGATTCCTAATCCTGCATTTATGTAGGAGGAGAAATAGTAAAATATATGTTAAATATTTAGAAAATACGCCTTCATTGGTAAAATAATAGGGAAGGCTATTTATGAAGGAGTGCTTATAGAGAAGGTCCTAAATCAAGTGTTTCTTAATTAGGTTTTAGGAATAACGAATACAATTAATGATTTTCGATTTTATGATTCAGATCAATATCATAGAATTTGCAATCTCAAGAATCAAGATGTAACTGATTTTGGATTGACTTTTTCAATTACTCAGGAGTTTTATGGGTAGATTGTAGAATTTGATCTGATTCCTAATGGGAGATAGATTAATGTGACAAACGAGAATAAAATATCGTACATCAATTTGTACTGCCATTTTAGGTTGAATAAATAGGTAAAAGTATGATAGTAATTGTTACAGATAAAAGAACAGAGCCAAATCTTTAGGGCAGGACTGGAACAAGTAATTGATCCTGAGAAGTTCAAACTGTTTACTAATCAGGAATTATAATTGTTAATATCAGGATAGCCAGTCATTGATATATAAGATTTGATTTCGAATACCAAGTACCAGGGATACCAACCTTATGACAAGACAATTGAGGACTTTTGGAGCGTTGTGAATGACTTCGAATATGAACAGTAGAGTTAGTTTTTGTTCTTCTTCTCTTCGTGCTCCAGAGCTCCCACTTAGGTATTTTGAATAATTTACAAGAAAGGGATTTAAAAGTCTGGATCCTCCGTTTATGATTCAGAAAGTGCCCATTCATCATCAGAGTGAAATGTAGAAATTGCCAACTGCTTCTACTTGCTTTAATATCCTAAAATTGCCTGACTATAGAAATAGAGATATTCTCAGGGAAAAATTAGTTAAAGCCATTAGTTCAAACACAGGATTTGAGTTAACATGAATTATAGTATATTGATATTATAACATAAATAATATTTATTTATGTAATAGTAACTTCTGAATCCTCTGCCAAATATCAATGAGAAATACATGATTAAGTAATTATATATACTACTCAATCAGTATTAATGGGAATGACATTTTACCTAACAGTGGGAGAAAATCTTCCTAGTACGATGAAAGACCTTCAGAATAACGAAGAAGAGAAGAGCAGAAGTAGGAGCTGTCTCATTATAGAGATTTATGTGAGCAATTGAATAAAGAGAATTTGTTACTTAAATCCTTCCAAATAGAAAATAATGAGTTAAAATAAAAATAATTGCTCATGAATGTTGAGTTATCGGCTGCCCAATAGGAACTCTCGAGAATCAGAAACCAATTTGGATCTCAATAATCAACTGATAGGCAAGTTTAAAAAATTTAACAAGGTATTTTATGACAGCAATTTTATAGATAATTTAAATTTGTAATAGTAAATTAGTGACTTAAACAAATAAAAGCAGAATCTAGAGGCAGAACTGAAGTTATTCAAAGAAAACCGGTTAACTTAGACTATTGAAATACCAGATATGAATGCTTCAGTGTATCAGAGAAAAATAAAAGAAATGGAGGAAGATATTTAAATTTTGATTGATGATTATAATAGTAGTTAAGAAAAATTAGAAAAAGCTTTGAATGAATAAAAACAATAATTCAAATCTGACATTGATTAACTCAGAAGTCAGAACTAGTTGATGTCTGCAGAGATCTCGGGATGGCAATAAAGGTATAACAATTTAGAAATAATGAAGAATGAATTATCTAACAAATTAATTATTCTAGAAAAAGAAAATTAATAATTAGTGTATAAAACTAGATATGATGAATCCTAGGCTAATCTAGAAATCATATCCTAATTGAAAGATCAGATCACCTAATAAACCAAATCGATTACCAACTTAAAAGCAGAATTATAGTAGAAATAACAAAGTGAATCTTAATTAATTTATGAATAACAAATTATTAAATAAAAATTAGAGTAATTCTAAACCCAAACACTGAATTCATAAAAAATAGATAATCAACAATATAAAAATGAAATTTCTAAATTGAAATAGGAAATAGAATAATTGTAATTAGAACAAAAAGACAATGACTTTTACAAAACTAACATATACAATTTAAAGGAAGAATAACTACTTTAGTAGATCGACTCTCAATAAGAGGAGATTAAAAGACTAAGGGAAGAATTAATATCTTAGGAGGAGCAACACACTAAGAGGTTGAAAGATTAAGAACATCATTTCTAAATTGAAATCAAAAGTATCAATGAGAAATATGTTGTTTTACAAAATGAAATTAATTGTAAACCTTAATCTTATGAAGAAAGTAGAATTAAATTCTAAACTTAATTAGAAGTCAATAATTATGAAGCATAAACAGAAAAATTAAAAAGAGATATTCGCTAAATGGAATAGCAAATGAAAGAGCATGATATTCAAGTTAAGCTTTGGTAGGAGAGGTTTTATGAATAGCAGACATAAAATGAAGATTTGAGATACAAACATCAAGAATTACGAAATTAAATCAGCTAGTATCTTAGTTATAAAACTTAAAATGAATACGATTAAAAGACCATTCATAACTTAGAGGCCTTAGTAGAAGAATAATAAAATATAATGCATACATTATACCAAAAAGAATAGCATTATAAAGAGACAATCACAAAATACATTTAGAAAATAGAAGAATTTTAGTATGTAAATAATGAAGAATCAGTGAATTAGATTTAATAACTGTAATTTTAATTGGATCAATTGTAAATTAAGATCAAAGAACAAGAAGCTTAATTAAACATTAAATCGACATAAAGTTTTGATTTGGAAACATAGATTGAAATTGAAAAACTTAAATTTTCAGAAAGAGAAATCCTTATTTCAAAATAATAAAAATAAGATAAAAAAAGAATACAGCAATTAGAATTGCAAGTTGAAAACCTTTAGAAAGATTATGCTTTACTAAGTCAGAAGAAGAATGAAGTTATCAAAGAGTATGTTTAAGTAGAAAATTAATAAGAAAAAGAAAGAATTATTTAATTAGAGCAATCCTTATCAAATCTTCAATAAGAATATGTCATTATGAATTAATAGTATCTCAGTCTTCAAAATCAATGTAACACTTTAATTATTAGATCAGAACAAAGCAAAGGATCTGAGGAGGATAAAATTAAAATAAAGTAATTGGAAGAATAACTAAGAATAATGAAGGATCAATACTTTGAGTTAAATTCATTGAAATAATAAGTGTTGAAGGAAGTTGTTAAAGAAGTTATTGAAGTCCCATCAGAAAGTGATTAGATGTTAATTAAGTAGTTGAGATAGGAATTACAATAATTATAGGCAGAATATATGATATTAAATAATCAAAAGCGCAATTATGTTGAGGTGTAATCTGAGGTTGATAAAAATAGGATTAAAGAATTAGAACGATAATTGATTATCTTAAGGCAAGATTATGAGGAAGTTTGTAAAAAGAAATAATTAACAATAACAGAGTTTACAGAGGTTTCTTCAAAATAAGATTTGTATAGGATTTAATAACTGGAGAAAACGGTTTAACAATTACAAGAAGAAAATTTCAAATTGCAAATTTAGTATTCTGAACAACTTAAGAAATCTGTTATTATTAATTAGGATTTTGAATAAGTTTAAGAACTTTAATTTTAATTAACTACATTGAGAGAAGAAAATAAAAAATTGTATTTCCAATTGAATTAATAAAATGAATCTCTAAAGAAGTCATCTAGTTCTGATTTTCTAAAGATCTAATAATTAGAACAGAAGATCAGGAATTTAGAATAGAGTAATTTGGAGTTATAGAAATTACAATCTCAAATTAAAATAGTTAAGGAAACTGTTGAAGTAAGTAAGGATGAAGATTTATTCAAGATATAATAGTTAGAGTTATAACTATAATTAAAAACTGATGATATGTAGTATCTAGAGAAGTAATTAAATCTTTAAAAGAAAAATGTAGAAGAATTAATATCTGCAAATGAAAAAATGAAATATGAAAATACAAAAATGAGATCATAGTTATATGAATTGTAATCCACTGTTGATGATTTGTAATTTAAGATTAAGGAGAATAGTAAGTCTTAGGAAGAAATTAAATATTATTAATAGATGATCAGTTAATATGAACAAAGAGACAAAATGAAAAATGATTCACAAAAAGTGATTAGTGAATTGAAGAGCAAATTAAATGAATCAGAAAACCAGGTAAAAAGACAATGGGGAGAATTTGAATTAAGCAAACAAGATTATGAATTTAAATTAAAAAGCCAAGATACAAAATATAGTCAATAGATTTAATAATTATAATAGGAATTATAATTCAAATTATAATCAAGTGAATAAGAAAATTTAATTTGCAAAAATACATGTAAATAAATCTAAATCTAGAATGATGAAATGCAAAGAGAAATCAAAAGATTATCTGATTTGATAAGACAAAAGAATGATGAAATTAGGAAACTGAATGAAAACATACAAATATATTCTGTCAAAATCGATTAATACTAAACCAATTTCAAAGAAAATTAAATATAAATACAAGAAAATAATGTATAACAAGAAAAAATGTCTTAATTAATGCAACATTGTACTAAATTAGAAAATGCCTTAAAATAATTTGAAGAAGAAAAAAAAATTGAAAATAAAGAGCTTCATGAACATTTCAATAAAAAGATGATGGAAGTCTAAGAAATTATCCATAAAAAAGATGATGAAATCTAATAGCTGTCTATTTACATTGCAAGTCAACAGCAATAAATTTAAAATTAAGAGCTTGCTAAGATTTAATTTGCTAGATAAGATGAGTATTTATATTTCATTAATTTAGCAATTAACAATTTTTGATTGAGTTGTAGAATTAATTAAGTATAGTAAAACAAGAATTATTGAGGTAAACAACTTTGAAAGAAGAATATTAAAATAAAAACAATGAATTAATATTAAAAGTACAGTTATTATATCTAGATGTTTTAGATGGCAGAATATGAATAAGGGAATAGAGTTTCAGTTAAACCTGATTACTAGTTGACTGAAAGACTCAAAGGGGCAAGTAGTTATAGGAATCTTGCTAATGTTGAATACAATTTGAATGAGTCACAATTCTAAAAGTCAAATTAAAATTAAATGAGAACAAGAGATTCAACAAGCCTATATAATCCTAAGCCCAATAATTTTAATCCTCTAAATTCTTCTGTATTATTTTATATTTAGTGTAGATTATAAAATAAAAAGTATTTACTCAAAAAAAGAGTTAAATATATTGAAGACCATTTGTTTAATAATAATAAATATTTATTGATAATATTAAAATACAAGGAGTTAAATTCAGAAAACATCTTCATACAAAAGTAACATTTAAACTTCATGTTCTTGTTCATAATGATCAATTTTGTTTAAGGTTCTTTTTAATTTGTTTTCCTCCATCCTAATTTTAGAGCTATAATCAATTCAAAATAGTTACAGCTTATCATTTGCTTCTTCTAAACTTAATTTAACTAATAAATCTAATCTTTCTAAGTTGGATAGTTAACTCTTCAACTTTTATGCTAAAGTTTAATTTTTAACTTCCTTCTTTTCTAAGTTGTTTAAGAACTATTAGACTTTTTCACAATTTTTGCCATCAGCTTCACCTTCTTTTAATACCATTTTGGGTACAATCAAACCAGGCATAGAAAGTATTGTGTTCCAGTTAATACCTTCAAAAAATGGATGCTTTTTTATTTCATTAATGTCTTGGTGTCCAATTCTTTTGTTGTAATCAGGTTCCATTAATCGACACATGAGATCATAGGCATTGTGAGATATGCTTTCCTCTTCAATATCACTTACATTTGGCCATTCAATTCTGTAATTCAAAATGTTATCAAAGATCTTCTCAACAGAATCATCATTGAAGGGAGGTATTCCGCAAAGCATTTCATACATTATGACACCCAAACTCCAATAATCTAAACTGCTATTTGTTAAGGATTCCCCTTTTAAGACTTCTGGAGCAATATAATCAGGAGTTCCAACAATTCTTTTGTTTTTACTACTATAATTTTGAATGCTTGCTCTGACGGCTTGCTAAGCTTAGGGTAATTTCAGATCAAAGACAGTATTATATTATGGATCATTATGATCAGCAAATTCAGGAATTGTGTTTCTTAAAATAAACAAATAATCTTACGCTTCAATGTCCTATTATCTTAATTTTAATTTTAATCTATTATTAAAGCCAACCTCTGATAAACCAAAATCAGCTAATTTAGCATGGCCTTGTTTATCCAATAGTATATTATCTGGTTTTAAATCTCTATGGACAATCTTTTTGGATCTCAAATATTCTAAAGCCAATACGACTTCAGCTACATAATGCTTGACGTATTCCTCGTCTAAAGCCTTAATATAAGAGAATCTGATACCGTATACATCTTTAGAATATGTGAGAAATCTCCTCCTACCATATATTCTTAGACAAAGCATAAATTTTATTCATGGCTGAATGAATAATAGGCTTTAACTACAAAATCTCCAGATAAAATTTCAAAAATATTTCTTTCTGCTTTTAAAGTGTCTAACTAAGTCTCCAATTACTTTTAATAATATTAATTAATTTACTTTTTGAGAGCAATCAATTATTTTCATAGCATATAAATCCCCTGAAGTCTTCTTCTTCACTAAAAATACCCATCCAAATGCTCCTTGTCCAAGAGGTTTTATAAATTCAAAATCTTTCAAGCCAATCTCTTAGGATTAATTTGCTTTTTCAGCATTTATACTCACTAGTTCAGAATCTGAATTATAGCCTCTATCAACTGTGATGACTTCGAAGTCAAATGATTATTTGGATTTCTATGGAACCACAGCCATACTTTATTTCATATTATTATTCATTGAATTTTAAGGATAGAATAAACTTTTTTTTGGTTTACTCAAAGAATGATCAAAGTCATTATCATCATTATCATCATTAGTTTCATTCTATTTAATATTAGCTTTTTTTGCACTGGAGGATGAATAATTTGGACTCGCATCTTGAGGTGCCTCTAGATTTTAAGGTGAAATTTAGTTAGGTGATTCTTCAATTATTTATTCTGTTTCCATTCTTGCTCCTAGTTCAATGTGTAAGGGTTTTTGTGGCTCTTGTTAATTAAACGATATTGGTAATTTTCTACTGCCTTTCATCATCATATTTCTGTCACTGTTCTTCATATTGTTTTATTAAGATTTTTTCAATTCTTGATTGGAGTTTGGATTTGAATTCTAGACTTAATTTAGTTCTTCATCAGATTCACATTATTTAATATTTTCAAATGAATTTATTGCATTTCCTTCTTTGTCTTTCTATAAATCTTCAATCGAATCTACTTATCTACCAAGTCCTATTGATGGTATTAACTATTTTTTCATAGGAATTTCTTAATCGGAATCACATTGTGCAAAATCTGCAAAAGAGCAAATCTTCTAATTTCTAGGAGTTTCATCCTAAAAGTCCGATGATCCCATTCTTCCTGTTGGAGATTAATTAGAAGACTCAATTACTGAATCAACAGCTGTAGGGGATTGAGCTCTTCTGAATATAGAGGGTTTATTAGATTTTGGACTAATTAGTGTATCAGAAGAATTAGATAGATTTGCAATTTTATCCAATATCTTTGACCCTGGATTCGATTGTAATTGAGGTGGCTCTTCGGGATTGTTTTTTGATAAAAATGTCCTTTTCATTTAATTACTTCCAAGCACCTAGGATCTGGACATTGACATAGTTGTTAAGCTATCTCTTCTGTTAATGTCATTTACACTTCCAACGTTAGATGTATTAAATTTATCTTTACTAATAATCATTATTGTTATTTACTTAATTAACGACATAATCATAACATTCTTCTTCTTATTATTGTTAGTTAGATTCTTTGGAGTTTAACAAACATAATCATCATCCTCTTCGTAAATCGTATCATTCCTTTTAAGCTTTTATTAGATGGTAGCGGTAATATTAGTGAATTTGGATACTCTAAATGAACTTGAATTAGAATTCTTATATTTTTATTTTAAATCTATTTCAATTTTTTGGTTTATCTTTTAACTTTCTTAAATTTGTTATGATTCCAAATTTTAAATAATTTTAAAGTATTCCATTCTATCATATATACAAGAACGAGCTTTATCTATAATCTCAAGTACTGAGTCATTATTTTAATCATTTTCTAAATTAAATTTAGCTTCTGTTAATTCATCAAATGTTATTCGATTTACTAAATTATAGATATCTAAAAATTACATTTATTATCCTCATTATTAACATTACTATTTAACACCTTCTCAGTATAGTTTACTATTGTAGTCATCACAGAGTTTATAAAGGCTAATTCTTTTTTGGCTTTATTCTTTTCATCTTCCTCTTGTTAGAGTTTATTGTCTTCTAAATGGATTGTATGTGTTCTTCTAAGTGATCTTAGTGGTTTTTTTTCTTCCTCTTATTTTTTCAATTTCTATCTATTTTACTTTTGTTCTTATAAGCTCAATTTACCCAATTTGATCTAAACGTCATGTTTGAATTTATATGCTAATTAAGATGCATCTGCTAATTATAAATTTAATTGTAATAATTTCTTGCTTTGTTCGGCCTTCCTTTCACATGTTATACAATGAGCTGCCATTATCTCTACTTCTATCAACTACTCGCAGATTCGGCATACGATTTTACTATGCTTTTATAAATCTAATTCTTTTAATTTACTTTGTATAAGTCTATTTTAATTAATTAATGATTATTTTATTTTACGTTTTAGTTTCAACAAATACACGTTTACTACGCAAAGCTGTGCTTTATTCTGGCTGATGTTCATCTAGCCAAAACAACACAAATTGAGCACACACATTCCTTATTACTGAAAGCACTCTTTTCTAGATTCTATATTTATAATTAAATATTGTATACTTCTAAAGTTAATTAGCAATTTTTAAATTTCTAGAACTCCCCTTTTTAAACCCTTTTAGATAATCTAAGCTTGTTTACTTTTTCAGGGTCTCCATGTTTGCTAAAACACAGCCCAATTAATCTTGGTCAAACGAATTTATTGTGGATTTTAATGTGTTACGCAATTCATTTAAATAAGTCAATGAAGGCGTCCCAAACTACAATACTAATATTACACATACCTATCCCGCAATTAGCAATTCGATAATAAAATTTATCTAATCCATAATGAGTTCAACATCCTTTCTACTCTATATCACACATTTTAAACGATGAACTTATTTTACAATATAATTCAATGGTGGTTTTGGAATTGTGAATTCTAATTTACTTGCCTTTACCTGTAAAGAGTGGAATTATATTTTATTCATTAATTAATATGTATTAATCTAATTTAATACAATTAGGCAAATTCACTGTCCGAATTTTTGTTGTTTATAACTGTATATTCCCCCCTTGTTTCGGCCTTTTCTTATTTTTGAACTCATAATCATGTGTCTTTAATCTCACATTCAAATTCCTTATACTTTTCAAAAAGATACTCAATTTTATATACAATTATTTTACAATAATTTGAATTACAAATCAAATATACGAAGAATACCCCTTCTTTACTCATTTGCATAATATATAATCAATTGAAGTAAAAATAACGGTATGCATTTAAGTAGTTGATTACATTATTTTTTAATATCTACTAAGAATAACATAATAAGATATTTGAAACTAAAGTCAAATGAACAGGAAGCATGTCAAAATTGGAAATTTATCAAACAAATAAATTCAAAAATTCTCAATAAAATATTCCTTATGCAAAATATTAAAATTTGTCATACCTAAAAAATACTTTTATAATTTACCATCTTGCTCTCCAATTATCCAATGATTTGTCAATTAGCTCTTATACATGAACGTATAATTCAGCTGATGATTATACTTTTGGATTGAATCTTAATTACAATTCTTTTAAAGTCTATTCTCCCTTTGAAAAACAAGGTAACGTTGTTCCATGTCCTGTATACATCATCTCAGCTAGAAGTAAGATCTCTTTTTAATGTTTTTAACATGCCTTAAACCCTCTAAAATTATTATTATAAAATACTAGAAAAATAATTTTCTGAAATTTTCCCTAAACAGATTCCCTTTCACTCCTCCTAAAACTTCGATATAATCAGACAATAATTTAAAAGGTACGTTTTTTTCAAACTCTACTCCTTTTCCTGGAGCTATTGACAAAAAGAAACCAAAATCTATGTGTATCAAGTGTCCTTCACTATCCAATAATATATTTCCATTATGTCTATCTTTGACTTATAAAAAATAACACACTAATCCATAGGCTGCTAAAGATTGAACGTAATTATCCAAAGCCTAATCGATTTTATGTCTAAAAAAACTTCTAAAAAAATCTGAAAAATTTTTGAATTGAGTATATTCTTTTCTTAAATGTTTCTACAAACTATCAATAGTAGTTGCATTTTTGATCATTTCAATAATACCACAATCTGGACCCATTGAAAGTACTTCATAGTATCTTAACTTTAAAGGCAAGCCTTCCTTTTTAAATATTTAGTCAAATTAAGAGATCAATTACAATGCAAATTATTCCTGCTTTAGATTATCACCTGTTTTTATGATTAAATGAACAATATTCCAAGTTTAAAGTTATGAAAAAATTGATTAAGATTTAATTCTTTCAAATTGATCTAGTGAATTCTCACCAAAGATTGCTTATTTCATTTCTAAATGTTCTTGAGTTGTTAAGACTAAACCTCTATTAGGTTGAACGAAACTATTTTTTCCAATTTTACTTGTCAACCAATTGCCTTCTCCAGTCTTTTCCTGTGAGATACTAGATTGCTCATCTATACTAAAAGCCTACACATTTTCTTCTAAAGAATAAGCAGAAGATATTTCAGGTTTTAATTTTTATTGATCAATTTACTCGTCATCATTTTCATCTTATGTTTATTGATGATAAAATTATGATGTTCCTTATGTTACCGGATGATGAACTTAAGGAGCCATTTAAAAGAATTTGATCTATTAAAACTCATTCTAAATTTATTTTAATGCATCTGTAGATGAAAATGTTCTCCTATTTTCCATGTCAGAATGATCTTCAATAAATAGTTAACTCTAGGTTCTTTACAATAATTTGTATGACTAAAATCGTAAACATACAATATTACACTCATAGTAATTGGTCGAGATATTTTCTTCTCAATAAATTTATGGTTGCTTTAACCTTCAATTTCTGGCCTATAGGATTCCAAAGTTAAACTAAAGGGACTTCTCATTTTAGTTGAGAATACTTTACTTTCCTTTGGGACAATTTTTAGAATGGCATAATTCCTTACTTAATTATTCACAAAAGGAACATAAACAGAGGCTGGTAAATTTTTATTCATTTTTTACAAACAAGCCTGTAAAGCCTCTGTTTTTTTAGTTTGAACTTTAGATAATTCATCACAAATTCTCATAATATCATTCCAAAATTAAATGTTTGATATAAATGCTGTATCTATAGTTTTTTCCTTCTTTTCTTAGTTAAATATTGACTCATAATCTTAAAGTTCAATTTCTTTAGGATTTTTCACTCTATTATCATAGGGATGAGAATTCTGGTACTTAAGCCAATCGGGTGTGCCATATTTTTAAATAGCTTCATTAACTTTGACTGATTATTATTTTGTAGTTCCTTAATAAACAGCTTATAATTATGATTTTTTTGGAGAATTTTCATCAGAATCTGAATTATCCTCTTTTAAGTTACTCAGTTCTAAATTCATTTATAGGATATGAGTAGCAATTAGTAGATTACCTGCGTAATTTTGTGCCATTTGATATACAAAATAATCAAGAAATTTCTTGACGACATTAATAGTGACTGTTTCATGGGGTGTTATAATTTAAGATAAGCTTTTCATCTAAAAATAAACTAAATGTGCAAAAAAGAAATCTAATGAAGATGCTTTTAAGACAAATTGTTTTAAATTTTCATCTGATAATTATTGATGGAATACCATAAAATTAACCATTTAAGGGATGAAATATTCAAGATCTTCTCTCAAATAATTTGATTAAAAATTTGGATTTATACGACATCGAGATAACATCGAAATGGCCTTATGTTTATCTTCAGAAACATACAATCTAATGATAACTTCTAAAATATCAGAATCTGAAATCTAGTTTTTTTGATATATTTTACATCTAAAAAATTATTTTTATATTTGCGAAGTATTTCGTTAGTTTTATAAAAGGATTTCGGGAGAACTCCTTTATTTTTTTTTGAAAAGCAAAAACAATTTACTCCCTCTTCTTGTTACATAATAAATATAATATATATCAAATAAATTAATTTATATAAACCTAAATTATTAGATTTAGAGAATTTATTTTTTAAGCCTTGACAAAATAAGTCTAGCGAATTACAATTAATAAAACATTCATGAAATGAAAAAGGAATCTATTCTGGATAATTTCAAAATTAACTCCATTTAAAAATTTGGAATTCTCTAAAATAATGGTACTAATAAATTAGCAGAAAAAGAATTAAATCAGATAGAAATTGCTCTTTTAGACATTTTAAACATTATGATATACAATCAACGTTTTCTAAATTTCTTAATAATTTCTTCGGCATCATCAGCATCACTTAGTAGGCTATCTATATCTGAAATTCTCTCAGAGTCTAATTTTGATTCATCAGAAATATCATCATCATCATCGTCATCATCCTCTTCATTATTTCCATCATCTGAGTGTTGCTTCTTAAGTTTGCCTTTTGTGTTTTTCTCATTATGATTGGTTTATTATGGATTTTTTTCATCTAATGAATCAGCGCTAAATTAAGATTTATTATCATCATCTCCTTAGTCCTTAAGAATTTCTAAATTAAGGCCATATCATTATTTTTTACCTTCTACATTTCTTCCGGCACCTTCATCTCCGCTTGAGTTATCATCAAATCTGTTTTCTGGTTATTCTTTAGTAAGTTTCTTTTGTTTCAATTCAGCCAACCATTTATGATATACATCAATAGCCTCATCTAATCCTTTGATTTTAGTATGAAAGGAAACTTAACATTTATCACAATTTAATTCTGCAATCTTAATTATTTTTTTTCTATTTCTTTTTTTTATTTTTACATTTTAACAATTACGCAGTTTTTATAGCCGCAAAGAGCACAATCAAATATGGTTTTAATTGATTAAACTTTTTCTTTTTTTGGCATTCTATTCGATTTTCTTCTTCCTCCCATTTTTTTATATAATTAATAAAATAATACTTTAAAAATTAGATTAAGTAATTTTTTATAGATATATAATAAACATTTTCACTTTTAATCAACCAAAGATTATAGCAATTCTTGAGTTTAATTTTCATCAAAACTTTCATATTGTTATATTTTATTTTCTAATTCCATAATTTTTTCTTCATATCTATTTCTTTATTAATCTGCTTAGGATTCATAAAGTTATACTTTGTTAGAAAGTTAATTGATCCACATTTTCTAGTGTTCCAATTCTTCTTAGTAATCATTATATTATTTTTATTATAATTAGGCCAACTCATCCAATTATAATTTTAGCATTTCTATTTCTTAAATTTTTTCATCTAATTGCAATTGAACAACTTCCAAATTGCCATTGCTATTTGAGCAAGCATGATTAGATTGTTTAGGCTGATCAGAGTCATATTTAATCTATTGAAATAAAGCCTAATTGAGATTAGAGATTTCCAAAGATTCTAAGGCTTATTCTTAAGCCTATTCTGCAATTAACTTAAATTTTTAAACTTTTTCAGAGAGCTTTTTATTCTACTCAATCAATGATTAAACTTGAGTTGCCAAGTACTCAGGATCTTTGTCTCTGAGTAAATTTTATAATTCTAAAGCTTCAAGTTTAACACTTAATTATTTCTTCTATTCCTTCATTTATTCTAAGTCTTTGATTACTTTGGTATATTCATTTTATACTAAAAAGTCTAGGATGGATTGCAAGTCTGATTGATATTGATTCAAATGCTGTTGGATAAGTGTTAAATTATTGTTTCTTATAGCCTCATTTATTCCAATTTATATAAATTTAATTTTCTCTAAGATGCAGTTGTATGATATTTATTCAATATATTATTTCTATTTTGTATTTAATGAAGGTGATTATTTATTTAACTTATTTTATCTCATTAATTTGTAAAAATAATAAAATTTATTACTGATATATATATAAACTTATATGATTTATAATCAATTCAACAACATTAAGTATTTCGTTTTTGAGAAGTGTCTGTTTCTTTAGTGTTAGTGATAACAATAGCATTTTCTGTGATAATCTTAGGACTCTACTGATCTTGTTTGAGTTGTTTCAACTACATATGGATCTCTAAATTAGTATAAATGTATAAAAACCTTAAATTAATAGTTCAAATGCTTTGTCCACATTCTAAGAAGTCAAGGCTGAAGTCTCAATATATCCAGCCCCTATTTACTTTGCAACCTGTTGAGCCGTGTCACTCCCCACTACTCTTTGTTGACTTAAATCCAACTTATTTCCGATTAGAATTATTTTGACATTAAAATCAGCTTATTATTTTACTTCTTCATACCACTTAACTACATTATCGAGAGATTCCTGATGAGTGAGATCAAAGCATATTATGACCCCATGAGAACCCTTATAATAAGAATTGCTGATAGATCGATATCTCTCTTGTCCAGCTGTATCCCACAATTACAACTTGATGTGTTCATTCTTGATCGAGATCACTTTAGTGAAAAATTACACTCCTATTGTTGATTTTAAATCATTAGAAAAGGTATGATTCACAAACCTCAACAATAGATTAGTCTTACCTACTCCAGAATCGCCAATCACAATGACCTTAAGTAAATAATTGAAGCTATCTATCATATTGGGGTTATTTTATATAATAAATAATTATTGCATTTCAAATATTTTCATGTAATTTTTAGACTCCATAATGGACTTTAGGATTCCAAGACATTTAATAGAACTGATCTATAATGCATTCATAGACTGTTTGTGTATAGACACTATTAAGAATATCTTTTTAATGTTTATATTAAATATGCTATAATATGAGGATAGAAAGTGCACAGATTAATAAGAATTTAAAAGTTATAATGGTTGATGTATCAAATATTCATTTTTTATTCCCCGCAATTTAATTACCGAAATTGTAATAATAATAAATAATTAAAGTATGTCTCTGGTGAATACTCTGTAAATTTATGAATTTTGCCGTACTTTTGCTTCTCAATTGAATTTACGGACTCGCTATACGGTAGAACAATTACACGACAGTTTTGTAAATTGTTTATTTAAAGAGATTTATAGGAATCTAATGAGAATTCATCGCTAGCCTATCAACTAGTGATAGGATTGATAGATAAATTTTGTTTAGCGTATTTGGTATAGGCATCAACACAAACCAATTCAGCTTTCTTGAATGTAATAGGATAAATCAAAAAGTATGATGTAATTACGATTTTAGTTAATTTATTCGTCGATCAATCTTGATGAACATTTGGCCTACGATTTTCACATTAATTACACGCATTTATAGGATTAGAGCTTATATAAAAGATGAAATCGAATTAGAATACTAATAGTTCAAAGAGCATTTATAGTAAGAGCAATTTAAAAATTGGCTGGCCATAGATAAATAGAAGCTGATCCTATTTATGATGGTCACAATCTTTTATGAATCGGAATTTCTGATTTTGGAGATTGATCAAAGAATAAAGATATAAGAAATACTATCAAACAATGATTGGAAGAAGGAATTCGCAAAGAAGGAAGCAGAAGTAAAAAGACTCTAACAATCAGTTGGAAAAGTGGCTAAGAAGAAATAAAAAGAATAGGTCAAGACTCTTCAAATAATAGCAGGATTGGAAGAAGAATTAAATCTGTATACAAAAGCATCAACTGTTGTTAATAGCTAATTATTTTATAATTCAGCTGTAGAGAAGATATCTGATAATATTTATGTACTTAATTGAATTCATAACTTATAGGTATTCTAAGAGGAGAAGAGATGTATCTATCAAGAAAACAACGAAGAAGATTGGCAAGTCATCAAAGGAGCTGAAATGATAGAACTCATTGGTCAACAATAGAAGAAAAGTGCGTAAATGAAGACTTTAGTGAGTGAAGGTTACTTTAGTTTAGAGGAATGTAAGTTGGATCCAATCGTTCTTGATAATACTTACGGAATTGAATAAATAAGTCAAGACTCTATGGCCATTGAATTATTTTAGAGATGCGATATAAATACTGTAAGACAAATTCTTTTGGCTTTGGAGAAGGATTATTCAGAATATGAATTGATTTATTGGAAGAGTTGTTGGACATCTGCTGAAAAAAGGAAAATTTGGCAAGAGAAGGTTTAAAATGCAGATATGGTTGAATTAACTGAAATTTTGAGCAAGATTCCACATCAACTCTCTTGGGTTAACAAAAAGCATGGACAAACTGATAGTTAGGCTAAGTATAAATCTAGTAGATGTAATAAATTATAATTATATTGTTAGTGTATTGGTTTTATTAGAATAAGTTATATTCTATGCCTTATCAGTAATTAAGTAAACAGGAGCCTTCTTTACATTCAATGTACTTGTTGGCTATAACATTATATGATAAATTAAAGAGTTATATTCACAGAAAAATGAGAACAATGGACATCAATTAAATTTAATAATAATAATAGCAATCAGATCTGGAATCAACTTTGGATGATGACTTTTAAGACCTAAAATGAAATTATTGTTGTATTTAATAAATAAAATTCTTTGTTCTATTACACTATGTATGAGAATTTGAACTTAAACAACGTTATAATATATCAACAGATTCTAATAACTTGTTTATTTAATTAAATTTAATATGTATAACAATCAGACAGTTCAGTTAGTGGGTAGATTGAGTCCTAAAACCAAGATTAATCTCGAGTAGCAAAATATGCATCGACTTTCAAATAAAATGCTAGCCAAACACATTAATCCTGACATAGCACTTGTCCCAATGCTCGATGACATCATACCATGTAGTATCAGAATGAATATCAGTTAGTGAAATTTTGAATTAGAGAAAAATGATGCAATCCGTCTAACCAATCCAATATTATGAAGAGCAGAGACCATCAAGAACTATCCTTACGACTCAGCCAAGATCTCATACAAATAAGTCTTCAAGATCAATTAAATCTAATTCAACTCATAGAGATCAAAAGTCAAGAATGTCCAATCAAAAATATGAGTTGATGAGTTGTTGTTCCTGTTCTTGTTGTGGATGCAGTCGAAAGAGCTCCACAAGACTCAAGAAGACTCCAACTCCCACTCCCAAAGTCAGAAGAAATTATCAAGAAAATCCATCAACCAACAAATCTAATAAGTCTATAAGTATAATTTATATTATATTCTTTAGAACAATCTTCAATTGCTAGTTCAGAATCAAAAAAGTCTAGAAAATAAAAAATTTTGAATTCTTCCTAATAAACCAAATAAAAATGCGAATATCATCATTATGAACATAGATAATCCCATTAAACTACTCATTAATCAAACAAAAAGCCAAGACCCTCAAGTGCTGCCATTGTCAATCCAGAAACTGCTAGAAGATAAAAATTGAGAGAGTACCAAGAAAAATAAAAATAACTATAATATTTATACAGTGCTAAATAACTGTAACCATAACCAAGAGAGTAAAGCATATCAAAAGTTGCATGGAGAGCAGATATATCAAGAGTATCAATTTAAATTTTAATCCTTTAGATTGAAGAAGGCAAAGAAAGAAAAAGCAGGATCGAAAAAATTGTTTAGGTTTAAAGAGATATTCTAAATAAATCTTTATCAAGACACAGAAGTGCTTCAAAACAAGAATCCAAAAAGATTGTACCTCCTCCTGATCCTCAAAAATTGAAACTCTTAGAATAAAGAAAAAAGTTAATGGAAAAAAAGAATTAAAAAGTCATTCATGATAAGAAGGAGACATAAAGATTAAAATAAGTTCTTAATTAATTAAAAAAACAAAAATAAGATGAAAAAGACTAAAAAACAAAAAAAACAGAATAATTATCTAAATTACAATAATATCAAAAAGAAAATAGATTATAATGTAAAAAAAAGAAATTTGAACCATCAGAATAATAAATTGATTAGGCCTTTTAAATTGTATCAAGCGATAAGGTAGAAAATGAATCATGATTATATTTAAAATGTATTGCATAAAAGTAATAATATTATAATGATGTACTAAATTAAATTTAAAGAAATGTAAATCTTGTCTTAAATAAAAAGATTTTTAAACATCCAATTAATCTATAACTTTCCCCGATTTCTTGTTATAATTTGAATCAATATCTGATTATGTATAAAGTTTTATTTTTACTATTTAGATCTTAGAAATTGAAACCTGAATTTTAATAAGAAATTCAAAATAATATACTTTTATTTAACTCAAATAAAAGATAAACACAAATTAATGAGATATTTAATTGCAATTTTGAGAGTTAAAATATTAAAACGCTTGTATCTCTGTATCTTAAGAAGTATTAAATATATATTCATCCTAAAACATCAATAATCTTAAATCTTAAACTAAAAATTAATCGAAAGTGGAAATTAAAATTCTTTATGATATAAATTTGAGCAAATTTAGGGGAAAACTTAAATTCAGTATTATTTATAGATTGTAGACTTACCATCCCATTAGTATGGATTTCATATGAAAATCTTCCTATTCAAACAATTCTTTCTTAGCATGATTTTAATATTTTATTAATAATTTAATCATGAGATAAAGTAAAAGTATTGATTTAAGTTCAACTTTTGATAATATTCTAAAACAACTTAAATCATGATACCTTAAATAGTATGAATTTAATGATTTTATTTAATTATGTGTGTTATTTGTAGATCTCAAATATGTAGGGGTTTAGAATTTCATAACTTAAAAAGGTTTGAAAATTTAAGTCTATTGAAGAAATGCTAGATATTAATTTACGAATCTTTTAGTAAAAGTGAATAATATTCATTAGATTTAATAATTTTGAATCTCAAGAATTAATATTTCAAATTAGTTATGGAAGCAAATATTTCAACTACTACTAGAATGGGTCCTTCTAATGCAACACAATAAATTACGTCGAAACCAGAGTCTCCCTCTTCATAATCATTATTCGATGAAGAGAGTGAAGTGTTGCATCACAATATGATAAAGGATAAAAAGCAAAATGTTTTTGGTTAAAGTCGTAAAGTAAAATTATGTTTTTGAATAAGTCGGATTATCTAAAGCATGCTATATTCTTAACAAATAGATCTTTAAGGATGACTGAAAACAAAAAACCTTCTTAGTTTGTAATAAATTTTAGGAAACAATACTTCGTGCATCGATTCATCAACAACCTATTTACAAATCTTTACTTCATGAAATCGGATTAAAAATTAAAAATAATGTAAACTTTAGATGAAAAACCAGCATAATAATTTGCTAAAGATAATTGTAAGAAATAATAACAATATTTAATAGCTAGGAACAGTAAAAATAATAAATGGATATTTCTACCGTCTACTCATTTTATAATGATTTGGGATATTCTAGGACTTTTATTTCACCTTATTATGCTATGGGTCAGTCCTTTTTTATGCTCTTTTCAAGAATTTAATAATAGTATAATTAAATCTCTTTAGTCAATAATATTATTTTATTTGGTTTTTGATATTTTAGTAATGTTTAACAGGGCTATAATTAGAGAGGCCGTTATAGTATGTTAAAGAAAGGATTTCATTAAAAATTATTTAAAATCTAATGCTATTTATGATTTTGCGAATTTGGCAATCTGGATATTTTTAAAATATGAATTTCACTAATTATATTACTTTTAAGAGTGTCTAATCATATTTTAAGTGTTTTTGATTTATAAAAAAATTTAGAGATATATCACAGAGTATTTTCAGTAAATATATTGCCGAGGAAATCAAAGCTTCACGATAGATTTAGTATCTTTAATAATTTAAATTTACTACTTTGCTCATATTATAGCCTGTATTTGGCATTATGTAGGATCATAAACAGAAAGTCTAGGAAATTCATGGTTAATTGATAATCACTTAGAGAATAAATCATCTTGGAGCAAATACAACGCAGCGTTCTATTGGGCAACAATGACTATGACTACAGTTGGTTATGGCGATGTGGTTGCAGTAAATGAAATTGAAATGATTGTTGCATCTATTGTCATGTTTTGTTCAAGTTGTGCTTTTGCTTATACTATGAGCTCAATAGGGATTATCCTAAAGAATATTTATGACACTTAATTAAACTATAAGTATTATTTCAAATTATATATCGGTAGAAAAAATCTTATTTAAATTACTCAATTTATGTTGAAAAACAATGTAGATGAATAAATACAAGGGAGAATCAGGAACTATTTAAATTCTCAGTTATATTAAGAGAAAAAGGAGAATATGGATGATGTGAACAACATCTTGAATTCTCTCCCTTTTAATTTGCAATAAGATTTAAATGCAGATATATAGCACAGAGTAATTAAGCAAATAAAATTAATTATCAATCATTTTTCTAAATCAACCTAAATCCAAGTAGCTAAGAATCTACAACTAATTTCATTATTGACTGGGGATGTAGTTTATAAATAAGGTGATCTCTCGGAGGATAGTCTGTAATAATCGTTATTATTTAAGATACTTTATTCATAAAGGTGAAGTGAAATAAACTGAACTTTAAACCAAAACAACACTTAAAACATTATAAAAAAACTAATATCTTGGGATTTATTCATTTTTTACAGGTTTTTGCCCCAAAGAAACAGCTATATGTAATAGTCCTACAGAAATATATAAAATAAATAGGAAGAAATTTTTAGAGATTATTCGAAGTAATCAAAAGGATCACGAAATATTCAATCATATTAAAGACAAAATTATCTTTACCAATAATTTAGTATTGTTTGATCATAAATGCCATTTTTGTAATCGACCTTTTCATTTGGAAATAGATTGTCCGCTTATCTAATATAAACCAGATTTAGAATAGATCTTGAAGAAGGAGAACTTTACAGTGAAACATAACTTTAGGGTTTTTAAGAAACGAAAAAACAATAAATACAGCACTTTAGGATAATTGAATAAATTAACTTAATCCTTGAATTAATTTTAAGAAGATTAATAAATATAACTTTTTGGTTTAAATGAGAATAATTAAATTGAAATACCACGTCAAAGAACTGGGCTTTCAGAAGTAGTTTATCAAAATTCGCCTTAGATGATTGGCCAAAACAATTAAAATCTTAGTGGCATAAGTGATGAAGAATAGCATTCAGAATTTCAACATAACTCATAATAACAACCAAAATAATAAATTTAATAATCAGCAATTAAAATTTAACATAGTAATCATGTTATTTATTTATTATAGGATCGTCAATATAAAAAGTAAAATTAACTAAACTTGAACACAGAACTTCCAAAAGCAACTTCGCACCAAATACAGATAATTTAAATACATCGTTTAGCATTCTTGATGAAGTTAAACATTTACTTAATTACTAAAATACTTTCAATCTGGATAAAGTGAACTTTACGAGTATTTCATATATGCCTTAATACTCGTTGGAGTCACAACTGAAATAAATGGCTAAAACCATCAAAAGGAAAAACTAAAGACTTTAGAGATTGCATGAGAGATTCGACAAATACACATTCTTCTATTAAGCCAAGGAACTGTCTCTCAAATTAAGATTGTTTTACAAAAGAAGTAATAAAAGCACTTTGTTATGAATTTGCAAATTTTATAATAAATTAAATATAAAATGTAAGGTTAACCCATCCCATTCATTGAATTAAAGGAAAATTAAACCTCAGAAGGATTGGAAACTACTTTTGAAATTCATCCCTAAGCAATTAAGATGTTGTAATCCATTGCTGACAGAAAAGTATACACTTTTTATGGGATATCTAGGTAGCTGTTCTTACAATTGCAGGTCCACAAAGAACAGGAAAGTCCTTTTTAGCTAATAGAGTATTAAAGAGATAAAAGGGATTTGCTGTTGGACCAACAACAATGCCATGTACAAAAGGTATTTGGTTATGGAGCTAGCCCATTCCATTAAATGAAAATACTTCTATTTTGCTAATGGATACAGAAGGATTGAACTCAGTCTAAAGAGACTTAGGAGTGGACACTAAAATATTCTCAATATCTTTATTGCTATCATCGATGTTTGTATTTAATCAATTGGGTCACATTGATGAACAATCAATAGAGAATCTCTCTCTTGTTATTAAATTAAGTGAGAATGTCAGTGTAGGATCAGAGGATAAAAGTTTGAGTTAATTTTTCCCAACATTCCTTTGGGTTTTGAGAGATTTCTCACTAGATTTGAAAGGAAGATCTCCAAGTGAATATTTGGAGTTTGCACTTTAAGATTAATCCAATCCAGGTCCTGATGGAGAGAGAAAGAATCTTATCAGAAGAAAGATTAGAGAGTATTTTAAATTCAGAGATTGTATCTGTATGGTGAGACCAATTTAGGATGAAAGAAGACTAGCTAGAGTAGAAGAAGAGGATTGGAATGCCTTAAGACCGGAATTCATTTCAGCTGTTTAAGATTTTGAGAGAAGAGTTTCCAAGAACATTCCTCCCAAGTAAATTAATGGCACTACTCTAACTGCAGAGATGTTTTTGAAACTTTCCCTTGAATATGTTGATGCCATCAATTCTGGAGGAATCCCTTAAATCTTAACTAGTTTAGACAGAGTCATCTAATAAGAAGCAAGAAATCTTTTGGAAGAACTAAAAAGTCAATACTCTAAAAAGTATTAAGATGCTTTGTAAAAGATGAAACCTCCATTTGAAGATGAGGAGTTAATCTAATTATAAAAATAAATTGAAGCTGAGATCTTTTAAAGGTTAGAATAGAAATCCAAGGAAATAATTGATAACTCTAAAATAAATAGTATGAAAAAAGAATTACATGAAATGATGTCCCAAGACTTGTAAACAAGATTGGAAATTAATAAAGAATAATCTACTACTGTTGCTAATCAGATCTTATAGAAATTTTTCAACACTTTTCAAATCCCAGTCTTAGAAAATGTTGACAGCATTAAACCATCTCTTTTAGTAGATCAATTTCAAGTTTACAGTCGCTTTTTTAAATATTACATGGAAACTGTTAAGGGTCATTAAAAGTACAAACATTTCTCAGAAAAAGTGCCTTCGTTTTTATTCAGCCACTTTGAAAAGCTGATATTGAGTGTTCAAAAAGTCTACATCGAAGAAAACAATTAAACTAAAAAGTATCTGGTTTAAGCAAGGGAAGGGGAAGAAAGATTAAGAAAAACCATTGCAAATTAAGAATCCTTATTGTATGAAATATAAAAGGAAAGAGATTAGTTAAAGTATGAAGTAGAAAACTGGACCAGGGAGTCAAATAAATAAGAAAAAATTAAAAGTCTTGAATTAGAAGCTTGCTAAGCCAAGGTAGGTCAATTAACCTAAGAATTATAAAATAAAAAAGAAAAAAGCTAAAAATTAAAACAAGATTATCAAAACTTACAAGAGCAACTTCAAAGAGTCAGAAATGAACTTAATGGAAAAAGAGTTGAATGTTAGCAATTACTGAAGAGGATGAGTGATGACAGTTAGTCCTTTAGAGAATCAGGAGAAGATGTAAATAATAATCCATAAATATTAGATTTCCAATGATTTGGTTTTACAATATAAAGATATGAAATAATAAGCTCATTAGATGAATGACTTCTTTAAAAGAAGAGCCATGGATCACTCATAACAAAGTATCTTCCTCCAAGAGATTAATAAATTATAATAAGATAAGTTTAATGAAATCATAAAACTCAGAGAGGATTACAAACAAAAAAAATAAAAAATGAAAGAGGATTTGGAGCAAGAAAAGTAATATTATTATACTAGAATTAGAAAATCTTTGAAAAATAATCTAGAACATTTTATCAAATAAAATGAAGAATTAAAAGCAAAGAATATGACCTATTATGAGAAATATGAGCAAGCACAAAAAAATCAATAACATCTTAAGGTATCTATTAATGTTATTTTGGATAGTAAATGTCAGCAGAGAACTAAAGATTATCATAAAGATTGGAAGAAAAATCAGAAAATTTAGATATGCATATTCAAGTTATTGAAAATTTCACTAAAGATATAGAAAAGCTTACAAGTATTCGAGAAGATCTTGAATAAAAGCTTGCATTCATGAATTCTGAAAAGAGTTAATTGGTTTCATTTAAGGAGAGTTTTCCATATATTCTAAAAGGTAATATCTTGATTATTATATTGAAAGAGGCTTTGAAATGGGTCTTAAAACAAAATTCAAAAATAAAGCATGCTATGAAATCAGTAGGTGAAGAAGAGTAAAAAATAATTCGCGATTGTTTTCATGAAGTTGGTATAAATGTATGAAAAATTATAAATTTATATAAATAAACATTTAGTACAAAATACTTAAGAATTAAAATATTTTATTATGAATTCTAATTATATTATTATAATAAAATATTTAAACAATAAATTAGGATATTTAATTTTAATCACAAACCTCATATTAAATCTACGATGTCAAATGCAATCTTATAATTCTCAAGAAAATAACAATCTTGTATACTTCTTAGATTTTAATAAATCATTTATAAAACATCAATAAACTCATCTGTTTTCCAACTAGAAAGTATTAAATATATTGATCAACTTAGGCATTTTAAGAGTTAATTTAGAATGGTTATTAATACAAAAAATTAATAGTTGAGATAGTAGTTTAGTATACAAGAAAATAACATAATTTAGTTATTTTATTTATAAAATATCAAATGTCTATAATTATTTCTAATTCGAAACAATAAAGAAAACTCCCATTACTTAAGGATTATACAAAGTAAAAGAAAGAGATGTTGAAAACATTTTTTACAACCAAAACTAGCAGATCTGAATCAAGATCAAAGTAAACTCATGAGGTTTTTAAAGAGGAAAAGTCCTATTATTTTGATGATAGCATAAAGCAACAAAAGAAGGCTATTTATCTATCATAAAAGCTTATTAGAATAACTCCCCGCATCTTTCCTGCAAAGACTGATCCTTAAATTAACCAGAGTGAAGAGATAAGTGAAGATAGTTCTGAGAAATCAAATAGTAGTGTCGATGCTTTTGATCTAGACAAACACAAGGAGCATGTTAAAAATAAATTAAGTATATGCGAGTGATAATTCAGAGATAAAATTAACGAAGAATCATATTTTGGGTTCTTGAAGAACTAAAACAAATTGAGAGACGTAGCTTAGCATTTCATAAACGAAGAGGGAATGAATCCGATTTACTATTTTTGTGTTCATGACAGTTTGTTTCCCAAAAGAATTGACTTAACAAATTGCTTGGTTGATAAAAAAGAGATGAATTTCACCAATTTAGGCATAGGTTCTAAATATTATCCAATTTTGACTACCTTATTGAAATAATAAAAGAGTTAGAGAATTAAATAACTATTTTTAAGTGATAACAACTTAAAGGACTCAGAATTAGGTATGATTGTCGACTGCATACCTCTTTCTTTAAAAGAATTAAAAATTTCAAATAATAAATTAGGTAAAGGAGGAGCCGTGCTTCTTGAAAAATTAATCACAACTCATAAAAGGTATCTATTCTTATTGTTTTATAGCATCAAATACATAAATGTTGCCAATAACACTTTAGGAGATTAAGGAATTTAAATATTATTAAATGCTTTGATGAAAAATAACTCAGTTACTAGATTGAACCTATCAGAAAATGGTTTAACCGATTCTATTTCAAAAACTTTGTATAACTTCTTAGTGAGTAATAAAACAGTGGAAGTCTTAATGTTAAATTGGAATTACTTGGGATCCATATCTGGCTAATCTATTGCAAAAGGATTGGCCAATAATAAATCATTAAAAGTGATAGACTTAAGTTATAATCACTTGGGATAGAATAATTGCATGATCTATTGGAGTGAGATCATTTCAAATCCAAAGATGTCACTTATACATATTGATCTATCATATAATCAATTTAGCGAATAATAATTAAGAATCTTGAATGATGCTTTGAAAAAAAACAATTAGATCTATGGATTGCATATTGAAGGGAACAAATGTGCTGCATATGTAGATCCTAATGGATTCATTCAATTTGCTAATAATGGATCACAATTTTAAGGAAATCCTTTCAGATTATAATAAAAGAAGTATGAAATAGATGGTGTAAATTTTATACCTGAATTAAATGATGGATTGTTAGGTAGTGATTGTTGCTGGATTTGCTAAGGGTGGATGGAGTTTAAATTTAATTACACTCCAGATGATTTTAACGGTGATGTGCCAATCTTTCTCCATCTTGATTTTTTAGAGTATTATTTTATACGAAATTAGTTATAAACCAATTCCAATGACATCGAGCTTAGAATTAAAGGAATAGATGAAATAATAAAGAAAAAGCAAATCTGTTGAGCAACCATAATTAACAACTGGCGAAATAATTTATCAATTAAAGTAAGTAATAAATGATGATAAAAAAATAACTATGGCTGCAATCCAAGAAGCTTATGACATGGAAACAAAGGATGAAGTTGTGGATGAAAGATTATTAGATGATCTTGATTAATTTTATTATACTACCTATTAGATGTGTCCACCTAAAAGAAGGATCCTGTACTTCTTTAGTAATCCAATGTCTGAGGACTATTTTATAGATAAAAATTCATTAAGTATGTAATCCCCCCCTGATGATTTAATATTGCAAGGCAAGGATACTAAATTTCAATATCATTAATTTGCAGATGGAACTAAGGTTAAATTTAAGAAGATTAATTAAATTAATTATTTATTGTCTAAACAGGAATACGTAATAGACGATAAAAACGATTATAAACCATTGGTTAAAATATTTCCTCGATCTGCTCAAAAAAAATACATTTTGAGGAAATTTGCAAATAATTCAATCAGAAAGAAAGTTAATATAATATTTTGGATTAAGGAAGATTCATCTTTTAAATAATTTTAGAGCGATAATGATAATTTATTGGACAGCTGTTTAGATTTTGATTGGTAATGTAGTAAGATTACTAGATTTGTTAGAAATGAGTATGAAAGAACTAAGATGAAAGAATATTTCAGACAACAATATTAATTATTAAAAGATGTATATAAGTACCTTTCAAGTTTTGGACATTAACCTCCTTAATTTGATATGTTTTGCATATAATATCCCTAATTCTAAAAGTTAGTATAATAAGTAGGATTAGTTGATGGAGTTGACTTGAAAATCTAGGATGTAGAGAGCAATTTAATTTCAATAAAGAATAATGTAGACAATAAATTCATATACAATCCAGATTAAGCTCTGATTAGATACTAATTCATAGAGAGTCTTTACAGATTGGCTCTTGATAAATATGTAAGGACAAATACTGTCAAGAATGCAGCTGATGCAGTATATCGATTATTAAAGGAATTCAAGCCTTACTTCAATAATTTTGATTCCACTCAGGATTGGAGACAGAAGAGATTGTGGAATAAGGAGTGTGACACTTTAATAACATTCAAGATGGGATTCTTGAAGAAACTATATGATTATGCTACAGATATCAGCAACAGAAGATGGTATTTTAAATTAAAATGGATTTCCATTAAAGAATTTAAAGAGTTTTGTAAACAGATTGGATTGAATGAATATTTGAATGATAAATAGCAAGTCATAATCTACAATTTCTCTATGATGTCATAGGTGGATGAACTTAATTAAGATAGAAATGTTAGAATGTCTCTCATAGAATTTATAGAGTCACTAGGGAGAATGGCAGAAAGAATAAGTCCAGCTCCAATTGGGGAGAGAGTGTCGGAATGGACATATGAGTAAAGAACCACCTTGCCTTTGCATGTGAAATTAGAGTCATTGCTAACATATATTTATATTATAGTTAATAAAAAGTAAGTTATTTTAAATATATTTGAAGAGGAGCCTTTGAGTCCTTTAATGATGTGTTTGGAGATGAATAATAATAGAAAGTTCAATTCATGCCAGCTCCAGAATCTGTAATAAATGATGAAGAGTATTCCAATACCATAGAAACTTTAACTACTTATAATACATTGTCTTATATGAGTAATAAATTTATATTGATTAGCAGATCTCCATAAACAACCATACCTAAATCCAGATTATGTACATTTCTTGCAAAATCCGGTGCCCAATCAGCCAAAATTTCATGGTCCTCTTTTGGTTAGAAGATTTTCAAGAGCAGATAGGAAAAATAAATGAATATTAATTTTAATTATTGATGTAAAGTGAATAATTGAGTGAATAAAAATTGTATGCCTGGGGAAGTGCTGAATGTGATCAATTTTTGGCTAAGGATGAAGACGATGAAGAATTGTATGAAGTCAAGAGACCATATCAAATAAAAGAATTGAATAATCTATCAATAACCTAGGTGGCATGTGGAGGAATGCATGCCTTAATTTTGACTTCTTAAGGAAAAGTATTGCATTGATTTAACATAAATTAGGTGTATTCATTTGGATGTGATGACAAGGGAGTGCTTGGCAGACCCAAAATAGAAGGAGAAGACGCTCGAGTTCCAGCACTGATTACAGATCTTCCTCCTGTGGACATGATTGCTTGTGGTAGTTCTCATTCAATTGCTGCAAATTCCAATGGTTTAGTATATTTCTGGGGGTTTTATGCAAATACTCATGGTCCAATTGGAGAGTCAGTGCAAAAGCCAAAAAAAATGGATAATATTACAGAGGGAATAAAAAAAATACTATGTGGTTAAAATCATACCATGGTATTATTGGAAAGCCAAAAAGTACATTATCCATTTAAGTTTAGTTATTAACATGGGGAGATGCAGAAACCTTAGTAATAGGTAGAAAAAGTGAAACCAGAAGATCAGTTATGCAAAATTTAAATCCTTAGCCAATCAAGATGAAAAAGCCAATTTTAAACATTTTTACAGGAGCTTCTCATGCATTTGTTAAAGTTTAAATGAAAGATAACAAAGTTGGAATTTACGGATGGGGATTAAATAACTACGGATAATTGGGTATTGGTAATCAAGAAAACTAATAATTACCTACATTAATCGAATTTTTTGATAACATTGATGTTATTGATATGGTTGGAGGAGAACACCATACAATTGCATTAGATTCTTAAGGAAATCTGTATTCATTTGGCAGACATGATGATGGACAACTCGGATTAGGAGAAGAAATCAATGAACAATTGAAAGAGCAAGCATAAAAACAATTAGAAGAAGAAATCTAGTCATAAAAACTTAACGAGAGCAACAAAAAAAAAATAAGCAAAAAGAATAAATTATAAGGAGAACTATTTGAAATTTAAAAGTCTGATAAGGTTATCGGATATGAATTCATCACTAGTCCATAAATGATTAAAGATATCCCCAAGATGCAAACTATTTATTCTTCCATGCATTTTAACTTTGCTATCTCTCAAGAAGGATAATTATTCTCTTGGGGAAATGGTTAAAGTTATGTCCTCGGTACTAGAAATGAGAATTCACAATTCAAACCTAGAGATGTATATACTTTATTTAACCTTTTATAGATTACAACCATTTTTAAAAATGAAAAGCTGTTATAGATCTCACTTGGTGCAAGTCATGTAATTGCATATACATCAACTGATTTAAACTACAACACACAGAAAGTGGATGAATCAATCATAAAAATTCAGGATTAAAAAACAAAGATTAAGAAGCCAAGAAGAAGCAATAGCAGAGAGGGAAGTAAAGAAAAGAGTTTGTCTATGAAAAGAAATGAATAAAAGTTTGATGACAGTTTAATTCCAGTTAAAGATTTGAAAATTGATTGATAAATAGGTTTTAAGTTTAATTTATTCATTTCTATAGTTCTTCTATTCTTCTTCTTGATTTTTCTGCTGATGAATTTTAATGATTTAATTCTAAATTGTGATGTTCAATAAATTTATTAGCAATCTATCCTATTTTTTTTGTTTTTGCTTTCTTTAAAAAATTCTACTTCTATTCTTCTTAGAGTAATATTCTTTGAATAAACTCCCTTTATTATTCTTCCTTCTTTTGATCAATTTTGACCTATTTTTATTCATAGATCTCAATCTCATTCTATAGTGTTTCCAATAGGTTTTAGTTTTAACAAAACATTTTGGATTTCTAAATCATTTCTTGTGCTTCATGTTCATAACGTAAAAATGTGAGCATATCCTTACTTTAAAAATAAATGTTTAAGTTTCCATCCTCGTAATATTCTTGTATATCTTTACAATCCGAATTATGTTAAAGAGACTTTACAAAATTAATGTTAACCCTTTCATTATCGAATTAATTTAATGACGAATCCATTTTTTAGGATTCTTATTTATTCTAAGGATATAATGGCGAATTTATGAAGGAGGAATTATTTTTATTTTGATTTGGTTATTTGCAAAGCTTTTTCAAATTATCACTTGCTATTAAAAATTCGCCTTTTATATCTTTATCTATAGATTCATCTGTTATTGAAGAACTAATACTAGACACCTCTAATTAGAAATTTGTTTTCTCTTATTTATATTTCTTCCCTTTTTTATCTCTCCTCTTTCGTTATTGAGGCTATCCTTATTAAGTTGGTGATGCCACAGGAGTTGTAATATAGGGTATTGCCTTTAGCTTTTATCTTAAATGCTAAAAATGCTCCTTAACTTTGATTGTACTCTCAAGTTCAAGAACGGGGGGATTCTAAAGAATTAGGCTTTGTGAGATTGATTTTTTTGGCCTTGAAATTCTTTAAAATTATAACATTAATTAATGAGCAGAAGAAACTCTCTTGAAAAAATTCCGCAATCAGCTCATTCAGCTAGAAATTAAGGTCGAGGCCTTAATATTATAGATTTTCTTACAAAACAGAACTTTCAAGACAAAGCTCCATCCACAATTTTATTCTCGGATGAAGTAAATAAACTTAAATCGTGCGATATGTGTTTATAATTATAAAATGAACTTGATTAACATGTTAAATCAGATAGATTTTAATAAGTTATAGAGAAATTATGGCAAAAGTTTAGAAAAATTGAAGATGAGAATCAAAAAGTGTTAATAAAAGTAGGCAATCTAGAAAGATCACTAATTGAATAATAGGAACTCTTACAGGCATTTAATAGTTAATTTATTAGCAAGTATGGATTAGAGAAACCTTAGTAATAATATAACTACGCCACTTTAGATCAGGAGTAACTTGATAGATTGGAGAGGAAGATTTCCAAGGATGCATAAAAGGGAATCAAAAATATAGAAGACAATCTTTTCAAAAATTTAAATAAAGAAATCTAAGCTAAATTTAACTTGATATAAGATTATTAATTAGAAACTAATCTTAAGTTTACGAGTATCTTTTCATAAATTGATTTATTGAATAACAAATCAGAAATAGCTGATAAAATCAATACCATAGAAGCAACTCTGAGTGAAAACAACAAACTACTGAATAGTAATAAATTAGATCTCTTAGAAATGCAAAAGCAGGTATTATTTTATATTTTAACTAAGTATAGTGACGTAGATTCTGATCTAATTAAAGTATTTCAACATATTAAAACTTTGTTGTAAACTAATTATAAAATAGACCTGATGGAATAATCACTTAATAATTTGAAGTTACAATTTACTCAAATTAGAGATTCTTTAAATGAAGTAGAAGATTTGGTTTCAAAAATATGAAAATATAAATATAAACACTAACAATCATCAATACAAGTGACGTTTATACATTTAAAAAAAATCATAATTAATATTTACAAGAGTAGTCTAAAGTGTTTTACTAAATATTTCTTTTATTTAAATAATACGTATAAAAAGATTTCTAATTATAGATATCATTTGATTCAAAATCTTCTCTTAAAGATTATTAATAGGTATTTATAATTTAATCCATATAACATAATAAATTATTTTGGTCAGTAATTATTTATTTGAAGAATAACATGTATACTAATTGTAAGGAGAGTAAGCGACAAGAAACATGTTTTACCTATACTAGATTATATTGTTAAGTTAATAAATATGTATTAAAAATAGATATAAGTCTTTTAACTATAAGTAATTCTGAAAAATTAAATAAAAGAAGTATGTATTTCTACTTGGGATCAATTAAGTCAAGGATAAATACTGTTTATTACTTGGTTCTTGAAATAATAAATTATGAGGTGCATGGAAATACAGTTCTTTAAATAAATGCAAAAAAAAATAGAAGATTCATTCACCCTACTTACTATTTTCTATCTATTAGATTAATTTTTAATTCTTTTCTGTTACTTCCTAAAATATTTCAAGTACTTACCCTAATTTGAGCTCGTAAACTTTTAAGGCGCTTATCAAATTCAAATTATTCATCTTCTAAATCAGCTCTCTCTTACATATATTAAAACAACTCTTAATTGAAATTCTCCAACATATTTTTGTATAAAATTTACGAATGACTAGAGATTTCTGTTTGTGTAAATAGTAATTTTAACGAATTCTTAGCCTATTGTATTTATTTCAATTGATCAATTCTGCTCTACTTATCTGCTTTAATGTCTTGCTTTTAGGAATCTAAATCATATAATTATTATTCTTCAAGCTCCTTTATGTATTCCGATAGATATGGATCAACCAATAATACTTCCTTTTGATATTCTATTTATATAAGATAATTTATCATACCCTTCTCCCTAATCCTTTAGATATTATATATAATTTGTTTCTAATATTCCCTCAATTATTTATACTCAATTTCTTTTTAATTATAAACCAACAATAATTCTTACTAATAGCGCCTCTCTTTACTAACAACAACTTCAACATCTTCAAGCCCATCCTCTACAGGTGTTTAGTCTGCATATTCTGCTTCATACATTAATTAAATTTAATAAAAGAAAAAGGCTTATAAATTCGATTTTAATTACAATCAACATCAAAAATTATAATTGTTTTGATAAATAGAATACGAATTTAAAGAATAAATTAAAAAGACTTATTTAAGTATCCTAGTAATACCAGAAACTCAAACTAAATATGTATTTGACTTTTAATAATTATTGAACAATAAATAGTTATATTTCAAGAATCCTAATTTTCATCGTTATCTTGTTTATCTACAATTTCAATATTATCCATACTCTCAATAAGTATGTTACTATCATTAACTAATTTACATTTTGGATTAGATTAGGGATGCAAGGGACTTTAAGAAAGCTTACTTCCTATCCAACCTCCTTGGATCACTTATTAATATGTAATCTACTATCGGCAAGATGGACATGTTAACACTTTCATCAGCCACTTCTTTAAGCACAAATGATGAAAAATGTGTCCACAAATGCTTACACTAATTTCCTTTTGATTTAAATTGTCTAAGCATACTACACATTATGTATTTTATTGAAATTCTGGATTTGATTTAATGAAATCTTCGTAATCAAATATTTCGAAGTATTTATCAAAAAACTGTCCACTAAAGTTTTTAGGATTTTCCTCTATTGGAGGGGGTCTTACTTTAATTTTCTTTTTATTCATTTTAATATCCTTCTTTTTACATAAGTTTGTAATTGCAAAGCAAATAATAATAATAAAAATGTTGAAGGATGCAAAAATCAAAAATAGGCAGTTTCCATCCCATATTTTTGGAATTTATTCCTATTTTACATATAATTTAAATGATTAGTTAGATTTACATTACAAACCAATTACCAGTGTAGTAGAGTTCTAAAATTACTAATGCAAATTTTGCATCAACTTAGTGAGACTGAGTTAACTATGTAAAATAGCCGTGTATGATGTTGAATCAGGGACTTCATAGCCTTTCAACCCTAAAATTCCAAAACTTACAGCTAATTATAAAAAAAATAACTTACTTATTGGTTCATTTACACCTTCGGCAATTAACAGAGCCTATTCATTGAATTAGTAAGACAAGTATATAATCTTACGAGCCATCAATTGAATTTCATACTGTACATCTTTTTCCATTTTTTATAGTTCAAATTAACAGTAGGATCCAAAAAAACCGCTCTAACATTCGCACTTTGATGTGCAGCTTGCATTTTGAATTATTTTATTCAAAGAATAACCCTAACAGTTGTTTATACACGTAGAGTGAGGTTTCGAATAAACTTCTAATTTTACTCTAAAGGGTCCAAATCCATCTCTTACGTAATAATAGATGTCATTCCCCTAAGAAATTTCAATTAAATGGATATTATGACGGGTTTACATGGACTCAAAGTCAAAATAAATTTCTTTTCTACTCTCAATAAATTTTGGTTTTGTTGTTATATTGAAATCTGCCTCCCGAACTTTCTCATGAGAGACTATAGCCAAAGGATAGCTAGCTTTCTCAAAATAGAAGACTAATAACAAGTCTTCATCGTTTGTTTCAAGGCTTAACTTTTCTGAAAAATTGTTGATGACTTCTAGTTCAATTTTTTTTAGTAATTAGTATGCATTTCCTAAAATAGCTAGGAGTGACAATTATAATATCATAAAATAAATCTTAAATATTAATATAAAACTTCTAGTATCCCTAAAATCGGAATTTATATTAATTTTCATTAATTATGGAAAAAAAATGTGAAATTTATCAGGTATTATTATTATCGAATATTTCTTTGATTCTGAATCTCGTTTTTCTATTATATGTATTTTTCAAGTTTCTTTTGATTTATAATTTCTTTTGGTTATTCTTTAATAGTGTAAAATTAGTTAATAATAATAATTTTTATTTTTTCTGAAGATTTATAAATGAGAATAGGATAAAAAAACAACCGATTTGATCATTCCTTTGCATTTTTAATGAATAAGTTTCATTTGATAAAGTCATGGAAATAACCTTCAAATGTTAGATTTAGGACTTAATTGTGTAATATATGTCATAAAGAATTAATAAAATCAATGTTTAATTATTCTTGCTCTTTGTTTCATTATTATTTGATCTTTAGCATTAACTTTTTCGTGTAAATTAAAGAAATAATATAAAATTAAATGCCTAATAATTAATATAAATAAAGTATTTTAATGTGAAAGCCAGTTCATTTTATGAATTAAATAATATTTCCTCTAAACTAGATTAATGTATGATATATGTTAATCTAATTATCGTAAAATTATTTCTTATAATTCATTATTTTATTTAACTTTAATCATTTGTTATTTTGAATAAATAATAAAAACTATATCTAAGTGTTCCTTCTATAATCGGTTTAACTTATCGAATTCTTAGTGAGATTGTGGAAGGGTTTTAAGATTATTTTCATTATAATGTCTATTAATATTGGAGAATAATATTAATTGTAAAATTAAAATTTGGGGAAAATTTTTTGGGTACAACCATTATTGATTGAAATATAGATGATATGAATTTAAAATACTCAATTTTATTCTTGGAATTATATCGATTCAGGGTTTTTCTTCTATTTTGATTTTCTCCTAAATATTTGCTTATTTAAGCATAAATAAAATTGAATATCAGATTTCATTTATTCTAGAATACTGGAACACCACAAATAATTCCCAAAATATATCTTAACTATTTGTCTTGCAATTTTTGATTTCATTAATAATATCATATGCTTCTTTGCTCGTTTTGATTTTTTTGTTTTTAAGAACTTTTCTATTGTTTTGTCTTTTATTATTTCTGTTTTATCAAAATATTTTATTATAAATGATGCTAACTTATTTCCTATAATCTTATAGTAATTTTTTGATTATCCTGGAAACATGTAAGGATCGAAATTGATTGTATCATTGTTATATTAATACTATAAACTTGTATTATCATTTTGTTTATGTTCTTCAATTTTTATTTCTAAATTTTGGCTGCTTTCTTTTTGGTTTGCTTATCTTATAATATAAATGGGATAGGCTAAAAAATAGCGTCCATCGATGCACACTTTTTATATTGGATAAGAATTGCAATCAAACATAGTAATTAAAGATAATAGTGATTTTTGAAATAGCATGATTAAAAATTTATTAATACGAATTATGGAAAAGCTAACTGATTAGTTGGAGAATAAATAAGAATTTAGATGAATATTTTAAGCTGGATTGAAGATTAGGATGACTATTAAAATAATTAATTTCTAAAGCATAATTATACTAATAATATAATTTAAATATTATTAATTTATATTAATTAATTATTTTCTTTAATGAATTATCAACAACAAAATTATATTCCAAATAAGGTTCCACAGGACAAGAGACAATAAATTATCGAACTTTAATAATTATTTCCAGTGGTTTCATTGCATGATAAAGTCAACCAAGATTATTAAGAGCAATATTTAATTACAATTCTTCCAGATATTCAAATAAAATTGTAATTTTAGACATTATGATATTTAAGAGTGATCAATAAAGACTATCCATTAAGCTAAGCTAAATATTTTGTGATATCAAATTTACAACATGAGAGCATTAATGAAACAAATTGGTAAATTAAAGTGCAAAACAAAGAAACCTTTAAGCTTACTGCTCTAACTATCAAAGAGCTATTCCTAGTGTCCAAACCTCAGTAAGATCCTTATATTGAGGAATTAGCAAATTTAAAAAATAAAATAAAAGAGGAATAAATTATACAAAGAATTCAACAAGTAGATTTAAAGACCTTATTCCAAAATGTACCTGTGACAGAATACAAGAAAATAATAGAAAGTGGAAAGTTACTTGAATATATTGAAAAATTGCCTGATTATAAATTATTGACTCAATATATAATAGAATTGGGAAAAACAAATGAGAATTTTGCTGGTATATATTATTACAAATAGTAGATCATCTCATAGAATAAGATAAAAAGATTAGGAATTAAAAGGCTGAATTGATTAGTTTAGCAGCTTACTTCGATAGACTAAAAACAGATGTCATAAGCAAGGACAGAGAATGTAAAGAAGTTCAAAATGTATAAAATTATTCATAATATTAAAGAGATTGGATCCATATCATATAGTCCGTTAGTTGGATGAGTAAATTAATTAGTTAGATGAAATAAGTAATGAAAAAATAGAGGATTTAAATGGATCTACTATTATATTGAATAAATAATTTGATGAGGATTTATAATAATACTTGAACTTAAGAAAGTAACAACACAAATTATAAATAAAAAAAGACAAATTGGAACAAACACTTCTTTAAAGGAAAATGGAACAAATGAAATAATAATAATGATGTTTTTATTCCTGAAAGTAAATATTATCTTTTTTTATCTATTATGAATGTATATGAATGAATTTCTTTTAAACTCCATCATCAAAGAAATAGAATAGAGAAACATAGAAATCTGTTTATCAAATCATTAATCTTATTAATAAATGAATTCAAACGATAATAATTTTTGTCTATCACATAAAGCAAGAGAGGAATTTGTTTGTGTGAACTCTTTATGCATTGATAAACAAAAGAAATTGAGCTGTTATAAATGTTTAGAAGCATAACACATCCATTAACACAACCCTAGAGAAGATTTTAAATCCATATATACTATTGTTGAGCAAATTAATTTAGAAAAAGAAGAAAGACTAATTATTCTAAGAAATGCTAAATAATGGAGCATTAATTAAAAAAAGGAAAATAGACAAGCCTTAGAAAAGTCAAAATTGTTTTCTCCATAATTTATAAATGAAATGTCATCTAAGATTGATGAATAATATGAAGAATGTTGTCATAAAATAAATTATTTGTAAATTTGTTTAGAAGATGTCAATCCAATAACTCCATATTCTCTACCAACTTTAATTAGGTTTTATAAGTAAAGCACTAAAGAGTTTTCTGAAGAAGTAGAAATTGTTAAATTTAAATCTTTTGGATCCTCTCAATTATCATAACGATAATCAGATACAGCTTTGATTGAAACTCTAAAAAAGTATATTCAATAAGTATGATAGAATGTAAGATTAAGTTAAAGCTTTAGAACAGAAGGTTGATCAACTATCAACATAGAACCATGTTTAACTAGGAAAAAATCACTATTATCCTGCCATTATTATAAGCCTGATTACCATTATTGTAATAATATTCTTATGCTAAGATTATTTAATTTTTCTCACCTTAGTCAAAATTTTAAATAGAAATTTAGGAGAAATTTGAAGAAGCATATTCTGAGTGTAAGAACTTTAACTCTGAAATTAATCAAAAATTTTAAGAAGCAAATAATGAGTTATAAAAACTAAACTCTCAACATAAATCTATAATTGATCAAAAATTTGAATCCTATAAAAATTAGGTTAATAATGCTTAAATGGATTTAGAAAATAATTATTTTGATTTAAGAGGGTAAACTGATAATAATTAGTTAGCTTTTGAATCCCTTAAATCATAATTAAATAATTTTAATCTTAAGTTAAATGAATTGGAATCTTAAACAAAAAAGATTTTGGATATTTTCAACGAAAGAGCCTAAAAATTTCATCATCATGACCCTAATATGCGTCATTTTAAATAAAGATTTCATGATTGGGCTTGATCAATACTTCTCAAATAGATGATTTGATTTTTTGTGTTTTTGTACCAAATATTTATAATATTTTAAGAAAACAAAGGAAATATTGAAAACAGAGTTATTTCATTTTTCGATGATTATTATTATTTATAAAAAACAACCTAACTGTGATGGAAATAGGCTTATATAGTCAACATTTATGTTAGACATGATTAGAAATTGCGACATGATTTAAAGATTTAATGTCTATAAAATAAAAATTTAAGAATTTATATATTCAATTAAAAACATACATACAATGTCTTTTTAGGTTTATAAACCTTGCAATTAAACATAAAATAAAGAAGAATATATTTGTACAAATAAGTAGTGTTTGGCTGATCATAAAAAGTAGTTACACTGTTATCCTTGTTTGACAAAATTGCATCGGGATAAAAAATAGAAAATTTCTCATCTTGATGATTTTATGGAAATGTCCTAAATTATGTTTAAAGTACAATAGAAGAAGGACTAAAGAATACTATTTTTGAATTAGATTTAGCAAAAGGCTATAGATTTTCAGAAGGAGAAAGTTCAATACATACAAAAATATCCCTTTCATTCAACCGAGTATTTGGAGGAAGTAGTTTAAAAAGTAGAGAATGAAATATCGAAATTCTTAAATTTTTTGGGAGGTTAGTAATAACAGTTGAATAAGGTTCAATTTTATAATTAGGAAAATCACAATGTCATATTTGATTTGTTTCATTCTAATGAAAATCAATACAATTCAAATATTTAATAGAAACTTTATGAGTTATTTACAAATGTGAACAAATTCTTGCAATAAAAGGATCTTAATGTTTACGAAACCTTATCAAAGTATATAAATATTAAAATGTCTTGATAGCTAAAGGAAAAAATTCTAAGTGCTAGAAGAGAAAGTAATGGCTTTAGAGAGACCCTTCACTATAAATAAGCTTCTGAAATATACTTTTTTCATTCTGTTGATGGTTGTGTTCAGTAACTATTTTTTGCACCCCAATAATTCTAGTAGCAATGTAGTTTTGAGGGATGAATCAAAATTGATTGAATAGATTAAATAGACAGTCTAAGAATAAATGACTCTTTTGTAATTAGATACTAAAAATCAGATAGAAGAAATGAAACATAAGTGGTTTGAAGAAATTATGAAAGATATAGAGTACATAAAATTATTTAATTAAAAATTAAAAATAGAAATAATAGAATTCTAGAAAAGCTATAAAGATCACTTTTATGCTCAATCTTAAATTAATAACAATTAGAAAATATAGATTGAAAATTTGGAGTAATAAATTGGGAATCAAACTCAAATGATCATGAATTTAGATATGAAATTGTAGAATTATTCGAAAGATAAATAATAATCTTCATAGAAGAAAGATATTAATACTTAGGATCTTGAGGCTTAATTCTAAGAAACACACAAATAAGTTAAAGCAGTCGATTTAAAATTTGAGACAGCATTAGAAGAAGTGAAAAAATTTGTTGTAGACAAGATAGAGATTAATCGTCATTATTATAATGCTTAATTAGAATTGTTAGGTAGGATTCATACAGATTTTCCTTTCATATTATTATCTGGATTCCAATAATATTATTTAAAGGATTTTTCTGTTAAATTTCCCTACGAAACAATTAAGAGCATTTAATAATCTTTAAGTCACTAAGCAATAGTATGTCTTGGTGGAATTGACATGAAAACACCAGATCGTTTTATTTTAATGGCTTGTGATTATGCATTTGAAGTATTTTAAGAAACAGTCAGCAAGTCAAAGGCAAGAAAAAGTAGAAGCAGTGATGAATTGTATTGGTATCTAGTAAGGAATCACTCAATAGGATTTTCTCCAAAAGAAATGATTGATCTTAGGTAAACTGATAATTATGATGTTGATGATACGAGAAGATTCAGTCATCTTTTAGATCATCCCCATGGAGGAGGAAGAAGAATAGGAAATTAACTCACTTTATCATATTCAACTGATTATGGTTTTGCAATTTTTGCCATTAATTGATAAAATATAGATTTTACATAAATAGATTATAAATTTTTATTAGTATTTAATTAATTAAAATATTAAATTAAGTGGAAAATGAAGAAGACTTGGAAGCATATTTAATAATAAGGTTTAGAGATGCCATGTTGTATCTGATCAACCTAATAAAGAAAATTAAGATTCAAGACAATTAGGGAATTTCTTTTTTAAGTATAAAGATTTAAGACTGAAAGAAAGATGTAAACAACAAAGATGGACACTACTTCAAAATAAAATTACAACCTAAATGAATAAAAGTAAGGAATGAAATAACTATAATTTGAATTGATAAATTCCTTAATGTGTTGGATTACACAATTATTCAAATAAAAGGAAATGATAATTGAATTAAATAAAGATTATTTTTACTTTTCTATTTTAAAAAAAATAAAATATAGAAAGAAATCCATATCAAATTAAGTAATTTAATTCAGATGAAGCTAGCTATTATTATAATTATTAATTATAAATATCGTTTTAAAGTGAGATTTTTCTAAAATCATAAATTCCTTTTCCAATTATAACATAATAACATTTTAATAGAATTTAGAAAATAATTCATTCTAAGTAAAACCTATGTGTCAATCCTCAAAAGACCCAACTTGAAGAGTGAGACAAATGTATTATAATAATAATATATTTAAATTAAATATAATAACATAATATCATGAACAACTTCATTGATAAAGAAATAAAAGGATATAAGTTTATTAAGCTTATTGGAAGAGGAGCCTTTGGAAATGTAAAATGAAAAAATAAAGTAGGTTTACTAAGGTAAAAAAATGAGCACTAAACAAATTGTGGCTATTAAGGTGATAGAAATCGAAAGGTTTGGAGAAAATGATGGAATTTTAGGTGAACTCGTTGAATCAGAATAAAAAGCTTTGCAAAAGGTTAAGAGCAAATATGTAGTTGGATTTGTGGATACCTTTCAGGATAATATATATAATTACTTAGTAATGGAATATTGTGATTGTAATTTAATATCTATATTGTAATAGCAGGAGATTTAGAGCAATAGATAAAAAATCCAAATACTCATTTCACAGAGCAAGATGCCATTGGGATACTTAGATAAATACTATAAGGATTAAGAGATATTCATTCTGTTTTTATTATTCATAGAGATTTAAAATTAGCAAATATTCTAATCCATAATCATTCGATCTATAAAATTGCAGATTTGGGCTTTTGCAAGATATTGCAACATGAAGTAATGCCCTATTATATATATTTAGAACGATTAATCTCGTTTATAGCTTGGATCCCTTTATACAATGGCTCCAGAAATCCTTAATTCAAATTCTTATGGTTTATCATCAGATATGTTTTCGGTTGGAGTCATCTTTTATTAAATATTATTTGGAAGATTTCCATTCACTTAAAAAGACTATAAATTAACGAGTTAGCGTATTTAAATGTTTTAAACTTAGCTTTAATTAATTTTACAAGGAATAAAATTGATGTATCTGACGAATCAAAAGATCTTCTTGAGAAAATGCTTTAATTTGATCCAAAAAAGAGAATTACTTTCTAATAAATCACTCAACATAAAGTATTTGAGAAATAAATATTTAGTAAATTGAAAGCTTAATTATTTTTAGGTTAAATAAGTAGAATTTAAATTGAAAGTGCTAGAGTTATTATGGAAGAGCATGCATAATTTTATTAAAAAGAAGGAGCTAAAATTGAAAGAGAAAATTAGAAAGATATCGAAATAACCTAATAGCGTTTAATGTCTATGGGGAAACCACATTTAGAGTAACAGCAATTTAATTATGAATAATCTCAAAATATTTCTAACTTTAAAATTGAAGAGAAAGTGTCAGAAAACAGTATTGCAGATATTGATATAAAAGAAAAAACAAGGAAAACAGATGAAATGAATCTAAAAATTAATCATTTTAACAAACAAATGAATGATCTTTATTTCTTTTCAAATACTATTTTGGAAATCTTTTAAATTCAAATGAGAGCTCATTATGCTGCTGTACTTTTATGCTATTAAGTTAAAAAAATGATTTATTCAATCAAGGAATAATTAGAAGTATAAATTTAGGTTAATATGAACGACTCTGATTTATCACTTGATTTAACTCATTTATAGAAACTTTTAGAATTAACAGAATAATAATAAATAATTATTGATCTTTAGTTTGATGATATTGCAGAATAATAGATAAAATCTGGTGATACAAGAGTTCAATAGATGATATAAAATCAGCTAAAATAGGATACTTTTAATGACAATCTCTATTCAGAAATTAATGCCTTAATAAAAAAGCAAAATAATTAAATTACTTACATTTTATTTCACATGATTTAGTGTTGTTAATATTGTTTTGCTCTAAACAAATAATTGAATCCAATTGAATTAGATAATAGTATCTTTGATTTAAAAAAGTCGAGCTAAATATATCCTGATTAACAAAACATTAAAGCCTAATTTGAAATGTTACAGAACAGCCAATAGTAGTACTGAAGAATATCATTTTAAATAAATAATACACATTAGATTATATTAATTAATTCTTCTTTTTATTTATTTAAATACCAAATTTTTTATTAAAAATTGCTCTACCTGAATCATTTTGTAAATTTAATTATTGTATTTCTTTATTAATTTAATAGCAGATGCTTTTAAATAGGATATGCAAAGTTGCCATTCGCTTAATGTTTGATTTTTTTCTATGAAATCTTATCTTTCTGTTTCATTACAGATAATCATCTCAATAATATCTAGTTAAACACTCATCAAGCTATAGAATAACCACTGTTTTTTTAAAAGTGTAAATAGAGGCTAAGCAATCGATAGATGATTTTTTACTTGATTTGGTTGGAGATAAATATAAATAAATTCTTTAAGCAGAAGCAGATATGATTTAAAAGTATAAATAAAATATGAGTCTATTAGCAATGATTTATAAAATAAAATTAAATTAGTATTTGATTTTATTGAAAGTAAATTAAGCAATAGAAATGAAGATGATCCTTTTATGACTACATTTGCTTAGGTTTTATTTAGAAATGAATACAATTGTGAGACTGAAAATGATCTTATTAAAATAGGATGCGATGAAACTATTTGTCTCTTCATTAAAGAATTATCTTACACACTTAATTTAAGATTTTTATAAGAAATCGCCTATTTCTTATTGAGCTATCGAAATTATATATTTAACAATCATAATATCAATTCAAATTCATCTCCATTGTAATTTGGAGATTTAATGAACCATTTTATGTAAGAAAAGATTACTTATTTTAATGATAACATTTTAGAATAATTTTATTAAGAACTTCAAGATTAAGATAAGTATTATTTTATTTTTATCAAAGAACATTTTTAAAATTAGATAAAAGTGAGAAATTGTAAATCAAAATAGGCCTTCATTTTTGCACTTGGTTATTCCATTCTAGATATAATCGCTAAAATGTGTAATTTAATGAACTAAGAAATTAAATTTTAGTTTCTTTATTCTGATAATTATAGTTTATAAATTCAACTTAAATTTTTCATTTATAATAAATAAATAACACAAACTTCCTTTTATTCTTCTAAAATTTTTTTAATGAAATAAGAGAGACTAATAGTTTGAGATATATTGTTTGATTAATAAATATTATTGATAATTAATTTAATTGATTAAAGGATGGATGTTATTATGATAAGGAATTGATGATTTGATTTAGTTTATGTAAATACCTAAAGTGTGGTATGAGTAATAAGATGTATTTTAATTAAATAAAACAATAAAAGCCATTATAGTTTTCATTCTTTAAATCTATCAAAATTCCATTAAATTATATAAATATTAAAGAGATTATGAATTTCATTGATGATCCAATGGATATTGAATAAAGTGATGTGAAAGTTCAAGAAGTTCATTAATAGAATAGATTTCTACATTCTAAACGAATGATCATAGTTAATGAGAAATCTTAAGCAATAGTTCCAGATAAACCTGAAAAAACATTAGAAAAATTTTAGAAGCATGTAAAAGTAGTTATTTATCTGTAGAAACAAAGCCTAATATTTCAAACAGAGCAAATCTAGAATCTTTCGGATATTGATGATTATTTACTTTTCGCATCATCCTTAATCTTGAACTAGGCAGATGAGACTACAACAGAAGATACAAAAAAGAAAAATAAAGGGTTCAGTGGTGATGGTCTGATTTTAAGTGGATTAACTCTAACTTAAGAACAAGTAAATGAAAAGGCATTGATGTTTTTGAAGCTAATGGATTATAACATTATCAAAGCGAAATTTTATTTGTTATTTCCAAGCTTAACAATTTATAATCAATTTAAACATAGGCATGCCTTAAAATTCACTGACGAATATATGAATGAAAAAATTCAATAGTACATTAGCAAGTTAAATGAAGATAAAATGATGCAATAAAATAAATGGAAATAAGATATTATGGAACTCATAAACAGCAAATAAAAGGTTCATTTGGCTTAATTATAAACATTATTAGAGCAAGGATAATAATTAAAATACGAGGTACCTGAATAAATAAAATAAATACATTAATCTTCAATACAAATACAAAAATAATTAAACAAATTATTTAAAGAAAAATAAACTTTAGAAAAGCTAAAATCAGCTTTAGAAAAATATGAAGAATAAATTCCAATAATAACACCTGAAATATAATAATTAAGGGATTAAGTTTAAAAATCTGAACAATTTTATTAAAAGTTGTCTAAGCTTCCTATTCCAATTAATGAAAATGAAAATTTTGATCTAATTTTTGATAAAATGATATCGAACTCATTATCATAGAAAATTTAACTTAGAAATCTTACTAGTTGCAATTAAGAGTATAAGTAAATACCTATAGAAATCAAGGCATTTGAACAATTACACAAAAGATTATATGAATATGTTTTAGATTTAGTTGAGAAAATCACAAAATTCACAAAAACATAACAAACGAAAACAAGACTTGGTTAATAGAATTCTAACTAGGGAGAAAGAATTGAAAAAATAACCTTAGCCTAGGCTGGAAAGTTTAATTAACAAATCCTCTAATTGATTGTAACTTGCGATGAATTTGATTCATTTAATGAACTTTATGAATAGGCAATAGAATTAAATGAAAGAGCAAGATCTTAAATAGATGATCCTGAAATGTAATAGAGGTTACTAATGGAATTATTAGATTGCCCATTTTATTTAGATGTATAAGAAAAATTACAAAGCATAATTGATTATTCCTAGATTTTAGATTAAATAAAACAACATATGTCATCTGGTTAGCATCAAGAGGCCAATGATTAAATTTAGACACTTCTGAATAGGGGTATAATAAATGAAGATCTTAAATAGTTATAGGATATAAATCTTAAAGTCTTAGAATGGAATTAATTGGCAAATGAAATCATAAATTATCATGATAGTATATCATTGGTTGATGTTTATCAAGAAGATTTTGAAATAAAATAATATCCAAATACTTTATTTCAACCACCTTAAGATATTATTAAATAATTAGACCCAGAGAAGGTTTAACAAATTAATAAAATAGCAGAGAGAGTTTAAATTTGGAAAGATTAATTGATTTCTTTAATTGATAATAAATAATTATAGGTTCAATAAACAAATAAAAAGAGCAATTAAAATAAATCTTTTAATAAATTATGGGAATTATTTAAAGAAGGTCTGAAATATAAATAGGAATTATCTTTGATGGTTAAAGTCAGATAAATTATACTTCAAATATTAGATTGGCATGCATAAGTTGGTATAATAAAATAAACATTAAGAGTTAATGATGATACAACATTATAAATTGATGGCATGGAAACAATTAGAAAGTTATATATTTAAAAACATGGTTTTTAATAAACTCAAGATTAAATAGATAAATTATAATAGTTTCAATCTCCATTTATAAGTGGCAATAAAGATTTGTAAATTATTTAGGCATTAACCCAACATATAGAAAAATGGAATAAGAATGCCTAAGAAGCTGTGCAAACTTAAAATTAAGAATTAATCAAAAATTTATTAGATGAAGCTCCAAAATTACCAGTTGAAGAATAATTAGTAAAAGAACTATAAAATTTGCATGCTTCTTCTTTAAAAGTTGGTTGGATCAAATAAATAATTCAAAGTTAAGATCCATTATTTGAATCTATTATGATTGCTCTATAAAATGATGAATCAATAAAATAGCTAAAGGAAGAAATGCTCCGAATATATGCACAAAATCCATAAAATAAAAAGAAGAAAGAAGGCACAAAATTATCTAAACTTGCATAGAATTTTTTTTTTAATTTTCAGAATACAATCAAATATTACTTAAAACATTTAACAAATTTAGATGAAAACAAACTAAAAAAACTCTAACCAGTAAAAGTTTCAAAGCTTAAGGATTATTAAAGGGATTTATAAAATGATGAAATTTCTTAATAAGTTGATGAATGGATAGATTAATTCCAATAATGGCAATATCAGATTCTTAATTTAAATGATGAGCAATAACCAAAAAAAAAGAAAAAGTCTAAAGACTCAGAATCATAGCCTGAATCTTATTTCTTAACTGGAGATTTACTTTATTATTTTAAGGTGCCAGAGTTACTTTGTCTTGTTTTGTCAGGAATAGAGAAAAATTATATAAGTTAGGAATTAGTAGGTTCTATTGAGAAATTAGTGACAATAAATAATTAGGCTGATATGGCATTGAAAGTTTCAAGTATCAAAGATGTTCATTATTATTCTCAGGTTTTTATGCCTGAATTTTATGTAATGGATAAAAAATTTAGAGTAATCAATAATTGGTTATAAATGGCTTAAGAAATGATTAATGACACTCCAAGATTAAAAAATTTAATCATGGTTCAGAAATTGAAGCCTTTCCTAGACTATGTTGATTAAATTTAGCTTTAAGAATTAAAGACTTCTTAATCATAATAATAGTAATAATAATAATAATATTCAACAATAACTTAACAATAATAATCATAAACATAATAACAATTATAATAGTAATAGCAATAACAATAACAATAAATTTCAAACACCAAAAAAAAAATGTTTAAATCTATAAATAAATTAAAAATAAAAAGTTAGGAAGAATCCTAACCAATTGTTGATTAAGAAAGTGTTTCAATAAAACATTCTAAAAGAGTGAAATAGGTTTCAAAGTTGATGAGAGATGATAATATTGCATTTTACGATGCTAATGTACCCTTAGGAAAAGCTTTCAAATAAAGTCCTAATGAAATTTAGACATAGGATCCTGTAATTTAATCGATAAAAAAAAATAATAATAAAAGATGCTATAAAAAAGGATTAAATAGAAAAGTGTTACCAAATTTAGAAGTGGAAATAAACAATCCCAATTTTTTAGAGTGGATAAAAATGTAATCATAAGAACTATTGAATCTTTATAGTCAAGAAGAAATCTACTGTATTTGTAGACAAGGAGGTGAATCAGCAATCTCAGATCTTTAAATCATTAAAAGTTTAAACGAAAATAATGTTTAATTATTTCATTAATAATGTTTAAAATAATAATAACAAGTTAAATATATGATTTTTTGTGATATTTGCGAAGAATGGTATCATTATGAATGTATGGGAATAAAAAAACTGAAAGAATAAAGTTAAGATAAATATATTTGCAGAAGTATATAATAATATTTATGTAGTTTGTTTGATGAAATTTAATATGCCATTTTTAATTCTAAATGAGAATCTGTGGGATTAATATATAGATTCTTCATCAGAACTTCATGATAGTTATTAAAAATAAAAGCAAGGACTAGAAAAAAACATACTGCCTAATTCAGGAGAATACATATACTCTCAATTATAGTTACCAACGGTGGATGAGTTCAAAGATTTTCTGAAAATTGGAAAAAGTTTACCAGCATAACTTGTTGAGCTTGAAATTTTGGAACTTCTTGAGTAAAAGTTAGATTAATGGTTAGTATCTTATACTAATTTGAAAAACTATTCTTTTCCTTAATTATTAGCATTATATGCAGAAGGTGAATGGCTACCAATAAACTTGCCTTAATAAAAGATTCTTTTATCAATTATTTGCCAAAAGGAATTTTTATGCACTGCAAATGAACTATTGTAAAGTAGAGCAACTTTTAAGACAAAATAATTGAAAAAGCCATAAATGGATAAAACGGAATAGCTATATGCCTATATTAAAGAACAATAACCTGAATTATTATAAGAAAGTGATCATTAAGTTATTAAGACTATATAAATGCTAAGAGTTTAATAAGACCTAAATAATTAATTTTAATCATAATTAAAATAACAATAAACATTGGAGTAATATGATTAATTGGCAATTCAATATGAAAAAGAAATCAAACTCTAAATTTAGAAAACTGAAATCAAATTTTCTTTACCAAAATTAAATGAATTACGATAGTAGATTACAAAGATTCAGTAGTGGAACGCAGAAATACTTGCTATTTTTAAGGATGTTGACGATATTTATACATCCAATGTAAATCTAAATATTTATTAAATAGTTAAGTTAATAATTTTATGATAGCAAACCTAATTTTTCTGATATTTAAGTGAAATTAAAAGAATATGAAATGATAACTCTCAAAATTCCAAATCTGTACTATGAATTTCTCAAAACCCTTCAATCAAAAGCTGAAGATATAATTATTAAGATAGATTCAAATGTATGTTAATTGTCATTTGATGAATAATTTGACTTATGTAGAACAGCATACTAATTAAAATGTAAAATCCCTTAATTCAAGGATCTTGCTAATAAGTAACCATCATATTTAAAATTAGTGTAAGTAAGGATGTTCAGATGAGAATTCTTTAATGGCTTCCATATATCAAAGCAAGATTATATTGATTTTTAGTTGTTAATTTTAAAATGATTATAATTTTATCACTTGAATTTGAATAAAAATTAATTGCTGAAGTAATTTAGTGAGTTAAATTCATGTTTTACAAATTCATAAATCAAACAAAAACTTTAAACGCGCCTCTATTCTTAAAAAATAAATAAACGAAATCTGAATAAACAAGAACAGCTAATGTTCCTCCAAAAATGGTCGTTGAGCACCACCAACCAGCATGAAATACTCTACAATACCAACTTATCACATAAAGACCTCTATAAACTCCTAAACATAAGACATAGTATCCTGCTAAATTTTCCACGTCTTAAATTTTCTACATTAAATTCATTTGTGGTAAAATTGCTAATGCTTCTAGCCAAATAGAAAATGATTAGCATATCTAAGACAAGGATGTGCCTGTATGGAAAATTAAAGTGAGGAGACAAGCTGCAGGATAAATATATACAAAGAATTAGGATTAATCCTAATCTTTTTGATAAGTCTAATGTATTAGTTAATATAATACCAAACAAAAAGGCTTTTAAAATTTAATCGTATAAATTAAAAGGACTGTCAAAGTTAAGTAAAATAATCTAAGCACATAATCTATTGTCTCAAAATGTATATTCAGATCACAAAATCTTGTTAAAAATACTAACAAATATATCTCTTGGGTTTTATATGATATCCCTAAGCAACTTCGAGTTTTCTTGATTTTATAATAAAGCAACACAAAAGACAGAAAGTGGATAAGCTCTGCTAAAATTAGAAATTTGTTCATATTCTAATAAATAATAAATTTAAATAATATTTACATTAATAACTTTCATAAATAGCTTTGTGGAATGTAGTTATAAAAGTAGCATCTTCATTTTTTTGCTTATTTTAGTTTCTATTTTATAAATCGTTACTAAAAGATTGATACATGATTTATACTTTTAAACCAAGTAAGTTTCTGCTTAAAGAACTTATTTATATTTATCAAATAAATCATTGATAGATTGCTTGGTCATTATTTGGAGGCTCTTAAAATAATAATTATAATTCTATAAATTTTCTATATTCATTTCTATGGGGAATTAAATATTTTGGTGCTATGCTGAATAAGAGGGTGATGAATAAAATCGAACGTATGAAAATAAAAATTTGAACATTAAAGCAGTTGTCCAAGAGGATGTGTCTCTGTAAAATTAAGAAAAAAAAAAATACATATTTTTTTAGTAAGAATCAAATCAAGCATAAATATAATCTAATAATTTAGATAGTCAATGTGCTTTTTGCATATCCTATTTAAAATCAACTGATAATAAATTAAAAAAGTAATAAAAAAATTGTAATAACAATTAACATCCTATGCATCATGAGGATTTTAAGGAATTACACTATTAGTTGGAACCTTTAGTTTAAATTCACAATGATTCGATTTCAAAAATTGTATCTACATGGTTTCAATTAGCTATTGCTTTACCAAAATTTGTGAAATCTCATGAAATTACATAAGAGATTAGTGATAATGAAGATCTTCAAACCTTAATTTGCTTGAAATGGGGTGTTGTAGACTTTTTTAAATTAGCAGTTTTGAATATACCAAAAGATAAAATCATAAGAGAATGTTTTGAAATTTTTAAAAGGATCCTTCATTATTGCCTTTTCTTCAATGAAATATTCCTTGAAAATTATTCATAAACAGATTACTAGGCTAATATTTCATTTTATATCAAATGCTATTAGTATTATTAAAGACTAATGTACGGATATGCAAATCAATATGAATAATTAATTGATAAAATGTAATAGATATACTAACAATAGTTTTCTTTTAAGAATGAAAATAATTAATATCCGAATTTTAAGGTGATTGGATATATGATGAGATTTTGGTGTTAAGTGATGCTGACCGATAGAATTTAAAAGATCTTAGAAGTAAGCTTCTAAAATTTGAATTAGTTAAAGGATTCAACACTATTTTATTAATATGTAATATATGCATTGGATGTAAATATAAATGAAGATAATGTTCATTGGATTGGACATAGAGAGAATTTTAAATATGATAAAAAACTATTATCTGATAAACACTGGCAGAATATGAAGATAAATATAAATTTGGATAACGAAAATTACCATACTTAATTAATTGATAAGTTGGCTCAACAGAAAATATTTTACCCTTCATGGTATTATGAGGTGGAGATAGAATACGATGTTATTAGGAGCAATATTAAGATGATAGTAGAAGAACTTAAATAAATACAACGGCGTTTTTCTTCTAGTGAAGAATTTGAAGATTAAGTATAATTAGAGAGTTTAATCAAGAGCTCTAACAATATTTTTGAATAAAAAGAATCTCCTCAATCATTGTAGAATTACATAAAATAATTTTTAAACAACAATGATATAATTGAATGTTGTGATTCATTAGATTCAATAGAAAAACTGGATAAAATTAAAACGAGATTATCTGATAGCTCTAATATGTCTACTGAGATTAGTACCTCGGTTAATTTATCTAAAATAGTTGAAAATATGGAAAAGTTGATTTCGGATTTAATACTGATAAAAAAAAAATTAAAATAAAGAGAATTCATATTATAATTAAGAGCTAGCAAATGGAAATTAAAAACTAAACGAGAAATTGAATGGCTTTATTATTTTAATAAGACATCTTTTATCAAAATTCCTGATAGCCGTCAAAATCTTTAGGAATATATACTAGAAATTTTACACAAGTTAAAATTCATGAATAATGGCTACTACTAGAATCAAATATAAATGTTTTATTGAACTATTTTTATGTATCTAAAATTTAATTTAATTTAAAGATTCTCTGCGTGTTGACATAGTAAAAAAATTATACTTTTCCAATATTTGAATATGTTATTATCATATTACTAATAAATTTTTATTTTAAATTAATTGTCATTAAAAAATGCTTAGTTGGTTCAAAAAAAAGAAGCCTGAGACTAATTAACCATAATAAGAGGAAAAAGATGAGAGTGATTTTGTTGAAGTAAATATTTAATAAATTTGAAGGATGATACTTAAGTTGTTACTAATGAGGATAAAGAGTTGGAAGAAAAGGGATTTGATCCAATAGCATAAGTTTAAGAATAGGACAAGGAAAATGAAGGAATTGCTGATCCTGATAAATTGGAATATGTTGGTTATCATGATATCTCAGGAGATGAAATACTTTAATTAGTGCTCAACTTAAAAAACTTTCCAAATGATGAGGAAATTCGTCATGTTGAAGGATATGAAAAAGGAGGACGAATCTGTGCTGACAAAAAAGTAGTTAGCAAGGCCAGAAGTGTTGGAAAGGAAATGGTAAAATAAATAGGAAAGAAAATCTTATCAGGATCGTTGAATCTTACTAAAGTTAGTTTTCCTATTAGAGTAATGATTCCTAAAACTGCCTTGGAAACTGCTGTTCATGGAAGTAATTAATATGAGTAAACTATCATAGCGTCCATATTTCCCTTATACATTACAAAGGCAACAATGACTCCAGATTTTTTGGAAAGATTCAAATTAGTTATCACAGCAACATTATCCTCATTTTTTTGGACCAATACATTTTTGAAACCTGTATATCTTCAAATAAATGTAGCTTAATCCAATATTGGGTGAAACTTTACAAGCATCCTATAATGATGGAACACAAGTATATTGTGAATAAATTATGCATCATCCACCTGTAAGTTACTTTTTAGTTTATGGACCAAACAAGAAATACAAATACTATGGATATTATTTGGTTGAAGGAAGAGCAGGCTTAAATTCTGTGACAGTATAAAAAAATTCTATATTAGATTATTAATAAAGGAAGACGATCAATAGAGTTCAATGATGGGTAAAAGATTGATTTTGATTTCCCTAATGAACTCTATAGCGGTACCTTCTTTGGCTAACTTAGATAGGAATCAATCAACAAAATTACATTCCAAGATAAAGCCAATGGATTATCGTGTATAATTGATATTGGAAAAGTTAAAAAGAAGTAAATTTAAATTAAGAAATTAGAACTTCTGATTACTTCTAAGCAGATATCACATGCAAAGGATAAAAGGTTTCAACAGTCTATGGTACATACATAGGTTTCATTAATTTTGATAATGTGAGATATTGGGATTATAGATATGTAGTTCCATTCAAGATTAAGATGGATAAATAACCACTTGAAAGTGATCACAAGAACAGAGCTGATTTACAATCTTTGAAAGCAGGAGATATTCCTATGGCTTAAACAAATAAAGAAATTTTAGAAAACTTATAAAGAAATGACAGAAAGCTTAGAGAGTAATACGAAAAATTAAAGAAATCCAAAAAGTGATTTCAAAGTTAGTGTTAAAATATAAATAAATTAATTGATCTTTCTCTCTTCAGATTCTACATTAATTGGACATATTATTTAAACTTCAAACTTGTATCTTTATGTTAATTACAACGCATTCATATAAAATATAAATTATCATTAAATATTTCAATAAATACTCTTCAAAATACTCCTTCAAAGACATCATCCGTTATAGTTTTTACTGATTGTGCTAATCCTGCCACGCTAAATCTTGATTCATTAGCAGCCTTTTTCCTTATTAAATTTATGAGATGATGAACATGCAATATAGATTCATCCCTTATATTGATAGATGAGACAATGAATAATAATAATTCCATAGATCGATCGCTCATTTGAACTTTGAAGATCTAGTCCTATACACCATGATATTCCAGAGTTTTTAATTCTTAATTTGTATATGATGATCCACAAAAAATATATCCCAACCTTATGGCTTATTTTAAGATCACTTAGTCCATTTAATTCAGGTAAATTAAAAATAGCTCAAGTAACATTTAATGAATTTCCAATAAATTAGTTTATGTAATTTCAGTTATGATTTAATACTATTTTCTTTTTTTTGAATTATTAAAAATGTTTTCATATTTATTTTTCATTATTGGCAGGCTGTCTAAGGATAGATGAGTTTAATTTTCTTAATTGATAAAATCCAAATATTCATTATAAACAGTTAACAATAATACAGATACAATTTCCTCTCCATTCAGTATATTTAATGATATAAGACTTGGAATAACACTAATAACTAAAACGTCAGCTTTGTATTATTTCCATTTTTAAGATGACTTTACAATAGTAAACAATACACTATAAAATTGTTTATCATTATCTACAAGCTTTGAAGTTATTAATAAACTAATTCGTTGACTATTCTTCATCAAAGTTTATATTAATTAGCCTTAGGTTCTCAAAAAAATAAATTAAAAAATTTACTTAAATTCCTGCCAACAACTCCTTTAAATCACCATCTTGAGGTTGATAATTAGTTTCTTACATTCTCTTTATGATTGCAAAGCTTTTATCTTCTTGCATTGATAATAATATATAATAATATAATTAATGTAATTAATTATTAATTTTCACACTTTTTCTAATTGATGTAGATCAAAATCTAGATTAAATGAAATTTAAGCAGTTTAATGGCTCTTAATAGCTTTTTTAAATGTACTAATAACTTTACAAGTCAAATTTCCAGTCATTTTCATATTTGTAATTGATTTTTCTTATAAATAGTATTCTGCATTTACCTTATGATACCTTTTCTTCAAATAAAAATACATTATAATATATTTGATTTTTGTTTTTTTTCTAAGCTTGTTTATTAATTAATTTATTGAAAAAAATGCATTAATAAAAAGCATAAATCATTTCTAAAGACCCAAACTTGAAGGATGCAGAGAATAATCAAAAAAAACCAAATTTTATTTTATATGAATAATTCTAAGAAGATTATAATAATCAAACCCTATAGGAAATAACAGTTGTTTTAAAAGATTGTTTGGATAAATTAAAGAAATATCCCTTATTGAAAAATGTAGATCATAGACCATTAGAAAAAGATAAGAAAGACGAATTTAATAAAAATGTAGATGATTTATAAATAAAAGTTAATTCTATTAAGGAGATTCTTTAGGAAATAGAATAATTTCCTCCAAAATATGAAAACATATATTAAAATTAAATACAATTACAAATACCAGAAAGTACAAAAAAATAATAAGATGCGCAAAATTAAGTAATTGTTTAGCAAAATATAACACCAATTCCTATAAGCAGTACTTTTTTAACAGATAATGAAAATTAGGAATAGAAAGTTAAGAATACATAGGATCAATAGATTTAAACTGAAACAATTTAATGCATTATAGATCACTAATAAGTATTGACATACTTGCTATAATAAAATGTAAAAAGAAATATAAATATTTTTCCTCAATGTTTTTGCAATGAAAGAATTAAAAAAACACATTTACTAAGTTTAGAGAATAGAAACTTGTTTGATTAGCTTCTATCCTAATAAGTAGAAAATATTTTAGAAAATTAAATAAAAATCTAAAATAAATAGGTGTTTAAGTGCAATAATAGTTTTTGTACATTTAAGTGCTTTGCAGAAAAAAATGTTGATAAAGATAAAAAATTTTATTGTACTCTTTGTGATGAATAATCTGTTCAATTGATAAAAACATATACATTAAAAAAAAATTTGAATTTCTATTGAGTTTGCATTTTCACAAAATGAAAAAAATCATTATTCTCATCATAACAAAAATATATTATATATATAACCATTTGTATTACTAGAATTTCATTAAGTATAATTATAGTGTAGAATTTACATCTTGTTAAATACTTCGAATAATTTCAATCTAACTTTAAATTTTGGAGTTATAATCGTATTAAACTAATTTTTGCATCTCTAAAGTTGACTACAATCTATTTGCTTGATTTATGAATAAATCTTGTGAAAATTGTGAACTCAATTGGTTTTGGTTAAATTTTGTGAAGAGTTTCAAATCTAATACATCTCATTCTTAGTTTGAGTGATATTAATTGAGATATTTCAGTTTAATAATGTTAGGATTAGTTCTTGGCATATGTTTAGAATTAATAAAATCAATTTTAGAGATAATTGTTAGAAATTATTCAGACAAGAAAGATTGATAAATAGCAATTGATATTCTTTGATGAGAATGAAATTTATTTATTAATTTATTTAAATTATTTAAATAAAATATCTCTAAACACTTTGAGAAATAATTCCTTTGATCTCAACTCACAGTGTTGATAATAAACTTATTACTAATGATGAAATATTATACATTACTTATCATAAGTGATGAATGATCCGTTCGCTGATATAAATATATATATATATATTAAATTTAATAAATGCCTAAAGACGCTAGAGGAAAAAACAGGAAATGGGGGAATCACAAGGATAGATAATTCGAATAAGTCAATGAGGGTGAATTGATTGAATAATTAAAACACCAGGCAGAAGACGATTCAGAAGATGATGAGGAAGTTGAATAAGTAGATTAACCTTAAAAAGTTGAATAAAAAGTGGAAGGCTAAGAGGAGTAACAATAAGAAAAAAAGAAGAAAAAGAAAAAGTAATCTAAATTTTAATGTGTTTAGAAGAGTGACTGCTGAAGGAGTACCAAAACCAAAAAAATAAAAGAGAAATCTTGACATGCCTGAATCAGAAGAGGAAGATGAGTCACAATATTATTGAATGTAATATATAGATGATTAATATTAAACATAATTAATTTGAGACATAAATATATTCTAAGGAAAAAAGGAATGTTACTGTTTCAAAAAGCATAATTTAAAATGAGCATTAAATTATTCTCGACTTTTAATAACAATGCCTAAATAATAATTGTATAGATATATATGGGAATGAATAATTTAATCATTCAAAAAATACTTCATATGCTCTCATCACTCTTTAGTACATTGTCTTGTACATGACTTAATCCTCTGAATAGTTTTTTTTCCTTAATTCAAAAAATGCTGTGTAATTCACTAAAGTAGAATCAGTGTGTGAAAATACTGAGTCAAGTGTTAATAAGATGAAAAGATCATCAACAAGAACTAGCGTTGGAAGAACTTTATGAAGTGAATCTAGATTATTTCTAATTTTAACAATTTCTGGGAAGAGCAATCGAGCTAACCCTAAACTTAGATCATAGAGAACTTTAAAAAAATTCTTATTGCACTCGAAATTAGAACTCATAAATTCTTTATTAACATTCAATTTTTAAAATGCTTTTTCATTCATTTATTAAAATTACTATAATTAATCTTATGATGCACTGTAAACATATTGTTAAGTGATATTTAATTCTTTTTCAAGTACTTTTTTAATTTTTTCTCTATCTAATCCTTCAGTTAGGAAATTTTCCCAATCCGTTTCATTTACTCCTATTGGATTATTAATATCCCAACAACAATAATATTTAAAGTTTTTATTAACTTCCATCCATTCCACTAATCCTCTACTGATAATAAGTTCAAATTTATTTAATCCAAATCTTAGTGATTTCAGATGATCTGAAATGTCTACTTTGCTTTTTTCAAAGATTAATTTATTAGCTAAGGCTAATTCATATTCTTTGACTCTTTAAGATAGTAGTCTTAAGAACATACATTTTCCCTTTTCAAAAGTAAGTCTACTAATCAATTTAGAGAAGATTTCTTCATTTTTTCTTTATTTTTCAGCTTAATCGATAACAACATTAGCATTTTCATGGATTCTTTCAATTTCTTATTCAGAATGATCATTCATTTCAAAATCAAAGTCATCAATTTTGGCTTCATTGATATCTACTGAATCATCTTAAGGTTCATGATATTCAAAAATGTTCAATCCCATTTCCTTTAATAATTTATTCTGAAACAAAGGACATGCAAATAAATCGTTCCAATCTATTCTGTCTTCCTCCTTATATCTCATCATCTATACAATAATTTATTATAAAGGCTATGAAACTTGCATACCATTTTTTGGAAACTCAATAAAGTCTCTTTTCATTAGTTCCATTAATTTAATTTCACTCGCATAGAATTCCTTGTATGGATACTTCTTGAAACACATAAAATAGAGAGTAGCTCCTAGACTCCAAATGTCGCATTTGTCTGTATAATCGCCTAAAAGGGATTTGAAAATGTAAATACCTAAAATAACCTAGGGAGCAATAGTAGCTCTGGTTCCTAGATAAGAATGCAATTAAGTCTTTGAGTTGTGTTATTTTGCAAATCCAAAATCGGCTATTTTTAAGACTCCTTTTCGAATAAGTATGTTCTCCGGTTTGACATCTCGATGGATGATTTATTTACTCCTGAGGTATTTAAATCCATTGAGGATTTCTCCAAACTTGTATCTAATCTCTGGCTCAGTGATTTCTTTGTTTTCCTTAATGAATTCAGACAGAGACTAAGATCATTAAGAATTTATTTATACTGTACCTTTTCATTGCAGAGTTCCATAACCATATAAATAACATTTTGTAATTTCTTAACATCATACAGCTTTACGATATTGGGGTGTTTAAGCAATTTTAAAGCGCAAATCTCTTTTCTAACTGCATCCAAAGTCATTTTCTCTCTATCACTCATTAATGCCATATTCTCTGGAAGTTCCATTTTCTTAATGGCACATTCTTTGTCGTTTTCTTTATTCTGTCTGAAAGGGAATTAGACAAAAATTACACTTAGAAATTGAATCCTCGATACACTTTGCCGAATGCGCCCTCCCCAATTACATCGTCTGGATTATAAAAATACTTATCCAATAATATATAGTTTTTTCCATGCAATTCCATGGTCTGTAGTTTTTGGGATTTGCTTTTGGATTTCTCATTACCTGATTATTAATTCGACATTTATATTTTTAACAATCAAATGTATGATCATCCCTAAAGTGGTTTAATGGAAGCCCACTCCTTCAACTTGGATTGTCTCTCCTAAGATATCCATCAAATCAAGCAAACTCTCTAAGGTTGGACGACCATTTTCAGTCAACTGATGGAAATCACAATTGAAACCCATAAGCAGAATCAATACAATGTAAACACATAGTCTCTATTTGTTCAGGCATCACTATTGCAATAGTTAATAACCACTCAACATCGTAGACACAAGCATTCTCAGCCCAAAGACCAAATAAAATTGTCACCCATAAGACCCCACAAAACAGAACCAGATGAAGTAATCAAGCCAGAAAACTTTTCTAAAATATTTAATAACCCCAAGAAGGTAATCATGTAATCACGCTCTCTTAGATTTCCATTATGCAACTTCAAGGGACCCCATTTGATTCAGCATTTGAAAGCATCAACAAAGAACTCGAAGAGCCTTATAGAGAAGACCAGTATCTATCTGTGCCTAAATCTATGCAGATGTCAGTCGATTTAAACAAATAGAAGAAGAATCAGCAACTTGAATTGCAGCAACCCCAAAGTGCCAAGAACAATTATGAAAACAAACAATTCGCTTTCAATGCCAAAGTTATGCGTTCCTAAGATATTAAAGCCAACAAAGAGAATCATCAACATCACTTATCCATGAACAGGCCTGATTCCAAACGAATTCTAGACTAACCCCAATTATCAACGGTTGTTGAAGAAAACTAATCACCCTGCATGAGTCCGTATGAAAATAATTTCAGATGTAACTATGCATTTCTAAACCAGATTCCATTGCCTAATCTCATAGATAATATGAACAATGCAGCACTGCCAAAACATCCCAAAATAGTCAAAGACCACTTAATTATTTCCAACAATAACCTATGCAATCAGACAACAATAGGTCTTCCTCAAAGTCTTGTTATGGCAATCAATAGACTCAAGTCCTTTCAAATAATACCAACTTGGTCAATCAATAATAGTAGGCTCAATAACAAACATCTTCACAAAACCCATTCTTAAACAACCTTAATAATGCAAGCACTAAAAATGTTAAATAAGTTCCCACATCAACTACTAACCTTCCATTTAAATAGTAATTTGAAATTATGAATCAAGTAAGTTATATTAAATAATTAGATTTCAAATTAAAGAGCTAAAAGTTACAGTGAGTAAAATTGCAAGAAATAGTTGAGTAAACGTTGTTTAGACATTGATCTCTTAGATAAATAATATGAGACTAGTTAGGAATTAATTTGGAAAGCTTAAAAGACAAAAAAATGATTACTATTCTATAATGTAAATTTAATAATTTTAATCTTTTTATATAAATATATAAATATATAGATATAGCCTCACTTAAATCTATTCCCTTTTAATCTTTGTAGATAATTTCAAGATACCATACTTATTACACTATATATAGTATTATAATAGTACATAAATACAGATTCTATTAATTTATTAGGTATGTGAATAATATTTAATAAATATCATTATAAAACAATATTAATTATAATTATTAACAATAATGCCTGTGCCTAATAGTTCATATCCAATACCCTTAAGAACAGTTCTCAAAATAGCTCCAGTTTGTATGGTGCTTACAACCCTTGGAACCTTGTTGCCAGTTTGCTTATACGACATTCTTTATCACTCACATGAAAGAATCGATAAATTCTTTTGGAGATCAAGCAGATTTGAGCGCTTTATTAGATGTAGAGACATGAAATTGCGTACATTTTGGTATGAAGCAATGGATTGGTAACCCACTGGCAGAGAAAGCTTTATTTCTACTAGACCATAAGTAGCAGACCCATGAGAGGAGTGAATATTAAAAATCATATAATAATAATGTTCATTATGTGTGTAATTTCTCATTAGCCCTTGATTTGAATCCATTAAAGTCCCATTTGGTTTCCACTCTTTCAGGCTCCTCAATGTGAGCACCTTATGCATCAACATATGCCAATTGAATTACATCATGAGCTCTGCAATCCCTGCAGAATAAGACCTATCAATAGAATCAAATAGTACTTTAAAGCATTCTCTAATTACTTATTTGGCCTAATCAAGAGTACAATTTTCATTCCAATAATTACTAATGATGGCTTTACAGAAGTAGCTTGCGAATCCAGTTGTAATGAAGTTTGATTCTAAATATGTACCATAGATATCCACGAGTGATAAGTATCTTTCCCCATTATGAAATCCCTAAATTTTTGAGTAATTAATACAGCTATGACATTCTGTAAATATAATGGGTTAATTTTGCATCTTTTTTTATAGGACAATCTTGCTAAGAAATTTCCATAATCTTTAGGTGAAGGATGAACACCATCATCGTATTATAAGGCTGATCTATCAATTTTTGCTAATTCCTTCACCACTTGTTAGAAATCAGAAAATTCACCACTGGATGCATAAATTGTGTTTTTGGATATTTATGCAATCTTTTTTACATTTCTAAAATCATTATTCTCATTTCATACTTGAATGCAGCCATACTTCCATAACTACAAAGAGTATCTGTCCCAACAATTACTCCTCCATTGTAAACCAATGCAATAACACTACCTCCTGTTACAACAGGGGATGTTGTATGTTGCTATTCACCTGAGATTTCGGAATTGAAAATCATGATGTATATATTTAAATAATTAATACTGATGTTGCATAATTTAATAAATGAAAAATCAATTTCCTAAGGCCTTAACCTTATTTATCTGATTGGCAGGATCAAAGAATATCATCATAATATTCTGAGAATCAATCTATAGTTGTTATCTTACATTTAATTCTGGTAATGTTAAATAGAAACATATATATATCTTTAAAAAATCTATTTATTATTTATCTCTTAACTCAAAGATAAAAATCTGTTTTTATTGCAATATATCATATAACTCATATAAATTCAGTTGTTTTTAAACATAACCCAAGGCTAGATTACTTTTATATTATATTTTTTCAAATATTAGGGTTAATAGTATATGATATATTGGAGAATGTAAAATAGTAATACTCAAATATTTTCTAGGAAGTTCCTTATTGTGCTACTTCTTTATTAATATTTCATACTATTCTGACTTAATCTTTCCAATACTTAATTGACTTATGTGTATGGGATCATTTACTAGTTTAAAGTATATTACTTATATATAAATAGTTGTATGCTATTGATTTATAAATTTTGGGAAATATAGTTTGGAAATAGTTATGTTGAGATCTTCAAGATATTGTCATTTTTTATCAAGGGAATATTGGGGGAATATCATATTTGATTTAACAGTTTCTTAAATTTTTAATAATTTTAATATTTATTTAAAATGGACTAGACTCACAAATCAATAATTACGGAGATCTTGCCCAATACTAAGAGAACTCTTGAGAGGAGATAGAAGTAATTGGAAGAGGAGCAGAAGAAGAAAAGAGAAGTAAGATTAGAATTTATATAATTATCTAGTAAGAGACACAACAAAAAGAGTAAGCAGAGAAGCAAAAGAAATTCTAATAATATTTGATTGAATAAGAAAGAATTAAGAAATAGGAGGAAGATCGAAAAAAAGAAGAAGAAAAAAGAAGTTAAGAAGAAATATAATAGATGAATACATTAAAGGGTGAGTATGGTAATATGATGATTGATCTGGCTACTGGAGATTCTAAATTAGATTACACTATTTCAGGATTAGATCTGAGACCAACTTAAATTAGAGTTTTAGTGAAGGTTACAGAAAATAATAATACATTAAAAGGATTATCAATGAGTAGGAAACGTATAGCTGATGAAGAAGGATAAGAGATAGCGGCGAGTTTAGAAAAGAATATGGTCTTAGAAAGGTTGATCTCATAATCTATATTAGATTAGAACTGGAAGGGAACAATCTTGGGCCAAAGACTTTAGTTGCCATTTCAAAATTATTAGAATTCAATAAATCTATTCGTGTTATTGATTTAGAAAGCAATAATTTAACTAATCACGACAAAGATAGGAACACTTACGATTATAGTGGAATATATGCTATATGTGAAGCTCTTGAAAAAAATGATACTCTCTTGTAATTAAATCTATGTAACTGCAAACTCGATGAAAAATGCGGTGAAGCTCTGGCCAATGCTTTAAGAGATAACACAAGTTTGATTTGTTTAGATATCACTGAAAATCCAAAGATGAATCTAAATGATGTTAGAAAGTGCTAAGAATATTTGATTAGAAATAAAAAGATATACGATGATGAGCGTTACAGAGAATTCCAAGAAAGGCAAAGAATTAGAAATGAAGATTAAACTTCCACTATTCAAATGCAAGATAAGGAAAAGGCTATTACAGCTTAAGAGGGTATTGAATAAAGGTATTTTCATTTTTAATTTCTAGAATGAATGCCAGAAGACTGGAGTTGGAGTAACACTGGAAAGAGGAGTTGGAGAAGGAGGCAAAATTGAAAGAAAAAACTGTGCACAATTTAATGAAACAAGCTAAACTACTTGGTAAAAAGAAAGGCAAAGGTGGAGGTGCAAAAAAAAAGTGATAAATATAAATAAATTATTATTTAGTCATTTATTCACATTATTGAATTCAAATAGGACTTGAATGATTTTTAAGTTTCAATAAGAGAGTTCAAGTTTTATTTGATTTTGCTGGATTTATTTTATAAGCTTTTTTTAGCCTAAAATTATGGATTTTCTTAGAGAATTTCTTCATAATCTTTATTCAATTTGTTAAATTCAACCTAATAGAACTATTGATGAGTCTCTAACAAACTCATAGCATTTTATAATAAATTAAGGACTGGATCATTGACTTACTTTGAAGGCGAACATTTCTATTAAACCATCTTTTATAATATATTTTTGATAGTTTTAGTATGTATTGACTTTGAATCACTCATACTCTTTTAATTTATACATGAGTTTGGCATTACTAGTACATTATCCTCGATACAAGTGTCCTGAATATCAAGTGATTTGTGATGGAAATGAAAGGTTCTGCTAGCAGGAATGTGAATTACAGATCGAGTCTTAGATTTACGATGCATTTTCACATAATCAACTAAATGTTTTATTTGATTATTTCTGTGTTGTCTTGCATCTATTTAAGAATCTTTTAAGGTTTATGAATATTTCTCAAGAAAAGTCAATTTAGAGCTAACAAATTCCAAACTTATTTATGTAAGTTAATCTAGCATTGCCATTATCTATTCGAAGTACATTCTATATTCATCATCTAGTTATGTTATTGAAGCCATTGTGTAATCGTTAAGTAAATTTAATTATTTTATTTTAGAATTTTTCTCACTATTTATTTATGTTTTTCACTTAAACATTTTTAAAGAAAATCTTAGTTGCTAAAGAAAAATGGTTTATTTACGAATGTTTGGAATGAAAAAATTTAAAGAATAAAGTTAAGATAAAATATTTGCAGAAATATATAATAGTATATATGTAGTTTCTTGATGAAAATAAAAGGAAGTTTGTGTTATTTATTTATTATAAATGAAAAATTTAAGTTGAATTTATAAACTATAATTATCAGAATAAAGAAACTAAAATTTAATTTCTTAGTTCATTAAATTACACATTTTAGCGATTATATCTAGAATGGAATAACCAAGTGCAAAAATGAAGGCCTATTTTGATTTACAATTTCTCACTTTTATCTAATTTTAAAAATGTTCTTTGATAAAAATAAAATAATACTTATCTTAATCTTGAAGTTCTTAATAAAATTATTCTAAAATATTATCATTAAAATAAGTAATCTTTTCTTACATAAAATGGTTCATTAAATCTCCAAATTACAATGGAGATGAATTTGAATTGATATTATGATTGTTAAATATATAATTTCGAAAGCTCAATAAGAAATAGGCTGTTTCTTATAAAAATCTTAAATTAAGTGTGTAAGATAATTCTTTAATGAAGAGACAAATAGTTTCATCGCATCCTATTTTAATAAGATCATTTTCAGTCTCACAATTGTATTCATTTCTAAATAAAACCTAAGCAAATGTAGTCATAAAAGGATCATCTTCATTTCTATTGCTTAATTTACTTTCAATAAAATCAAATACTAATTTAATCTTATTTTATAAATCATTGCTAATAGACTCATATTTTATTTATACTTTTAAATCATATCTGCTTCTGCTTAAAGAATTTATTTATATTTATCTCCAACCAAATCAAGTAAAAAATCATCTATCGATTGCTTAGCCTCTATTTAAACTTTTAAAAAAAAAGGTGGTTATTCTATAGCTTGATGAGTGTTTAACTAGATATTATTGAATCTTACTTCATCTCTTCTAGGTCTTCCTCTGCTTCCCTACCCTTAGGGTCTCTACATTCCTTTAATATATTCCTATCCATGTTTTGATTTGATGTGAGTGTATAAAGCTGGATAACTTAAATATTCCTTTCCACATCCATCATATGTACATTTAAAGTCACCTTGTAATTCTCCCCTTCTAGATCTTCTTCTCTTTGCCTATTCATTATTAGACATTTAAATAAAATATATATTAATTAAAAAAAATATTAGCAAATACATATATGGATTTATTCATAATTATTTACTTTTATTCATACCACCATTTTAATTCTACTATTAGATTAGAGACCAGTTTCATGCATTTCTTCTTCTATAGAACAAATAGTTTGCTATAACTTAAGTTAGCTCTATTTTAAGAAAGCATGATTCCTAGATAGACTATGACGGTTAACATTTTCATTTTTAGATCCTATGCATTATATATTTATTAAATTTATATTCATATAAATATATATTTAAATAATAATGATTGCCGAAGCGATGCCTGAGGTATTTAAGAAATACTTTCCAATAATTCTAGCCTGTTTAGTACTATTCATATACTTTACATTTATTTACTTTGTTTTTATATAAGTTTCACGATGTATTTAAGAATATTATTCATCATTAGAAACCCCTATAGAATGGATATATGTATGTATAGGTACATTTAGCATTATGATGTTATTCTGGGCACTATATAGAACATGGACAATTGATCCAGGATTTATTCCTAAACATACATTAGTAGATTATGATGAAACAAGGCAAAGAGATTATTGTTTGTAGTGCAGAATAAAGAGACCTGAAAGATCTCACCATTGTTCTAAATGTAAAAGATGTGTATTAAATATGGATCATCATTGTGTTTGGACAGCTAATTGCATAGGTCTATACAACAGGAAGTTTTTCCTACTTATTTTATTCTGGGGTTCTGTTGGTATGTTTTAAGCCACTTTGCTTGGAATAACTAACATATATGCCCTTTGGAATAGGATTTGGGTCTATGATTCATTGGATTTTAATAAAGTCAAGGCTGGATTCATATTTTTATTGACATTCTCACAATTCCTAAATGGCTTTGGCTTATATTATTTTTTTTGGAATAATTTCAAATTGATTGCCATTAACATTTGCACACTTGATTAGATGATTTTAGAAATCGAAGCTACAACTAAAAGAAAATATGTAAGAATTAAATCTAAGTTATAGCATACCGATTTAACTATTTATAATTTAGGATTTTGGTATAACTTTTATTTTTATTTTGGCAAAAATCCATTACTTTGGTTTATACCTGTTGGAAGACCCCTAGGTGATGGGTATAATTGGGATAAGAGGGTCAGTTCAAGAGAGATGTCAGAGAATGCTATATAAATAGAATGATAATTGATTAGTATTTATGTTCTCAATTTTAATATCATTAATATTAGGAATCAAAATATATATAATGTAGTGCGAATTTTCATTTAATACTTGACATGGCCTACTTAAATTCTTATATTTTTTTCTTAATCAATTTTTTCTTTGTCTCTCCTAAGTACTTATTGGTGAAAAATATTATGACATCTAAAAACAAAAAGTCAATCAGGTTAGATATTGTGTAAGAGAGTATCTAAGAATTACAATAAAAAGATACTAATTCAGTTTGATCGCTTATCCAAAAGTATAAATACAAGCCTATGATAAAAGTACTGATTGCAAAAACGAACAATATCATTTTTACTAAATTTAAGGTCAAAATGGATTTCATATATTCAAAATATTTGAATTGTTTCTAAAAATTGAATTTTATATCTTACCTTCCAGAACTCTTAGTTTATTCTACTTATAATTATGGTTGCTAACAAAATGTAAATTTAAATATCATATGAGATGTGAAAAATTGAGAGAATCTCGCCTACTATAAATTAGATATTCCATTTAAGAATTATAAATTGTACATTCTGAAAACGACTAAAATAAAACTTACTCTTAAATATTATACCAGTAAGAAAATGGTAATTCTATTTAAATAAAATTTAAGTACCCAAAAATAATTGACACTAAATTTGTTTTTCTCCTTTTCATGGATATTTTGTTCTGTTTCTTTTACAAAATCATTTTCAGGATAGATTCTATTTTGATCAATTGGAGATGGTTGTTAGTTGTTAAACATCATTCTTATGCTTTAAAATTTTCTTAACTTTATAACTATTCCAAACTTATTAGATTTTGTTAGTTACTAGATTTCTCCATATTGTGATTTGTAAATAACCAAAGCCAGTAAACTCAATTAAAAAAAATAAAAGATAAAAATAAAATTTGGCAATTTTAGATATTAAGGAATACTACCCTAATAGAGATATTGATAGTCATTGCAAATTGTAACTGGTTCAATTTTACTACAAATACAAAAATATGAACTATTGATTATGGATAAATAACAATTATCTTTGGTCCATTCATAAGTTTTAGGGTTTCGACTTATACAAACCAAGTTTGTAGTATCATTTCGAATTTCAAATTTGTATGTAATAGGCGTAGAAATCTCAATGTTTTAATATCTATTTTACTATCTTATCATATAATCATAGAGTGGGTACATTTAGTTGGGATATGGGTAATAGCCGTCATATGAATAAAAATTACTAATATAGACTGCTTGTACAATATCATAGTAATCTAGGCTAACATCTTATTGGAGAAATCTATGAGAACTTAAATTTTATATATTAACGGATCTCTAAATGACTAGGTTTAAAGTACTCATAGATATTTCAAACTTTTCATTGGGTAATAATGCAAGAAAAGATAAATCAATGATGTGAAGGAAAAAATCATTTAAATGATGCATTATTTGATAGTTACTTGAATTAGAAATAGACAAAGCTATATTCCAAATAAATTCAGTACTCAAAATTGCATTCCTCATATCCAATTTACTTAAAATTTATCTAGTATCTATTTAAGAATAAGAAAATTGATTAGTTTATTAGTACTAAATGTTGATTGAATATTAATTTATCTGTTCCATTCTGCTATTTAGATTGATGATATAATTCATTAAGACCTTTAGACATTTGTCGATGCTGGTTTTTGAGATTATGTCTGTGTATTATTAAAAGTAAAGGACTGCCTAACTGTATAATTTAAATTATTCATTATTTGTTACATCTTTTACAACCAATGCTTAAATGCTTTTGAAAATCAGATGATTAAAATTCTCAAATTAGGTTTTATTACCACTACAATCCTTAAAATAGTAACCTGGTGGACAAAGGCATTTTTAATCCACACAAGTGCCAACACCTGAGCATTGCTTTAAACAAACTTACTTATCTTCTTCGTTAATTAAAGATATCATAGTGTGTATACTCTGTAAATTTGAAAAATTGACTAAATTACCAAGATCTTAAAATAGCGAATCCATTTCATAGGTTCTCCTTTAAACTGTAACTTCTGTCCATTGAAATATTTGTGCGCCTTAATTAGATTCAATTTGGCATACAATCCAAATTGGATTATCAGAAATTCCGTTTGGAATCTAAAATTAACCTGAAGTGTTTTAGGAGTTAAAAATCAAAGGAATGCCATTTAAAAGAGATTTAGCATTCAAATCATTTTAAAAAGTTTAGTACTCCACATAATAATAGACACTAGCTATTTAATCACTATTTATAATATCAATAGTATAATTGAAATAATCTAAAGACTATCCAACTTTAGGTTCAATAGAGAATTTAAAAGTATTAGGTATTTCATTTATTTTAAATCCAAAGGAGTCACTTCCAGGAACTAAATAGATGTAAATTGGATGCTTAGAATCCTCTGTAATTTCAGCCATTCTAAATTTCAAAGAAGCATCAGTTATCTTAATTTATTTAAGGACTTTGTGATTTTAAATTATAAAAGCGTATGTTTGAGATTGCTTTAGTAAAATAGTAATTTCACTGTTCAAATTTACATAATCTGTTGGTTAATTACTATTTATTACGAACTCTTCTTCTATATTTAAATCTAATTACACAATTAACTATTCTTTAATAGTCCATCTGTTATCTTTAGAGGCTCTAACATAAAAAACAAGTGTTGAATTTTGAGTTTCAGTCTAAATATTAATGATTCTTCTTGATGCAAACTCAAGTATTTTATTTTCTTCGCTTTTGCATGGTTAAAGATCATGTAAATTAGTGCATAACCATTAATATTATATGCCTTTGGTACTCATAATTTCATCCTAAATGTTTTTATCAAAGGCTCTTGCATTAATTTGGTCATCTTAACCAATAAACCTGTTTTTCTGTAGCAAAGATACTTCTATTGGTTTAGATTTTAAAATTAGAACTTCTTGTATGATGTAGCTTTGAGTTTTGGCAATAAAGAGTAAATGTACTTACTTAGGTAAAAATGTTTCATCTAAAGGAATTTTACGGATAGAATTTATTGGCTATTTCAAAGAAATGTATATTTGATCTTACACTGATGAATCTGTTATGTCAATTTATACATTTTAGTCGCCTTCTATGTCTGAAAAAGTAATGTGACAATCAAAGATGTAAATGTTGGCAGTCAAAGGTTAGTAAGTAAGATAGACATAAGGTGTTTGAGTGGGAATGGTATTGAAAGAAAATGTAGTGTAATTAACTCTTTAAAATATATTGATGTATTTTGCTGTAATTAGATATCTTAAATTGGGTTATAAGGTGTTAATGGGTATAATAATCTCATTCTTTTAGGTGGCCAAAAATGAGTCCATTGATAAATAGTAATCCTCATTTTCTATTGGATGTAACTACCAAGAGATTACTGTTTATATTTTAAAGGCTGTTCCTGATATCAAAATTTATCTGATTTCAATTTATTTGCAACTACTAACATATTACGGGACATCAAATAAAATATATGGTTTAATGAATCGATTAGGTGCTAGCAATTTATTTTCTATGAATTATTTTATATACTCTTAAGCACAAATTCCTTAATCTACATCTCTATAAAAAGACTATTTAAATTCCAATGAGTCTCCTATCTTAATTGTTGAATATGGAGATAATTATATATGTACTGAATTTCTATTCCAAGCTAAGTAGCAAGTAGAATTCTATCCAAAGACATTTGAATTATCAAACCATAAAGAACAATCTGAAGGTTAAAATGGATTAATTAAATTGACTGATACTAAATAGCCAAAATATACAACTATTTCATTAAGATCATCTGAGTAATATATTTTAACCTTTGCGACTTCACATGATATACACCATTCATCGTTTAGTTTTCTATCACAATTGCATTTTGGAATCTAAAGATTATTTCTGCAAATCTAGCAATTATCCTATGATATGCATTCATCACATGGGCATTTCTGGCAATCTTCATATAATTCATCATCATAATAACCTTTCAAACAAGAACAATCAATAGAGTTTCTATTACCTCCTCTGCATTTAACACATTAAGTTGAATTTATACAACTTAAACATTTATGTAGACATTTTTCGCATTTTTACTAATTTTTATAATAACCGTTAGGACATTCTCCTAAACAATATCCATTTTCATTTAAGTTGAATAACGCTGCACAATTAATACAATTATTGTTCCCATATGTATAACATCCATTGCATTCTATTGAACATGGCAAACATCCATTTTTATCTTAATATTATTAATGATCACATTGTAAAACACACGTATAATTGTCAAGATCATGTAAATAGTCACTAGGACACTAAAATAAACATTAATTTTAGTAGGTATATGTGGTTGAAGGACATTCATTAGAACATTTGTTCTCAATAGGATTAGAATAGGATTAATCTGGACAAGATTCCAAACATTAATTTTAGAATAGATAATATCCCATTTTACATGAGTAACAAACAATTTGATTTGAACAACTCAAACATTAATAAGGGCATTATTCACATATGAAATTGTTTGAACCATAATAGCCATTAGGACATTATATAGCGCAAATAGATTCAAATTAATATGTATTAATAGGACAATTTTAATAGCATATATTTTAGAATAGGAATGTCTCACAAGATTCAACACACTTTTTAGTTTTCAAGTCTTTGATAGATGTACATTGTTAATCACATTGGTTATCTTCTAGAAAATAATTGGTATCACATTCTGTACAGTAGTTCAATTCATTACAAGCCAGACATTCGAGTTTACAATGCTAACAAATGGCATTTCCATAATAACCCTTAGGGCATTATTCTAAACACATGTTTTAATGTGTAATCAAATTGCAAGTAGCTAGACAAGTGTGATTCATAATATATGTGTTAGGAGGACACTCAGACAAACAAATCCGATTGACAGTATCTTCATATGGTAATGATAATGGACAATGAAGGACACACTCACCATTAAATAGGTAATAAAGATTGCTACATTTTAGACATTCAGATTCACTCAAGCACACATCGCATCTCTCAGGACAATCAAAACAAAAATTATTATATTACACAGTTTTTATTGGACAATCTAATAGACAATTTTACTAATATTCGTAAGTATCATTAGGACATTGTGAGTAGCAATGATCTAGATATTAATATTCTTAATTTGTGCATAATTCTACACATTCATGTTTGATATCGTTGTACATAATTAAACAAAGTGAATCACAAATGCCATCATTTAGATAAGATCCAACTTTACATTTAATACAACCAAAAGAATTACACTCCAAACAATTATTGGAGCAATTGAAACACTCAGTATTTTATTAATAAGTTTGAGATGGACAAATATCCACACACTGTTTATCATATAAGAAATGATTACACTTTTAAACACATTAATTTTGTTCTAAGTATTAATCACTTTTACACTAAAACACACACTTCTGGTTTAGAGAATCATAAAGGTAAGGACATGTCTATGTACATATTTGATTATTATCTAAATAATAACCTTAAGTACATGAATAACATTCATCATTATTTGGACCAAAACAAGCTGAGCATTATATGTGACAATCAATACATTGTTGATCTTATTAAAATGTCGAAGCAGGACAACTTTAAATGCATTTAGACTTATAATGAAATTAAATTGGATCTGATGGACAGTTTTCAACACACTGATTTTCAAATTCAAATAAATCTGGATTGCAAGCTTCAACACAAATTAAATTCTTTCTATCAGTTTTTTTGAGATTACATATTGGATAACACCAATTGTCTTCTAAAAATAAGCCTGCCTTACACTTTGAACAAAATGTTATTGATTAACATTCAGTGCATTCAAAAGGACACTATCTACAAAAGGAATTCTCATTGTAGAAACCAGTTGGACAAGATTGAACACATTAATCATCTAATTTAACGATACAATCAAATAGGCAAAATCTTCTATTATAGGATTCCTAATGATATAACCCCAATGGACATTTAGTAACACAACTTCTTGAAATTGGATCCATATATAAATATTAGTTGGAGCAATAATTTACGCAAGAATCCTGTTCTAGGTAAAAATTAATCGAACATTCAGAACAAGAATTAGATGATGTACACTTAGTGCATTTTGGATCGCATAAAAAGCATTTTCCGTTATCTAAGTAAAAGCCATCTTGTATTTTAGTAAGACATTCTTATTCACAAACAAATTAACCAAGAGAACATTGGAGAACGCATTATTTGTAATCTCTTATAATAAATTTAGATCCACAATTATCAACACAAGCTTTATCATCTTGGTCATAATAATTATCACATGTTTGTTAGCATGAGTGATCATTTAAGTAAAATCCATCTATACAAGAATAGCATTCTGAAAAGGTTGGTCCAAAACAAGTTAAACATTATAAATTACAATTTTGACAAGTATCGTTGTCTAAATACGTAAATTTAGGACATTGCTTCAAACAATTCTATCCATATTGAAAATAACCTGAATCACATTGAAGTTAACAATTTACATTTTAGATTACTAAATTAACAGGACAAGCAGCTTTACATTAATGATCGATTAGATCATAAAAGGAAGGGCAAGTTAGTTCACAAGTTTGGCCATTGAGAAAATAAGGAGATTCACATTCTAAACAATTTCCATTATTAGGTCCATAACATTCTTTACAAATTGAATCACAAGGATAACAATCTCGATCTAATAAATAGGATTTAGAAAGGCAGTTGTCAACACATTATTTTTTATTCGCAATTTCGTATCTCTATAAAAAGGAAGGACAAGAATCAAAGCAAAGCTTCTTAGGTAAATATAAAAATGATGAACATAATGCTACACATGTTTAATCTTAAATATTTCCATAAGGAATCTGATCTGGACAATCTAAGTAACAGGTTGTCTCATATAAATAATACCCTATATCGCATTTATTACATTGTGTTACATCTCTTCCAAAACAAACTGAACAAGGAGATGCACAGCTAATGCAGGCTAAACCATCTTGATAGGTCTAAGATGGACAAGAGGAAACACAAATATTAGAATAGTAATATTCTGGACATGTTTCCTTACATCCATAGTGACCATTAGTTAATTATTATAAAAATGAATCTATGGGACAGAATTAAACACATCTTCGATTGATCAAATCTTCAATGACATTAGGTTCTATTAAACAAGAGTCACTGCATAAAGTTTCTTGATCTATGAAATACCCAGCAACACAACTCAAACATTCACTCTAACTACTTCCAAAACAAGTAGCACAGCCAGTATAACATTCTTAACAAATTTTGGATCCTACTTCATTAAATGTACCAATGGGACATGCAACTGTATAACAAGCATTTTTTTATAAGTATCTGTATGAAATGGTCTAGCAATAATCAACACAATATCCATCTTCAGAAAATCCAGATGAGCATGAAGCAACACACTATTTATTCACTACATCTTTTAAGGGAGCTTCATCTGGACATTCCATAAAACAACTAGTTCCATATTTAAATGCAGTAGGAATACATTCTTAACAATTTGATGAAGAAGAGGAACTACATATTGTACAAAGGGATGAGCAGAGTTCACAATATTAATAATCAGTTCTTTGCAAACAAAATGTCTCTATAGGTTATTGAGTATAACATTCATCTCTAAATTAGAATGTCTCAAATAAACATGTTAGTCCACATACGGTTATTTAATGGTTTAAGATTAATGACATACCTGAAGATTGCTTTGATTCAAGGGGACATTCTTCCACACATCTCCAGTTTATTTAATCATACTTAAGACTCCCACAATCTTGTACACATTCATTACTTAGTAAATAGGAATTCTAATAACAAGCCAGACAATCATTAGAATTTGGACCTTAACATTATTTGCATTAAGAATGGCAATCTTCACATTAGTAGTTGATACAGAATGCAGAAACACCAGAAATATTTTCATAACATTGTCCTCTCCATACATATAAATAAGTAGCATATAATTATCCACACTATTCAACACAAGCATATAAGTTGTTTGTAGAATCTGCAATTGTGTATCCTGAAGAACATTCTGTTTCACAATGCCAATTCATATAGTTTTTGAAACTTTATCCACAAGTTGTTAAACAGGTTGATCCTTTTAAAAATAACAAAGGTTAGCATTAAGTACAAATATAAGACTGATCTATACAAGTTGCACAAGAGACTAAACATGGTTTACATAAAAGAGATTATAGATTACCATAATATCCATCGTCACATGGATACACACATCTTGTATTGTCATTCTAATGGAGGAAAGACTAGTATATTTAATCGGCTTCTATTTCCCCACATTTCCTTTAAAAGCATTCTGCTATTTAGTAACCAAACAAGTCATCATTCCAAAATGTAAGTTCATCCGGGTTGCATTAATCCTTACAACTGGAGAGAGACTTTGTTTTTAGAGCGAATCTTGGGAAACAACTGATTTTGCATACATCATTTTCAAATGGATATTTATTAATGCAAGTTTTGCATATGGTATTATTTTAACAAGAATTGCATAATTAAGGACAGTATTTCCAAGAATACAGTGTTGTACTGACTCCTTCTATCTCAATTATTTTACTCTCTAAAAAGTATTCACTGACAGAGCTAACACTTTTACATATTCCATCTTGAGCTTAGTATCCATCATAACAAGATTGTACACATATGTCACCCTATGTTAATAAATTTGATGGACATTTTAATTCACATTTCCAAATCTTAGAATTATGGTAGATAAATAGATTGTCTCTTTCTTCAGAACAATTTTACAAGCACATCCCAAGATAAGGAGTAAAATACATCCCTTCATAACAACCTAAACATTATCTATAAGTTGTTCCAAAACAATATTTGCATGAAGGATGGCAAATCAATGGCTAATTTGGAGCATATTTAGAGGCTAATAGGGGTCTGCAACCTACAGACTTACCCACTTCCTTTTAACTACCAGATAGACAAGTGTATCCAAGGTCTATTTCATCAGCTTGACAATCAGGAGTTAGCGAACAAACTAAATCAGGTTCTTTTCCTCCATCTACTGGACAAGGGTGATTGAATATATACTTATATGGACAATCCTTAACACATTTATTTATGTAATTGAATCTGTCTGCTTTGTTTTTAAAACATGTTGATACACAAATCTTCAATTCTGTTAAGTAATATGAATCCTTACACTCAAAACATAGTCCTGAATAATAAGAATATTTGCATGACAGAACCTAACTACCAGCACATTCATATTTTGTATTATATAAGTTAGAACTACACAATCGTGCTCGTTATACAGATGTGAGTATTTAACTTTTTACAATGTCAGTTGTCTAACATAATACTACATCTTTTCCTGAGCATGGATAAATAGATACTCTATTCAACTATGTTTATATTTGACATATTCCTTAAGAAAGAATTGCATTTTTATCACATTCAACACAATTGCCTCCACTTTATCTCAAACATAATGCTATTGGAATTGGTTTACAATATCCATTCTCTAATTTATATCCTGCAGGACATTCATAAATGTTAATATCATCTAATGGATCTTATTCTTTGCAATAATGTGTCTATGATTTGCAGAATGCACAATATAGTCCTGCAAATAGTTTACAGTCTCCTGAGGATTCAGAGATGCCATATCCATTAAAAATCCTTAAATCTTGAATATCAATCACCTCTTAACCTCTACTTTCCAATAATAATGGGCCAATTAATAAACTTTTATACCATTTGAAATTGTAAATTTATTACAAATATACCATCTAATCATCAATGTAGATCTTCATCATCTTTACAGAATTGGTTGCCTTAAAGTATTGATTTCTCGATATTTCTAATATCCCTATCGTAATATGTTTCCATTAATTGGGACTCAAATCCCCAATGTTTATTTAATTATCGTTTTAGTATACCATAAAAGCATAGTTTTAATTAACACCAAATCCTAGACTTATTAGTTTTATAAATTCATCAGTAAATGAAATTAGCTTAAAATTTGACACTATTTATTAAGGCTTCATCCAAAATATAATACTAAATGAATCCATTTTATCCTAAAAGTCATACAGAATTCTAGTATCTTTATAAATGTTTAAACCTATAATCCCACTATATTCAATATTAGTTTGCTATCTCAGTTTTACATTGATAAATTAAGAATCAATAATTAATCCTTCACTCTAGTATGGCTTCAGAGAATACTTCAAGTCTATTTAATCCTAAACATATATTTCCTTGTCCATTGTTGCCCATCCATTGATATATTCAAAATTAGCGACATACACACAGGCTTTGTAGTCTTCTATTTTTTGAAATAATTATTCATTTGTTATCCTAGAATGTACACCAAATCTAAAATTTAACCTATAATTTAAATTGCTATTACATACTTTTATGATGGCAACGCATCCAAAACCTATTGGAGTTGATAATTGTAAGTGCTAAAAAGTTTTAAATTCAAAAATGCATCCCCACTCGTCTAATCTATTGAGATCAAAAGATAATTCCAGTACCCTATAAAAAAATCCTTTTATCTCTAATATTATTTATATTTACTAATCCACCAGTATGCTCATCACTTCTGGATTGACTTTTTCATTTAAAACATACAATGAATAATTTGATGACTCAAGATTAAAGTAAACCATCAGATTAATATACTATGATAGTAAATGCCATTACAGAATCAATATCGTAACCATCTAAAAAGGCGAACAGTATTTGTTTACCTGGTAATCTCATTTTTGAATAGACCATAAACCACAAGCGAAAGGTAATTTTATCCAAGTTAGTATTTTAACCATAATTGGAAAGTTTTTCGTAAAAATACTATGAGCCTATAAATCCATTATCACCTAGATAATATTAATTTAATACCTTTATCGAGTTATTTGCAGTTCATCTTTTTTGAGGCTGGGCCTTGAAGAATTAATTTATATTGAGTTACTGCTAACCAAAATAAGAGAGTAATGCTGATTAAATTAATCATTATCAAAATTAATCTAAAATAATCAAAATTTGAAGAATTTAAATAATTTAGAGAGTGAGAGGATGTTTAAATCGGAAAAAAATAAGACAATTTAAAAAAATATACTTTGGATTATGAACTCATTTAGTTTAATTAGAATATATATTTTTTGAATTTATTTTAAAATATTAGCAATTTTATAATACCGAACAATAAAAGATTTATTAGAAATTAATAAAAATATCTATATTGCTATTATAGTTTAAATTTTTTCATAGTGATAATAGAAATAAATGCTTTATAGATTATTTAATTAATGTCAATTTATTTTCATCTAACATACATCTTTTATTGCTGAGGATGATTTATTTTGCTATCTTCATTTACATTGTTAAAATTTTATTATTGTTGTTTCGTCATTTAATAATTGATAATTTTGGCATTGTTATTTTGAAGAGGATGGGGTATTTGTTGTAATTCTGTTCTTTGATGAAATTGTCTATTGCTTTAGTCGCTGTTATCAAGATTTACTGGAGATGTGGCATAATGCTAGGCTTTGGAATCCAGAATAGCTTATTGTTCATCAAAAATATTTTGGTCTCTCTCTGATTTCAATCTCTCATCGAGGATTTACTCATAGAAGGTGTCTCCCCAATCTCTCTGTCCATTTTCTCTTTTCCCTTATTGCATCATTTCAATCTTCTATAGGACATTGCCTTCTCTTGCTATTTCCTTGAACTCCCTCCTCCATTTGATGATTTTATCAGTTTCAGTTGAATAAAATTCATGCAGTACTGCATTGATCACCAAATCAAATATAAACACAATGCAGTTAAGTAGTGCGATAATCAAATAAAAGGTGGGAGATTGAATTAGGTAGATAGGCGTAAACTCTGAGTAGGTTCCTCTAAAGTAGTTGGAGACAAAAAAGTATGCGATGTAAATTCCAACAGAAAATAAGAGAAGTGTGATCACATTAACGCAAGTCCAGAATTTAGTGTAAAGTGCAATTTTAATATCAACAATCTAGGAGATAAGTGAAATAAAAATACAAAAATGATTGCAGTATATGCTGTGATCGAAAGGGTAGCAAAACCAGCATTTTATCCTTCGATATTAACAAATTCTGTATCAAAGCAGGCATATGTAATGAAGAAGACAAATACTCCATGGATAAATCCTTGGCCCCACCAGAATATAAAATTGGATAGGGTGAATATAGTTTACTTTTGGCCAACCGAATAAAGCAGAGGGAACTTACCTTTAAGATATTGAGTTGATTTCTTATAAATGTCAGTGTAGTCTTGATTTCTTACATTGATTTTGTAATAGACACTCCTATCCAAGGTGGCTCTGGCAATCAAAGGAAGGGAAGTAAAGAACAAATTATAGAAGGTGATATACCAGTCATCAAAATAGGTTTAGGCACTATAGGCACTATAAAAAGAGAACAAAAACTAAGGAACAGTGAAAATCATGTTCTTGTAGAAGAAGTAGAGAATCATTTCTGAAATTCTGATGTATGACCAATTGCCATGTATTAACAAGAGTTTCCACAAGAATCTAAATTCTCCTAAAGCATAATCACTACTTTGGACAGCTCTCATTCCTTCATTGCCATATAAACCTATTCCTATATGTGCCTCTTGTATCATATTGACATCATTGGCACCATCCCCAATAGCTAGTGTTATTTTGTTTAGATTTTTAACTAAATGTACAACTTCTGCCTTTTATTTTGGAGTGACTCTACAACAAACAACACTATCACAACCCATAGCCATTTTAGTGAATTCCCTCTTTAATTATTGATTGGCTGTCAAGATGACCAAAGCTTCTCCTTCTACCAGGACTGACTTCTTCTTCCTCTCTCTAATGCAAGCTTAATATGTCAATTTGTTTTCAGACAATTAAACTCTTAATTTATTAAGATCAGTTTCTGAATACTTCATGACCATGAAATCATGTTAAATTAATCGACAACTCTTGGCAATATTTTCAGCAGTTTCTAATTTATCCCCGGTAAGCATCCAAACCTTAATATTAGCCTTCAATAAATCTGCGATGGTTTCTGGGACATCATCCTACAATTTATCCTCAACTGCAGTTGCTCCCAATAGATACAAATCTTTTTCTAAGTTATTTGCTAATTCTTCCCTTTCCTATTCTCTATTTTCAGAAGATGCCAGAGCTTCCTTTTGTCTCTCAAAGGCAAGGTACTCTTATTCAGATAGTATTTTCATTGCCATCAATAAAGTTCTTAATCCAATAGTACTAAATTCTGACAACTTATTTTAAATAAACCCTAAAAAGGGTTAGTCTGGTCTTAGTCTAGCTTTGATGATGCTGTCTGCTCCTTTGATGTACAATTTGTAAACTCCATTATCCTTGATGATCACACTCATTCTTTTTCTATTGGAATCGAATTCAAATTGAGAAAGCAGTTCTACTTTTTTTTATTTACCTTTGATTGTAAACTAAGATCAAATAATATCACTTACTTCTTATTCATTTGCAGATTATCCTTCAAACCTATACCCTAAATTCATGGCAGCATCCACCAATGTAATTTCATCTGGAGAAGGTCCTTAATACACAATTTAAGAATTCTTGTCTTTCTATGCTATACACTCATGAGCACTAGAGAGTAACATGAGATATTCATGAACCAGTTATTTTTATGTTTTGATTTCCAGTGTAGTAGTCTTATCAGTTGATTAGATCATTAATTTCCTTTGCTAGTCAGAATACCTTTAACAATCTTGACTGTTTTCAATGATTCCAGTAAGTATTGGATCTTGAAAATTAAATACTGAATGTTTGAATTGAGCAGGATCTTGTTACGCATTATTTTTATTTGAAATAGACTCTGTCATATTTTTGCTTTTATCACTTTTTCCATACAAAATATCTCCAATTATACAATATTTGAATTCCATTTGATTGCAGGTCAATGTTCCAGTCTTGTCAGAGAAGACATATTCAACTTAACCCAGTTCCTCATTAATGGTTGATGTTTGAGCCTTAGCAAACTTGTCTCTTTTTGAAGAGTACATATCCCAATCTTTGTTAATGAAATAACATTGAAAAACCTTCACGAACTCCATTGATACCACTAAAGATATGGGTATCATAGTGTTGTAAAGTAGGAAGAAGGAAAAGAAGGCAATAGCAGATAACAAAGTGTAGTTTGATTCTGATATGATGATGTAGATGTGCTTACTGAAGGACTTATACAACCACCAGGAAGACAAAACAGCCGACAAAGCACAAGCTATGATTTATACACCCAATATTCCCAATATCAACTTGTTCATCACTCCCTCTATAGTACTCTGTTTTATCCTTGACGGTTCCGCATTTCTCATTATTTTTGTGTCCTCTCCTGTATAGACTATCACGCCTACTATGAATTTTGTATTCCTTAGAAATGCTCCTCTCAATAGTAGCTGTTTGCCATTCAAAACTCTTGATACTTATAGACTCTATACTTCTTAGACCCATTTTGGAAATGAATCGAACCTTCAAAATCACCTAAGGCTGGCGTCGGAGGATTGCCCTGAGCTTTGAGTTGCTGATTACCAGTCATACTCATCTAAATTTTTGAATCGACCTCCTTATACTGAAATAAGGTTTGAGTTTCTTTGATTGCAGACTTTGGTTTCAGGTTCTTCTCACCATCTAATGATGAAGTTTCGATGTAACAAACCCCACTCTCAAAATAACTGGTCAATACTATTATATCAGCAGGGAACATTTCATTTTCAGACACAAACAACAAATCCCCTACTCTCACATCAGCCCAAGTTGTTTTTACTTACTTATTATTCACAATCTTGGTGCATTCCATCGCATTTACCTCATTATCAGATTTGTGTCTGCTTATATCCTCCATAGCTTTTTAATAACATTGAAATTTACCTTCTCTTATCATGGATAATCCTAAAACAAATACGAGTGGAGCTATTGCTGAAATCGGATTTAAAGGTGATATAATAGGGAAACTTTGGATTATGGCAATAAAAAGAAAATAGATATTCGCATATCTCCGAAATTAACCCAACAGAGATAGGGGTAAGAATGTTACTATATTATACTTTGAAGTCTTAATGAAATTAGTTGGGAAAACTTCGCTTTCTACCTTTCCAGTTGCATTTATTGGAAATATTCTTTCCTTATTGTACTTCTATCTATCCGATTTAAACATTTTAACTTAATAATTTAAAAAACTATGAATATAGATTATAACTATTAATTAAAATCATTCACTATGGATTCTTCTCCTGCCTCTCGGTTTTATCTCATCTATTTATTTTTGCAATTCAGCATTCTACTCTTGGAGTAAAGTCAACTCTTAATCTAAATGCACTTTTGCAAAATTAATTAATTATTAAATATCAGGTCTGTGATCTGGAATTATCGACACCATTTTTTTAATTTACTATTTCAACGATACTGAATAATATGATAAGTTATCAAACTTTTACAACACCAAAGCACTTATATGACTTAACTCTTTCTCTAACATTAATTCCATCAACAAAATGCCCAATTAGTAAATATCAGACAATTTGCTCTTTATCTTCTCAGGTGCTTAATGAACTGTATTATTTGAATATCCATAATCACTTAATTTGTATTTCATTTATTTACTCAGCAATACATTGCCACCATGTATATGCAAATGGGGCTAAGGGAAATTCTAGAGAGCCTCACATACATCCACTATTATCTATCTGATTTCAGATTCATAAACTCTTTGCATCAATCTTTATTTTAAAGAATACTCACAATGCTCCATTATAATATACAAGAATCCTTGATGCTGATAACAACAATTAAATTGCACCTACCCATCCAATGTCAAAGTCTGAATGTTATCCTCCAACGGCACTTTTTTAGCTGCATAATACAACCCATCAACTTTTGATAACACTTTATAAACCACTCCTTTTGAGCCTCTTCCTATCTGATGAATCACCTCAAAATCTCCTGTGAATTTCGATAAGTCAGGTCTAAATTTTCTTGATTTCAAAAATTTATTATTGTCTCCTATTATTTGCTATTGACATCCTGAAAAGTCATGGAACACTTCAGAATTGAATCTTTAGAGTGGCAGATTTCGAGCTGCTTGAAATGGGGATTGCTAATCATCATCACATAATAAACTTTAAGATTTACTAGATAATCATGTCACAACCAAATACAATAATTAAAGATCTGGAGCCATTTCATATTACAATAATGGGCTTCGTTCAACATCCATTAGCACTTTCTATATATAATTTTCTTCAAATGGATGCACTTTTGGCGGAAAATACATTAAATTAATAATTGTATTAAATTATTGATTTATATCTGTCCATTCACACATATTTCCAATTATATATCTGAATCTTCTCATTTTCATCTCACCTATTAATCCAATATTGATATTTAATCATCATAAATTATATATATTATGTTCCTAAGAAATTTATAATTTAAATTTGAAATAATTCTCATTCTATGAAAAAAAGAACTCATCCTCAAATTTACAAATATAATCAAAAAATATAGAAAACAATCATAATTTATCAATTTTAGAATTCATTAGTTTTATATTCTATTTGTCTCATAATTTTAAAAACCTTATTTAGAATTAATTTATTTGACTAATTAATAATGGGTTTTTTTACTTTATCAATTTAAGCGCAATTAGTATTAAAGAATGATGTTCCTTTTGCTTTGGACTTCTTATAAGCGGATTTATAGAGTTATTTAATAATCAATATGAAAATAATTCTCAACTTGATACACTCGTTCCATTATCATCTTCATTATTAACAAAGTATTTAAACATATTTTCATCTTTTTTTGCAAGAATGAGAGGAGTATCTTCCTTTTCAGACCGATCTAAAAAGGTTTCTAGCTAGTTAAGAGAGTTTAATAATTTTTTATCAAATTTGGACATGCTAATTGTATTTTTCTTCATTTATTCAGGCTGGTTAATTATAGCCATTACGTCCCTCTTTGTTAAATCGTTATCTTCTAGATAATGCTTAGATTAGATACCTTGGTTTTATTCCAGAATCTTGCTTTTCTAATCTTAATATTAATTTTTGAAATTTAGAAAGGCTTTTTTAGTAATTGTAATTTAAAATGAGTATTATCTAGTTTTACAATTTTTTTTCATATTATAAAAGTTTAATTAATGCAATGCCTTTCAAGTAGAATTTCGTTAAGTATTCTTTATTTATAATTAATGATGGATGTCTATGCATATTCATAATTAACAAAAATAACATATTAAATTTTATTATAATTGTTATTTGTATTTATGCTTTGTTTGCATTGATTTCGTAGTGAAATGGATTAAAATAAAAGTACTTTTTTAAAACAAATGATATATTTATGACGATTTTAAATGTAGAATAAAATATTCATATATTCTCTGATTTAACTATTAATTAGCCCAATACCTTTTATTACTTTAAAATTTATGTTTGGTTAATAATTTTTTATCTTTATGAATCAAAATATTCAATTAATATTAAGCATTCTAAGGTAATATAATATTCTTTTTGAAACTATGGAATATCAGACTAATAAAGTAACAACCATATAATTTTGCCATAGCTTGTGTTATTTTACTTTTAATTAAGTAATTTGAAAAGTTCAAATGGATTTAAAAAAAACTTGGTAGACATAATTTTAAATCATGGCCTATCTTAAAAACGATTAAAAAATATTGTGGAACCAGAAATAGGAGTAGAATAAGGCATCTAATTGTGAAATATTATTAAAATCAATTTTAATTAGTTAACTGGTAGATATTAATAAAATATACTGGAAATGACTAACTCATAATTATATATTTATATTATATATTTGATATTATTATACTCTTTATGTCTTACAAATTATGAATAACAACTAAAATGTAATCATGTATACATCTCCTAAATCAAACTCTTATGAACTTAAAAATTTTAGTTGTATTTTGAGAATGAATCACTGAATTTTTGAGAATTTTTAATTTAATGGTTATTTTTAATTACTTAAAATGAAGTCTTATATAAATTTAAAAATTGATCTCACGTGCTATTATATACTAATATTACTGGATATTATGCCATTCTATTATTTAAGTAATAATGTGATTTCCATTTTCAATAGAAAGTAGAATAATTAAGCACTTATTTAAGATTTTGAAAATTGATCCTCAATTGGTATGATTATAGAATGATTTATTTGTGAGTAGAAATGTTAAAATATAAGATATAAATCAATTAATTCTAGTTGTTCTAGAAAGTTCAAATAGATATTTGTTGTTACTTCTTTGTTTAGGCATCGATCTTTGATGTATTCGATTAAAGGGTTTGGTTTATTGTATGAATGATTTTTGTTTGGCCATTTCATTGAGTTGAAACGTAACATCATTAGGATCCATATAGTCAAAATTCTGTACCAAATCCAATGTTGTTAATTTCAAAGTATTTAGAAAGGGATCCTTATTTAGAAAATTATCAACTTTAGGGAGATAATTGTATTTTATTTTTTCTTATTTTCTATTTTATTTCTAGAGACTGTAATTTTTTGTATGTATTTCGAAGGGTTATTCATGCATCTCAGTTGTTTATTGCTCTACTATTCTCATTAGCTTTCTTGTTTTCATCATTTATCAAAATTAAATTATAAATATATTCCTTGACAAAAATAAATTAAAACAAGGTTTCATCGATAGATTAATTACAGCATTCTATAAAGCAAGAAATATTTTATTATAGTGATAACTGATAAATATCCGTAATTATATTGAAAATGTAGTTCATTTTGATAATAATTTTTATATCTATATAAAATATCAATCTGATTTTTCTTTGAGTTTCAAATCAGCATGGATTTTTTGTTCATGTTTTTCTTTCTTCTCTACAATTCTGTGTTTGATATACACAACTATAGCACTTATAAACTAGACACCAGCTGTTGCAATTAGCAAATAGCCAAAAGAAAAATTCTTACTACCAAATGAAGACAGCGTAGTAACGATAATAAACTTCTCTCCCCCAAATATCTGGGTTGGATAATCTAAAACTTAATTAAAAATATTTACTATTTTAAATTACAATACTGTAGGTTCCCTTTGCTAAATCATTATCATATCTAGCATAGAGCTTTCTAACCAGCGGTAAGGATTGAATATTAAACCAATTTATGATTTTTTCTATATAGAATATCAAGTATGACATACCATCATCTAGATCCAACCATTATCTAAATTAAGAATTCTAAGATCTAGAATACTTATAATCTAAATCAACAGAAAACGCAATCCCTGTTGAATTAAGAGCTAAAGATGTGGCAGTTTCAGTGTTAGCATCGAAGAGTAGGAAAGAATCTAGTTTAATCTATTTTATATACCATTAAAAATATATTTAGCTGCTATACCACAAGGACTGACTTTCTTATTCAAGTCTACCATAAAACCAGCATAACTTTTATTGAACCCAACAGGTCTCTAGAGAGATTCGAAAGATTAAGTGTCAGGACAATATACATCATATTCTTCATCTGTCAATTCTTAACCCTTCATTTATTTTGGACTAATTGATTACGCAAAACTTATCTATTAATTTTCTAATATTACTCAGAGTGACTTGTGTAAAACTCATTTAATTCATAGTATATAAAGAATGGTCCATAAGTGTTTTTCTCAATTTCAAAATTAACAATACATTGCTACTTGCCTTCACATTCCTTTCCATAATTCAATCTAATCTGCATGTATATAATTATTATTACTTCGGTTATACTGCCTGCTATTCCTACAAAAACTAAACCAAAGATAAGGAAGTAAAAACAGCAAACTATGTTACAAAATAAACTGCATTTTCCTGTTGGCAATACAGGCATTCCTTAAATATAATCTCCTGAATATTTTTGCCACAGAGACATCTCATCTTCTTTAGTTGGATACAAAAAGTCATCATCTTTGAATGCCTCATACGGATCAGTCGAAGCTCTTATTAATTTTAATCTTTGATCTTCTCCCTTTCTGTCTTCGGACATTTACTTTCATTTTATTCAATATATTACACCCATTGTCATGGTTTACGGTAAAAATAAGCCATGAACATTTGGAGTATTGGATCCGGAGAATTAATCATCATGAGCTTAATTTTAAGGCTGTTTAGACTATTTCATTAAATTTATAATAGAATCCTTATTAAGAATTTTTGATTATATTTGAATCATATATTTTAATCAGATTTTATAAATACATAAATTTTGGTCTACTCTCAACCATTCAAATTATGGAAAGTTGTCAACCAGCTTTAGCGAAATCTTCTTTCCAAATGGACAAATAATTATTTAAATCTATAATCACTTTTTGTAGATAAAATCATTTATACTCTTAATGAATAAATAATTCAAATTTTTCTCAGAATTTCTAAAGAAAACTTCTATATCTTGAAACAAAATTGATTTTTCAATTATTAGAATATCTACTGCACATTAGATCCCACTATCTTGATAATCTTAATAATTATTATTGCTAGCATCTGTAAAAAAACGTTTGTTCTTTATATGGATTTCAATATTCATCCAACTCAAAATCTAATTTTTAATTATGATTTCATCATTATTATTAGAGTATCATGAAGTTTGACATTAAGATGAAATTCCCATTCGATGGTTATATAATGCTTCAATAACACATTTTAATGGTGGACACTTTACATATAAAAACTTTGTAATTACCTTTAATGAGATTATAAGAATGGATAAACAAAAATAAAAGACAATTTATAGAAAGTTGTATATTCTTATGGTGTTATCGATTAAATTTAATATTTGTTATAGATTTTTAATTTTCAAATGGAGACAATAAATTTCTAAACTTTATCGTTTTATTCTTTTTTATTTGCTCTATATAATTTAACAGCATCCTTTTCTGAAACTAATTTTAAGATTTTCTCATTGAATTCTATGATGCAATCTTTTTTAATTTTATACACTTCAATTAATTATTTCACAAAATCTTCATTGCTTAAAGTATTTTCTTAAATATCTAATGAATAATATTTTTAAGTCTCATTATTCTTTGAATTTTAATTATCCCTATTGCTATTTTTGTTATTTTTGATATTTTTGTTATTTTTGTTATTTTTGCTGTTTTTTATATTTTTTTGTTCTTTATTGCCCCTATTTCTAAATTATTGAATTTCATTCTCAAATTTTTCACCTTTTTCTTATAATTAATTTTTAGTTTATTATTATTCCTTCACATTTTCTGTAGCATTATCCATTTTATCATTTTAGTTTTCTGTTACTTTTTGCTTATCTTTATATCCTTTTAAATTCTATTACTGATTTTTATTTTCCTAATCTTATTATTTTCTACATTAAACTTCTGGTTATTAATTTTCTTTTAATTATTTTTTATTGTTGCTCTGATATAGTTGTTAATATTATTCTGAGTGTGCAGCATCAAATGTATGATTAGAATAATAAATATTAGACGATTCTATAAGCAAATCAGAATTCATATTAAATTTCATATATTTTTTTCCATCTTTAGACAATGCAATCCAACCACTTGGTTAGCCTTAAGAATCATAGTAACAACCATCTAGATCGCACCAACTAAGTTAAAAAGTCTAATTACCCTCCATCTTAATCCAATAAATAAATAGTGTTAGTCTATTCATCAGGAAGTCTAAAACCTTAATGATTTTGAATTTCCTCATATTTATTGAATTTATTTTGATCATGCTTTTCAAATAATAATTGTGGATATTCTGATTCTTCCATAATTTTTAATTTTAATAATAAAAATTTTAGATTCTTATTATACATATTTTATTCAGATGATTATAGAATTTAGTATTTTAGATTTAAACATAGATTGAATCAAAAATGATAAAAAAATCATCAATTTTATTTTTTTACAAGGTCAAATATATTTTATGCATTATTTTTTTTTTTTTATTTAGCAAACTTAATAAAAAAATATTAACTAAATAATAGTTTGAATTAGAAACATTATAAAACTACTACTTGATTTATTAGTTATTTGGATATAGATTAATATTCATTAATTACTATGTTAGTTTATATCAAGTAGAAGTAGATTTTATAATGAATACCATTAATTCATCCATGTTTTAGACATAAATTATAGAAAAATTAATCATCAATAAATTTAAATATAGAATAAAAAGAAATAGAATCTCATTTTATAGATCATAACAAAAATTCTAAGAAATTAAAAATTATGTTGAAAAAAACAATCTCTTTTCCTTTTAAATCTGAGAATTTAAACCAAACAAAATCTCCTTTAAATACTCAATAATAATTGAGAGTCTAGAAATTTATGAATTAAAGGAATTCCTTTAATAAATTTAGGTGTTTTTTATATTATATATTTATATATATTTACATATAATTTTTTGTAAATTTTCAATATGGAACTTTGTATTTAGGGTTGTCTGTTAAATTTCCTCTAATGGCTTGTTCTAATTCAATGGATTAGAAGAGGGATTTGAAATTACCTGCTCCAAATCCTGAATGATTTCTTCTTTAAATGATTTCTATAAATAAGGTTGGTCTGTCCTCTAAAGGTTTAGTAAATATTTGTAGGAGATAGCCTAGAAATATTAAAATTAAATATACCTTTGTCATCATAATCAACCAAAATCTTATTCTTTTGGATTACATCAATATCTTCAGCAATCTTGAAATTCATATGGGGGATGTTCTTTCTCAAATTATCATAATAAGTATCAGGGATAGAAAGGAAATCAAGTCCTCTAGCTCTCATAGCTTCTACTTCCTTTAGGATATTGTCTGTCTTCAATGCTATATGTTAAACCTTAAATATAAAAAAATAATTACTCCAGATCCAGTGTAATAGTCAACATATTCTTAAATCTAAGATACTTTTCTGCCATGAGCTGGTTCATTAATTGGCATCTTAATGACTTCATCATAATCTGCGACCACAATTGATTAAAGTGATGAATAATCAGTGTGGAGAATAGAATCGTCAACTGACCAAAATCTGTGGAAATCCAATGTCTTTTCATACCATTCGGCAACAGGAACCATTTCATGTTCGGGTTGATTACCGACAACATGATCTACCACTAAAAAGTCAACTGGTGGTAGGAGTGAATTGATTGGATCTACCTTTGGATGTTTAGTGAATCCAGGTAAAAAGAATCCCTTGTAATCATTTCTTTAGACAAAAGTGTGGATGGTATCACCATAGGTTTAAATGGAAGCCAAAACAACGCTTCCATTTTCATCCTTATCCTCTGTTGGTGGTCTAATTGATTTGGCTCCTTTGGCAATTGCTTTATCATAGAGAGCTCTGGCATCTTCAACTCTAAAAGCAACATCTCTCACACCATCACCATGTTAAGATTAGTGAGTGTTCATTATTACATTTTCTGGACTATAAGGACTTGAGAAAGCGAAGAATACTCCTTCACCATTTCTTAGAACATGTGTTGCCACATCTCTTACTCCTGTTTCGAGTCCTCTATGCAATTAGACATATCAAAATACCTATAAGCATAATATTGGAATCCGAAGCGTGTCACATAAAATGAGGCAGCTTGGTAAGCATTTCCAACCCAAAAATGAATGTGATCAAATCCCAAGAATTTACCACCATCTGGTCTTTGCTTAAGTTAGTCAGCCATTGTCTTTCACTATTTTTAATATATCTTATGATATAAATTTATGTGCCATATATATATGATGAAATATTTATAATGACGTATGATTTTTATTTAGTTTAATATCATTTCTCATAAATTACATTTTACATTATATCATCTAATACGCTAAATTTATTTTAACTTTATTGAAGAATTTACTAATTTCCTAAAATAAGATTTCATGAAACCTTTTTACTAATTCTAAATAAAATAATTCCTAAAAGGGTTTCATCTAATATTTTAATATCGCTATATTGTCTCTTCATTTAGTTAACTATCTTAATATATTTATTATGTATTTCTCTTAGAGCTTTGCAATAATATACTAAAGCTAATAGAGTGTTGCATCAATTTGTTGAACTTTTACTGTAAATCTTAAGAGAAATGAATTTATTTTAATATTTAAGATGTTATATATGTTTATATCAAAATCTTGAAAACTAAACTTTGTTAAAATGAATATTGTGAAATTAATTTAAATTGCTGAAATTCAATAAGGAATTGGTTAGCTCCTTTCAAATGAGACTAAATTGGCCTTTCCTCCAAAAACATAATCATACAATTCCTCCATTTTGTCAAAAAACTCTTTTCTATTTTCTTCTATGTTTTCAAATTGATTTGCCTCTTCCTCATCTGACTTCATGTCTGTATCAAATAAGATAGTAGTTAATCCTTTTGTTCTAATTTGACCTTCTCTATAATAATGACCCCTAAAAGATTTCAATTCCTATTTATCCATTTATTTAATTTGCTATTTGGAAGCATTATTACAAACCTTATGTGTAGCTGTTGAAATCAGATCATAAGAATTCTATTTCAATTTATTGGTTTCAGATTCAATTTCTTCTGAGTTAATAATTTCATAGGATTTTTACTTTTATTTTAATTACAATTATTATTATTATTGTTATTATTAATTAGGTTTTTTTTTAAGTTATTTGTTATCTTCATTTTTTTTGTTCTTCTTAATTAACATTGAATATTCTTCCCAATCAGATTTGGCTGCACATTCTTAGAATAAGTTGTATTTTGATTGCCAATCATTTTCCCAGATCAATAATTAATAGATCTTTGATGATTTATTTTCTTCAATTTAAGGAAACAACAAAGGATGCCTTCCTACCTAATCCTAATACAAATTGATGCTAATTTATTTTAATTCATTCACATAATCAAGAAAGAAGGCTATCTTTTTGAATTCTCTTCTGTTAATGACTTTTCTATAATGTTAAAACCTGTCGATTCTTTCATCTTCATGATGTTCAGCTTGGATTAAGAGCAATTATTCAAACTTTTCAGCTGATCGCTTCAACTCCTGAACTAGGAAGTCATCCAGATGTCTATTAATTTCTACTGCTCTTAGGAGAATATGTATGGAGACATAACTTATTCTACTGTGAAACCTTTCTTATCCTAATTGCCTATATTTGACCTTGATCTGATTGAAAAAGGACTAGCACAACAACTTGATGGCTTATAATAAGAAATTACCCACCATTTTACTATATTGATTGACATACAATCTAAATAGATTTACTGATATTTACTTTTTTCCAGTCAATTTAAAGAATTCTTCGTTTCCTGCTTTATGACGCCCTCTACATCGAACTCCAGTTGCGTATAGGGTTTTGAGTTCCTCTTGGGAAAATTCTTCCTTATAATTAGTAAACATTTCCCATCTATGATAACAAATTTCAATAACTTTTTTTTTAAATCAAATGTATTTTACACTTTGATACCGGTTGTTAATTCGAAAATACGAGCAACTTAAGTCCAACTTTTGCACTTTTTTCCTCCATACGTTTCGACAACTTCAATTAATTGTTTCTATATATCTTCATTATACTGAGTTCGAGCTGACATAGCAGAAGATAAATTAAATTTGTTATTTTCGTCATCTATACATTTAGAATTAGAATTTTGGAAAATTATTTTATGCCCAAATCAAATTTTTGCATCCTTTATTTTTATATATATTTTTTTTTTCCAAAAGATAATAATAACGAAGGGTATACTTCATTCTTAACATTTTATCAAGAAGAAGAGATATATTTTATATATATTATAAATCCGTTTTTATTAATATGTAAAAATTATACATATTAGCCTTGCTATTGGCCATAGCGATAGGTCAAGAGAGTTTTCTTGAAAAACAAAAGCATATAAAATAACAGAAGGATTTATCGACAGAAATATATACAATTAAAAAAAAAGGATTACCCACATTTTTGGGAAGAAGTTCAGATGACTCAATTAAAGAATAGTTATCATCTCTCTTGAACTATGAGGAAGCTCTTAAATTAACACCCTCTGAAACGGGTGAGCATACAATCAAATTTGTCGAATCAATGTTTATTATTGATTAACCAAATCCAAATGCAGTCAGAGCTACAGAGAAACCAGACTATCATCTTTTTGAGAATAGCGTATAATAAGAGAAAGTTTATAGCAATGAAAAAGTGACTACATTTTAAGATGGTTGTATTTATGTTTTTAGTGAATGCAATTTCAAGGGAGAACATGCAAAGTCATGTCCAGGAGATAATGTGACATTCTTTGGATTACCTTTTGAAGTGTTATCCATTCATTTACCCGAAGGAGGATCATTGAGTCTAATCTAAGAAAATGGAACAACTGCCTACACAGTTACTAATAAATGTATGAGAAGCAGACCTATTGAATTCCTTTTTGTTGAAGGTGCAATTCAATAATCATTTGGAAATGGATAAATATACATAGACTAATGAAAATATTCATTAGAATTATCAATTTTATTTCATGAAATTCACTCTTGATGATCATCAATTTAAACAATTCTTGATTGCTAGATGTTGCTTTACAGTATTTTCGATTTATTCAATTTTCTAATCTCCATAACTTACTATTTGACTTCATCCTTCACTGATTATTTCTCATTCTCATATTTACTATCAATAACATATCTTAAAATAGAATGTATGATTACCTTTCAAACTTTGTTTGTTTGTCCTCTTCTCTAAGTAGATGCTCATCATCAAATTCAGGGAGATAGGGATCTTCAATGTTGTTTTCATATCTAAGTTGAGATTGAAAGATAAATGGAATCTAAAATTAAAAGAAAGGACTCTCTCCAAAATGACTGAATTTGATTTATCTTAATTAATCATAACTAACTATTCCATGAGTACAAAGAATTTGAGCCAAGACATTCAAAAATTCATTGAGACTTAATCTTTCTGCACAAAGAGACATCATTTGAATTATTTAGGATCCTTCTCTGACTGTAAATTTCTGTACTCTGATCAAGAAAGTAATAAAACTTAAATAGAAGAGTTTGTTTTCTAATGTAATTAAAATTAAGCTTACTTTGATCTCTCACTTTTTCAGCAGATCTATACAATACACACATTATACTATAAGATAAGATTAAGCCTAAGACTTATAGATATCCAACAGGTTCAATCCAAAGCATTGTAATATACACCACAATTAACTCAGTGAAAATGCCACTAAAAAAATAGGTTTGAACATTCCACAGAAACATCACTTTAAATGAGCTATCATTATTATTTTTAAATCAGTACAATATTTTTAGCAATTAGAAAACCCCCAAAAATATAGTTATCCATACATAATAAGAAACATGGGACATTGATACATAGTATCCATTTGAAAATAAGTCATCGTATTCGTGGTTATAGAAGGCAGCACAGAAACAAAAGATTCCCTCAAAAAATGAAATTATCAATTAAATATAAGGTGTTTCGTCATCCCAAATGTACTCATGTATACCATAATCTTCAAATAGAATTTCGAATTAGAGATTGAGATACTTATCAGAGCCAAATAATTCCTTGTATCTTTGATGCTCAAGCTAGATTTCATAGATCTTCTCCCTAATTAACCTTCTAAGTAAAGTGTCTTCTTCCTTATAAATGGCAGGATCATCAATGGCTTATCAGATATTACATCTAAATTACCTTCTTTGTTGAAATTGAATATCTTGAATTACTCCATATACTGAAAACTGTAAGTTAGATGATTATCAAAATAGTCCTTGATTAAAGATCGTAGTTCCTTTTAAGAGAGTCCATCAATTTACATAGAATTTGTCTCGCAATGTATTCTTAATTGAGCCTCGAAGTATTTGCTGAACAAACTGTTAACTACACACAGACTATAAGTGATTTTGTCTGGTTCGTCAGCTATGTAGTTTGACCAAGAAACCCTGTCGATAAAAGCTTTTTAAGTTTAATGCATTTTCATTGACAAAACCTTAAACATCCAAATGCCAAGAGTATGAGAAGCTGCTGCACAAATAACCATTACAAGAGGTTGCCAATCAAATGATTTTTTAACTGAAAGATACTTATTCTAGAATGCAGTTCCTGGAATGAGTACTAACCAATCTTCGAGTAAATAGACTAAAGCCATTAGGAGGAATGAACAAAATATTGTATTGGGAGTGACGTTGTTGATCCAACTACGAAAGAAGGCTCTGAATAATTGGTAAAGAGCTAAGTAATGAACGATACTGTAATAGGCTAACTTATATTTTATACGATTGTTACTGCGTGAATTGTCAATGCTAATTGAATAAATTCGAATATAGCGCAAGTGAAAACAAGAGAAAATGAAAACCGGAATGGTTAAGCCAATTCATGCGGGGAATTCTTGATTGGATGTTGCAGGCTCAAAATTTTGCTATGGATATTAAAACATCAAATATACTAAATAAAGGCGATGAGGAAGGCAGCAATACACCAAAGTCTAATGAAAAACTAAGAAGCATAAAGAGCAGCGACATCTGACTTAACAAGATATCGTAAAAGGGAGATTGAAATGATTGGCTGTGATCCAAGCCATCCCACCGAATAAACTGCATTTTATAACATTATTAAATTAACTATTTCTAAAGTTTTCGAAATAAAAATGGCCCACATCCCAGTTTACATGATTGGCTGTTCCTCCACTCATTACTTTATTAAACAAACAAGTGTTGAAAAAGATAGAGATTGTAAAATCACATAATAGATTAATACTAATTTTATGATTATATACTTCATAAGAAGTATCAAAATATATTATATACTTCATAAGAAGTAGGGTAATACACTTTTTGGGTTGACGCTTTTGGCACTTTCAGGAACTTCTTTGAATGTCTTCCAAGTTTAATTCAAATTTTCATCCAAACACAAAATAGAAGCAACGTTACCACATCTATAGCAATAATTGGGAGCAGACCAGACAGTCACTAAATTTTAATCCTAAAATAGGACTAAAGAATTACTGGGAACCAATATTTGTAGCCTTCCATGACCAATTGATGTGCTCTGCAAATAAGTGTGAGATCATTGAGTCTGCAAAATTCCTTAGTCACCTTAGCTCCGAATAGATAGCCAGCTCCTCTGGAATTCACAGCCCAGTATTCTACTTCTTCTGGATCAGACCACATCAAATCACAAAAGGGTCCTTCATGGGGGATTTCAATCTAAAATGGGAGAAATTATTATATTTTGATTTACCTTTCTGTCAATGGTTCTTATTTGGTCAATTGTTCTCATGTCTGGCGATAAACCACCGTGAACACATAGGATTTAACCCTCGATCAAAGCTGCCAGTGGAAGACAATCGAATACATCCATAAATAATCTCCATGGACTGCAATTACCGTATTTACGAAGCAACTCTTCATAGAAACCGTAGACCTGAGTGCATTGACGGGATTCATGATTGCCACGAAGCAACATAATCTTGCCAGGGTACTTGACTAAGATTCAAAATAATCATGTTACCTTTCAAACACAAGAGGTACTCCATGGTTTCAACAGAATTATATCCTCGATCAACGAAGTCGCCGATGAAGATGTAGTTGGCAGAGGAGATATCTCCACCTTCTTTCATGAGAGCTTGCAAATCGTAGAATTAACCTGGATGTTATTAACAAGATGATACCATGAATATCTCCACACACATTCACAGGTGCACGTACCGGTTATACGTTGGATTCTTCAAGAAAGATTTCCTTTGCTCTATCGCAGATCAGTTTGAGGTCTCGCTCTGGTAAACACCCTCCGTTTAGGAGTGTAGCAATATGTCTGTCTATGTCCATTTTTGAAAAATAGTTAATTAAATTATTATAGATTAATTAAGTTTCTAAATGCTTAAAAATGATAAACCCGTAATTATAGATGATTAATATTTGCTAACATCTATTTATTATACTGGTAGAAACTCTGTTTACTATAATGCAGTGCTAGTCAAAGATGATCACAAAAGTGCTGACATACTAGTATAGATAGTATACTTTGGAACACATTAAAATAGGTTACTAATCAGTCATAGTGCTATTGCAGATTATATAAAAAAACCAGCGACAGTATAATTCATACTCTAAATAAGATGGTATCACTCCTAACATTCACCAATTTGGCATTCTCAAAGTAGGAGAAACCTCTTATCATTACATTGTACAATAGAAAGCAGGACCCTCATTGAAATTGTGTTTTTAATTGATGAAGCGTAAATTTTCAATTTAGACTACTGCTTTGATTGCTTTGAAAATGGTAATGCTGTGTTAACTAAGTTAAGATTACTCATCTCTCATAATTGCATTCCTTAAATGTAATCCATCGATGCTTAAAATTATCCAATCTAATTACTACTCTCTCATCTGATATCTATTTCACTCACTTCGAATATTCCTCAAAATACATGGATAAAAACGGCAAGATCCTACTCAACAACAAAAACAAACTCAACCTTTATATCAATAAATTCTCATCCATTGGGACACATTTAAAACAATGTAAATTAACATCCTTTATATCTAAGTTCCTTGTCCCAGAGATGACCTAGAATCCTTATTCTATGTTTTGTTACACATCATTACCTCTGGCAAATTTCTGCCTTCTTAACCTAATGTGAAACGCTCAGAGAAACTCAAATATTATTACGAAATAAAACAGAGATTCGTCCCTGAAAGAGAATTAAAGGGATTCCCAGAATAATTCCTATAATTATATCATGCCATCAGGTTGCTGTCTCCTCATGAATTCCCTAATTATGATCTATTGAAACAACCATTTTTTTAATTATTAGGCCAAAATGATCTACAATTATAATTTGATTGGATTCATCTACTCAGACCCAAGAAGAGAAATAGTACATCCCTCAGTCCTGTCAGAATCAGTAAATTAAAACATGCTGGCAGTGTTGATAATATGGCATTTATTCAATAAATCAAGAAGTAAGATTCAATTACAGATGCTATCTCTCCAGATAGATAAGGAAAATCAACGATGAAGCATTTTGCATTCCCCACCAGTAGAAATACGACTGCAAACTAATTGCCTGCTATACAAGAAAGGCAAGAAGGAACCCAAAATTCTATTAATTAATAAAACCAATATAAGAAGAAGTTCGGAGGACTCTCCATTGTCATTTGCAAACAGTAAGACATCAGTTCCTCATCCTCAGGCAATGTGAGTTCTATGAGTGATGACACTTCAGAAGTTGACACAAAACCATTGAATGGAGTCATTGGTAAACTGGATTTTGATTGAAAAGTATGTATATTAATTATTTATCAACTAATATGGAAGAAAATCAAAATCTAAAAATTATTCTTCTTGGAAACTCAAATGCTGGCAAAACAAGTTTAATCATCAAATTCAAAACAGACAGGTTCTCTACAGATTCTGTCAACACTATTGGAATTGATTTGAATATGGAGAAAAATGTAAAGATTAACAATCAGCTTTACGATATTGCTATATGGGACACAGCTGGATAGGAAATCTATATTAAGATGGTCAAATTTTCAGCCAAAGTATATGCATTCCCTGAAGATATTTATAGGATGCAAATACAGCAATGATTTGCTTTGATTTGAGTGAGTCCAATTCTCTCGAAAATGTTGCCACCTGGATCTAATTGCTAAGAGAAGAAGGCCCGTAAAATATTTAAATAATTATTATTGGGACCAAAAAAGATCTACCCACCAAATATACTTAAGAGTAACTTTAACAAGTATAAAATGCATGGAAAGCTAATTTTAATTATGATTTTCCTATGCTATTAACTTCCTCCAAAACTGGAGAAGGTCTTAAGGAGGCTTTTCAAACAGCCTTTGAATTAGGAGCAAAGGCTAAATAGGATTCCACTATATAACAAGATTAGTAGGCCTATAAAAGTTTTAAAATTAGTACATCTTAAATTAAACAACAACCATAAAACTAAAAGGTTATTGCCTTAATCTCTAATACTACAACTCCAAAGGGCAGTGAATTGAATCCTAAATCTGAATCAAGTTGCTGTTGAATTTATTTTAATTATAATTAATCATGAATTAATGGCTCTTATAAATTTTAGCATTTATTTAATTATTACTCTTTCTTGAATGGATTAAAGATAAAGAGAGCAGATATTTGAAGAAGTTTGACTTTTAAAAATATTATAATATTTTAATATCTTAGAAGAAGATAAACAACTATATATTCAAGTGAATATGTTTTTAGGTATTAAATACTGATAGTTCTTGAATGTTCTTTCTGATTTTTAAGTAAAATTGTGGATAAAGTTATTTAATTAATTATTTAAATATGACAGATAGAAAGGCTTGGAATTAAAAAGTATGTAACCTTAAGATTGCTCTATTTTAGGAAGACATGGCGATTCTATAATTAGTTAAGTAGTATGGGATAAAGAAGTGGACAATTGTGGCAGAAAAGATGAAAGAAGTTTATGGACTTTTCGGAAGGTCTGGAAAATAATGTAGAGAACGGTATCATAATCATCTTGATCCAACAATTAATAAAGAGCCTTGGAGTGAAAATGAAGAAAGAGTGATCTTTGTCGCACACAAAGAACATGGCAATAAGTGGGTATGAAAATAGTTAAATAAATAATTAGGCAGAAATTGCGAAACTGCTACCTGGGAGAACAGATAATGCAATCAAAAATCATTTCTACTCTACTTTAAGGAGAAGTCTTAGGAGAATCAATAAACTCATTGGAGACAAGAATAGTAATCCGCATGATTATATATTTAGCAAAGAAAAGGGTACCCAACAGATCAAGGATATCAAGCCAGGAGTCTTGTCTAAGATTTTTATACTCGCAGAAAAAAACCCATCTGAACTAAAAGATGATCACATGAAGAAGTTATGTTAGGCATGCAAAGGATTACAGGACTCCATCTTAGAATTCGCTTAATCCAAGTAGAAATCTCACATTAATCAATTCAATGAGGAGAAATTCAAGCAATTAATTGACAAAATTATGGAATTCAAGTATTTCTTGCAATTATCCTCAGTGCTCTTTACACAAAGCAAAGAGAAAGCAGATTAAAATTAAAGAAGAAAAACCACAAGAAGAGAAAAAGCAGAATAGATGATGACGATGACGACGATGATTATACTAGTGATTACAAATACGAAGAAGTTAGTAATTACGTTCCTTTGAAGAGATCTTCTAGACTAAATGCAAAAAAGAAAGTGGTAGAATTTTCATCTCATCTATAGCACATTGATAAAGAAGATTACATAGATATATGCATCAGAACCAAAAAAGGTCCTCTCTTCAATATCATTCGTGATGAATTCGAAATCCAACAGGACAATGAAGAAGTACGACTATCCTAATAAACCTATAGCAATAGTCCTCCAACAATTATCATTAACAATACATCTATGATTATCAGGGAACCAATAGTCCCAACAATCAGCAAATGACTCCAGCCTTCCCTGTTTTGACTCCCAGACAGATATTCTTTTAAAAACCCACTAATCCATATCATGAAGAATTAGGCTTGCATGATGATAATAATCCCTTGAGTAAATCTAATTTTGTTCCTATTGTCATCACCAAACCTTACACTTAATGCAGAGAGAAAAACCTTGATAGCATTGCCTAGTAATTATAGCAAAAAATAAGTAAACTTCTAAATCAATCTTAGATGCCAATGCCGATAAATATATATATAACTAATAGGTCTCACAAGATTCAGATTTGGAAATCAATATTGGAGAGGCTTTTGAAATTTAAAAGGATTACAAATCCCCAACAAGTAAATTCGGAATTGGTGGTTACAGTCCAAGTGCATTTAGAAAGTATAAAAAGGATCAGGAGACTGGTTTAGTTAACTTCATGGTTACACCTCATAATTATAAATGATGTATTGATTAATAATGTTTTCAAAAAATCCCATATACAAAATGAATTTTCATCTAATTTTTAATATATTATTTTTATTTGACCTATTTATATAATTAGTATATTCCCTTTATCAGTATTAAATTGATTAGTTCCATTTTTTATCTTATTATTTTAATCTAAATTATTCCTTCAATAAGAAAAACCTTTTACTAACATATTTCTCGTTATTTTATTTATAAACTATTCATCAAAAAATACTTTTGCTCTTTTAATTTAGTGATAAATCAGACTTCAATAAAATGAATAAATATTATAACTCTTTTTCTCATTATAACCAGAATTAATTTATTAAACTTGTAAGAGTTTGAGAATAATATAATTCTGAATGATAGAACAATGAAGGATTATTAATTAAATTATTTAATGTTTAAACCATTAAGTGGCAAGGTTATCACAGTTATAGGATCATCTGGATATGTAGGATCTAATGTAATCAAAAATGCTCTATAATATGGGGCAATAGTGAATGGAGTCTCTAGAAGTGGATAACCAACAAACCAATAAAATTGGACTAGAGAGGTAAACTGGATTAAAGGTGATGCAATGAAAGCACATGAATTTAAAGATGTTTTATAAAAAAGTGATATTGTAATTCACACTATTGGAACACTAATCGACTCATCAGTTTTAAACAATAAAAAACCGTATATTTCATATTGACTAATTTAGAGGTGATCAAGGGACTTATGAATAAATGAATAGAGACACTGCTTTAAATGTTGTGAAAGAATTGATCAATACAAATGTAAAGTTTGTTTATGTGAGCGGTTCTGCTCATCCACCCTTTTTAAAAAGATACCTAACCACCAAATAAGAAGTAGAATAACATATTTAGAATCTCTATCAAGTATTCATGAAGATTAGCATTTTTAGCAATAATAGCTGAATCCTATCATTGTAAGACCAGGATTCATTTATAGTTTAACTTAAAGATGGTGGAGTGTTCCTCTAAAATATGATTTGGCAATATGGAAATGCGTACATGACAATGCTTCAAAAATAATTCCTTAAAAATCATTTGTGGGATAAATCTTCAATGAATTCAAAGTTGATAGTTCAATTGATTTATAAGATGTCGTTGATTCATGTTTGGCTCCTTTAAAAATAGATTTGGTTGGAAAATCATTAAATAATTAAGAAATGGAAAAAGTGGCTTAACAGTTTAGAAATCTGTAATGATAATTAACAAATCTAATTATTTCTATAAATTAAAAATCATTGAAACCCATATTAGGTTGATCCATCAATGCTAAATGGCATTTTAACTACATATGCAGGTAGATTCTTTTCTCCTTTTCCATTTATTAGAGTGCTGTAAACTTTTATTTCTGATTACTCGAATAAGCTATAATAAATATTATTCAATGGTCCATAGTCATCAAATAAATTAGCCATGAATATATTAGAATCAACAGCTGTCCAATTTCCCACTAAAGTTGTCATGTGAGGGAATTTGTTTTCTATAGGCACTGCATAATCCTCTCTCCTAACAACACATGCGATAACTCTCTTTGGCAATAAGGCTACGGCATAAATTTACATTTCTTATGGGAGATTTACTTTGAAATTTTTATAATACTCTGATTATTCTGCATCTTTATTATCTCCTATATAAAATGTTGTGATGTGAAGATTAGGAGGAGATCTGTATGTTTTATTATTAGTTAGTTCATAGTACATATCTTTAATTAGTTAATTTCTTACATTAAACATCTTAATCTTAAGGGTAGCGATTCATCAATATTTTAACTGCATCCAATACTTTTAATCTCATGTAAACTCTCGATTCTGATTAATCATTTGCAAAGATTCCCAAGTATAATGGAAGTGCTTGAATTGAGGCAATTAAGGAAATCAAAATAATATTCATAAATATTTTAATATTCTAATTTTAATCTTATAGTCTCAATAAAATCAAGTATACTCTTTTTATACAATAGATATCTAATATAATTTATGCATTCCTCTTTTCGCATTATTGGACTGCGGAATAGCTGCATATTTTTAATTAGTAATATAAACTCCCTTTTCTGATGACATTCTAACAATAAAAACTATTTTATTTTTTTTTCTGATCTTTCAATGATATAAAATCAACAAATAAATATATTTCTAAGATTTTTTATGCAAGTAAAAATTAGAATAATAAATTTAAAATACATTTTATATTGAAATTTTGCCATGACATAACATCCTGTATTAGTTGTGGTTATTATTTAGTATACATTATAATAACCATATTTGTTTTTAATGTATAATTTATTCAAACGAATATATTATGCTTCTAATCATCAGCTTTTTCATTTATTTTAACACTTTTTTACATTTATTTTCATTATTAAGGTATAAAAATTCTCTTTCTGTTACTAAAAACTGACTGCTCTCTGATATAATACTAAGTTTCTGATAATATAATCAAACAATCTGATGATTTTTTTTTTCTTAAGAAAATGCAAAAATTGATTAATTCTTTCTATTTTTTATATGTATTTGTGGCATATTCTTGCTCTTTTTTTTGTCTAAAGCATGTAAGCAAGATTAAATTATTTTTCTGTTTTTTTTTCAAAAACTTAAAATTGAGGAATAGAAAAATCATCTCAAGTACTAACTAACGTAGATTTGTATCATTCCTGAGTATTACTTTATTTATTTATCAACATCGATCATCCTAATTATTCCGAACTAATATAAACTGATAATAATAACAATATTGCATTAATAATAAGAAATAAGTAAATATTATTATTACAATTTTACTTTTTATGCCCTATAAAATCACTAGTGGGTGTTTGTAATTATAAAAAGACTAAAAATTCTATTCAATAAATATTTATTTCTAATTTTATATATTTACTTGAAATTGTTAAAGATATCTGTAAATTTTTATTTTACTAGGGCTTTGTTGTTCACTAATCTGCATTAAGAATCTAAAACAAATAGTGAATCATGAATAATGAAAAAAGAGAAGACATATTCAAAATGAATCAATTAATAGTGATATTATTGTATTACTCAGCGATAATTGTTATACCCTCCGAAAATTTATGTCATATTCTAAATAATAGAGAATTGCTTCTACTATTATTTAAAATTAAAACTCGGCCTTTTATATTCATCATTAGTTTAATAAATAAATTATTAAATAAATTGTACATTCTAAATAGTATTTAAATGCCGATTTTAGTATAGATGATATAATCTAGCAAATATAAAGAGTTTTGATGTAATTTTATTTGATGTTTAATAAATCAATATTTCCTGCTCCAAGGTTTGTCATCAGGGATTTCAGATTTTGGTTGGAATTGATTGGCTTTAGCTTATGGGTTTTACTCAAAGTACTTCTTAGCCTCTTCATAAATTTAGTAATCTTCGCCATATTTTTACATATCTAGGAGATTGGGATTTATGAATACTTTCAGAAAATTAACTTAGATCTTATTCATATTGCTCTTGTTGACTAAAAAGATTTTCAGAGTCCATAAACATTGGTGGTTATTATTTCATAAACACTCTCTATTCGATGAATTCTTCATCCTCATATTCCAGAGGGAAATTCAACTCAGCTACTTTTTAAAGAGCCTCCTCTTCAGTTCCTCTTTATTATTTTATTAGTCTCTCATCTGTGTCAATGACAACCTAAGATGAACATTGAAAATACTTGTCTGAAACTCTTTGAAGTTTCTTCACCATGAACTTATGCTAATTCCAATAATTCCTATTTATATTCTCTAAGGATTTGCAATTCTTGAGGTGTGATATCTCTTAAATATTTGGCAGGAGACCCAGCCCAAACCTCTCCTTATTTAATTTGAGTGCCTTCTGGTACAAGAGATCCTGCTGCGACAATTCCTTAGACAGAAGCACCTTATTTAATTGTTGATCCCATTCCAATAAATGCATCATCACCAATTAAACAACCTTATAAATTTGAATTTGGTCCTACGTAAGAGTTATTTCCTAAAGTCACTGGTTATGTTGCCCTGACATAGACATTATCTTGTATTAAGGCATTTTTGCCCACTGTTATAGCATTTTAATCAGCACGCAAAGTGGCACCATACCAGACAGAGGAGCTAACGATGAACATTTCTAATAATACTTCTGCTTTAAAATAACATTTCCAACTAAAACTGAATTAGGGGCAGTAAATAATGCTTCACTGATTTATGGAGTTTAACCATTAGCTTGCACTTTTCTCAAACACTACACTAAACGATCATCGCTGGCTTCGCTTCCAAGGATATCATTTCCTTGTGAGAGGAGGCTTTTTCCAATTCTCCTATAGTATGGCCCGACTGTATTTAATACAAAGGAATCAAATAATTGGAGAATCTTGACTTTGAACATAATTATTTATGTAATATTAATAAGGAAAAGTATACCTTAGTCTTTTTATAATAAAATTTAGACAAACAAGAAAACACTCAATAATAAATATTCAAACTCTTATCACAGAAAATAAGGGTCTAATTGTAGTTAGTATGGGAGAAGTAGATCGTTTAATTATGATTTTTGTTTTGACCATGTCTCTAATATTCGAAGTACATTAAGGATTATCAGTAGAACTAACTAAGCAACTTGTGCTTCTGCCAATTCTAATTTTAGCTTATTCGATTTCTGTTTGAGTGAGTTTGCTCAAATTATCATTCTGAAACTCTTAGAGTTCTTTGAATTATTCGTTATCATCAAATTGCACTTAATCTTCTTCGAATGAGTTTGCAAACTATCGGGCTCCCTTGTTTTCACCCTTTTCCACTTCTTCTTTAATTGAATTTTCCAGATTCATATTAAGAATTATATTATTAATATTAAATTGAATGTTAGCTAATGACACAACTCGAGAGTGATTGGGTATTTTGTTATGTATCTAACCAAATAATTCAGCTAAAATTAAATCAAAAGGTATAATTACTAATTAAATCTCTTGGCACAAAATTGTCTCCATAAAACTTTTATTATTATACGACGTCTTCCTTGTAGATTAGCCAGAACCATTATTATTTTTTACTTTTGAATTCAATGGCATCGCCTTCTCTCTTACCTTTAATTATTTACCCATAGAAGGTATCTCCATTTTTGTAATGCTGAACGCAGAACCCATCATATTCCCCTTTCTTTGTGAGTCCGTAGGTTATCATGTTAGTAAACCTTTTGATTAGTATTTTATCGCCATAGGAGTTGTTTTTAAAAGGGATTACTTTATAGAGGAAACTTTTATTATGTATATTCTCAGAGTCGATCAAATTTGAATTGTCATCAAAATGCAATTTAATACACGAATTCTACAACTTGTAGATTCCAATGTTAATTGGCTCAGAGTCTTTGAATTCCCCATAATAATATGCTAAATTATATTGGTTGTTATTTACATCCGTCGGGGTTTATTAGCAAACCAAAGCCTTGGAGATTTCCTCTAATAATGGTTCCTACATAGAGAGAACCATCAGTTTACAAAAGCATGTCTTTATCAAGGATGGAGGTTTAGAATTATTGCATAAATAAAAATTAAATAATTAAATGCTACCCAAAATATAAGGATAATCAGTTGGAAGAAAAGAGAATTTGGCATCTTAATAGATTGTCGAAGATCATTTAAAAAATATACTAAAAAAACAAGAAAATCAAGTATTTTGTTATTCCAAAACCTTTTAGAATTACAAGGCATGGAAGACACCCTATGCTCCCAAGAATCCTCATTCACCATTTGGGGATTTTCCAAAGGAATACATCCCAAAGGAGAAAGCCAACAAGCAAAAAGTGATGGAACCTGTTCATGAGACCACTTAAAATGCCTTGATTACTAGTAAGAATGGTGATTTAGCATTTTAGATAAATATTAAGGGACTCATTAGGGAACAGGGGGAAGAACAAGTTCATAATTATTAAAGAAGGAAGAGTATAAGCCAGCACCACCAAAAGCAGGAGCCTATGATTAAAGAACAATTACAGTTTCAGATTTCAGGAGATATTACGATAGAGGAGATTTACCAATTAAGGTAACTCATACACAGTTATATTGATAGGTTGATCATTAAGGGAGTGTCAACAGAATCATCTGGAAGATATCCCCAGAATAATTAGACTATCACCATTATTTGCCCATCTTCTTTGATGGATTAAGGGTATGACCACTTTATTAAATCAATAGGAAAAAATGGATCCTTACAGATTCTTAGCCATTTTGGGCACGTATGGTTTACTTGAGAGTGGGGGTAATAAGATATTGCCCGTAATTCCATAATTGATTATTCCAATTAAAAGTAAAAGCAATCTTCTATTTCGATAGCTAATTTAAACACAAGAGATATAAACATTATGGAAGTGTAATTAAAAGTTTTACAGAAACTTGTATTGAGTGGAGAAATGGTGGGCGAAGCGTTAGGTGAGCATTACATATATATATATATTAGTACCTTATTACAGATAATTGTTACCAATAATGAACTTATATAAAAACAATAATTCAAATATAGGGGATAAAATTGAGTATAATCAAAGGAAGAGAGTCAATGTTGGGGATTTAATATAGGAAACACTTGAACTTTTTGAATAAACAGGAGGAGAAGTAAGTGTTTGATGGATTATTTAATAGGATGCTTACATAAACATAAAGTACATGATACCAACATACGAGAGCTGCATTTTAAATTGATTAAGAATAATAATATATATATTAATGATTAAACAAATAATTCTCATATTATTAGTTGTTTTTGTTATTCAAGCCAAACATTAACATTTAAGACACAGCAAACATCAACTGGGTCACAATTTAACTATGAAACCAGGTATGATTTTATATATCTGTAAGGCGAATCCTGCCTACCTAACACTGATTTGGGGGGATAGAAAAAGGAGGAAACATCGGCTAACCAAGCAAGAAAACATTTATCAGTAATTAGAACTCTCATATTTCTTAGAAATTCGCTGATCACTTGACAGAAGAGAATAGAAAAGCCGAGGATAAATAACCATTCCCTAACATTTATACATATTAAGATTAAAATTGTGTAGGAAACGGATAGGATCCATCAAAAAGAGACAGAAGAATGAGAAGAAGTTGAAACCAACTTTTGATATTAATAAAACATTATCATTGAATTTCAATTGCTTTCCAAAGAGTGCAAGTATCTTCAGGCTTACCAGAATCAATACTTAGTAAAGAAACTACAAATAAACCTTCAGAATTGCATAAGTTGGCATTTGTTTACAAATATTACCCAGAGTCTAAGTGTCGTATTCCTAAACAATAGTAGTAGATTTTACTTATGTTGTCTTTGAATTTTTCAATTTGCCAAACATCCCCATTTTCACTTCCACCCACATTGATATAGCCATTGTTACTGTTTTGTTGAACCTTTAAGTAACATTTAGTTAGAGGATGATATAACTATCACTTTAAAAGCTAAATGAGTACTTTAATTAAATTCTCATCTACATTTTCGACAGACCAATTGTCATAATCATTACCACACTCTTAGCAACAGATCACTTCATTCAATCGAGAATTGGGATATCGAATTCTGTGAGAGTGGAGGTATCCTTTAAAATTTACATTTAACAATTAGATTGTGTTATTGCTTATAGAACTCTTTCTCAAATTTGATGTACAAGAAGTTAAATGACTGTCTTTGATTAAACTTTCATCTGGGTTCGATGTACCTGTCTCTTTACCAAGTTCTTCTTTGATGATCATTGTACTCACACTTGGTACCAAAAGAGTTTTGTGCCGATCAAACATACACTGCTCATTCACGCCCTCTTTTATACAGATTCCTTTTCTTGGTTCATAGGAAATTGACGATCTATAAGAACTATTTGGATTTTGTTCTTTTTTACAAAAGTTACCCATTAAATTATCTAATATAAATTACAAACTAGAACAATTAATGTTTCTAATGTATATATACAATATAAAATATTGCTTGACATCTCATCTTTAATACATCATTTAATCTAAGAATTTATTTGCTGAGCAGCTATCGGATCATACTAACGAACAGATTATTCTTCTACTTACTTCTACTTGTTTTTTGGTTAGCTCAATAAGAAAAAGTCTTTAATATGAAAAGTTTGATTTTCATCATCTAAATTTTCCTCTTAACATTACGCCAATGCTTACTCTAAATCTTAGTTTAAGTTTTTATTGGGCGGCTTTAATAGAATGCCCATTGAATGACTTTCTTATAACTTTTTACGTCCAAAGTGATACTGCAAGAACAATTATATTCTTGACAGTTCATATATGATATTAATATAAACAAGTCGTTTTTAAGCCTACTCGACCAAAACTGCACAAGCTTTTTTATCATAATTTACTTTGGAGTTTTTGATTTATTGATAATCAGTGAAATAAAAGCTCAAAACCTAATCTATAAAATTATATTCTAATAATTTCTCATTGTAGTAGAGTATTACATACCTCAACAACAGAAGAATATTGGCAATTGAACCCACTTATGCTAAAACCTCCCCAAGTTTAGGATACACTATCTTTAATTCCTGAGATACAGGATCAAGGCGAAAAATCATATTAAGGTAAGTGTCCATACCTAGAATTTTTTGCCAGAAATTTATAGAAGCAGATGTTGTCAATATATTAGCATCTTGTACAAAGGTTTCTTATTCTATAGACCCTAATAAAACACCATTGTCAATATAAGCCTAGGTTTGCTTGAGGAATACTTAACTTTAAGAAGAAATTACTTTGTCTATAGAAAAATAGTATGACTTTTTAATGAATTCGAATTCTTAGGTTTCTGAATTAAATTATTGTAAATGAATCTAGAATGCAATAAAATTCACAGCAGAATCAAAAAAATTATCAATTTCCTCTTCGCTTGCACAGCTCTAATTTCCAGTTAAATATTTTTTCTCACATCTAACTAATACAAGCATTAATTCTCTCACATTTTCTAAGGACGAGCCATTACTGTTTTGAGACAACGTAAACTGATTTAATCCAAATTTTTTTGTTCCATAATAAGAAATTGATTCATTCTGAGATAGAAAAGAAAATATTGCTGAGGGGAAACCATTTTCAAAATTAATACCCAACGGAGTGAGAATGTTATTTTATTAGTTAAATGGATCAATTTATTAATCTTGGTACTTCCAATAAAAAAATTCAAATAACTTTTGATCTTCATCGTATTATAATTCAGAAGCCAAATTGGCTTTCATTGTGTTTGTTGACTTGGGAAGTAAGCGAAAGGAAATCCACTCATTCATAATGTATGCTAAATAACCTAAACTAGCTGCTAAAATAAAAAGAGATATAATTCCTCCTAATTTAGATTTTTGGCTTTTGACGTTAAGGCTAATTTATTATCTCAACTCCACTCCAAACAGATCAATAAGAGATAAAAAATTCATTAATAAATTATAAATTTAATATTTCTTTTGGCAAATTTTGCAATATCAGGTCCAAATCTTTGTAGGAGTATTTAATTTGTAAGTTTTAAAATCTAAAATTATATAAAAATGTAGATAACTTTAAGAGTTAAGGGTGTCATCAATAAGGAGGGTAAAACCAAATAATAAATTATAAATCAAGATTTTAAATATTGTCATTTTAAACTGATTTTTAGATGACTAAAAGTAAGGGTGAAGAAGTATTAAATTGTAATATTTAAGTTATTGTTTATATGAATATGTATAATTATTTTAAATCATTCACCTTTTAGTTCATTTAGTAATTACTAATTAATTTTACTTTATTTCCTAATAAAAATTAACATATAATTTCTTACTTTCCTTAAAACATTTCAATTTTCAGAATAAATTCACTAATTTTTATTTCTGCATTGTTTTTTAAGACAATTAAATCTGATTCTTGTTTCTTTTCTGCTTAATCTGTTGTTGATAAAAAAACCCAAGTGCCATTTGCTGAATCTCTATCTTTGGATCCATCAAAAATTACCCATGATTTCAGGCTAAAATAATTGGCAACTATACCTTTTTGAATATTTAAATCTGCTTTATTTCCTTGATATAGTGTTGGAATTGATTTTGACATTGTTTTCTTATCCTCTTCCTATTTAAAATTCGATGGAATCCGAATTTTCTAGATGAATAAAAATGTTATTATGTTTTCCGTTATCAATGCCAGAACCATTGAATTTGATAGAAATAAAGGCTACTTTGTATTCTTTGAGCTTATAATAGAAATCTTCAGGTCTAGTTTTTGTATCTTCGCTATCATCATCTTATGGATTTATCCTCTAAAACTTTTGGAATATTGATTAATCATTAAAATGAATTTCATGTTTGCCTACCTTTGGACGATTGAATTTTCTTAACAACCTATAGAAATTATCATCTATTTCAATTCCTTTCTCGTTATAAGATTCACAATGTTGGACATTAAAATTTGTATCACTGCCAATACTATACTTTTAATCATATTTCATAATATTGGGTTCATGTTTTTAAATTTTAAAAAGAGTTCCACACAAACTACCTAAATCTTAAACGTAGGCATGTCTTGGACATCTAAAAATTAGTAAATAAATGTACTCCAAAAATTAAGAAATAATCGATAAGGCTCTTTTAGGCAATGAGGAATTGGATGAAGTTCGTATGCTTTAAATTGCTAATTTGTAGATGAGTTTAATTTTTTGTTCTTTTCTGAAGTAGTGTTTGCAGACTAATTTACAATGAATTCTTGAGATTATTCTATCTTCTGGAAGGGCTAAAAGCTTAGATGATGAGTTCTTACTTATATCATTTGGATAGACATCTGTTCGATGAGATCTTCCTATAAGGATGTCCTCAGAGTCAGCAATCTTATGAGAGCCTATGAGACTAAAAATTCCTTGTAAAATTTACCCATGTTAATTTATGAAGTATTCATTTGAATGATTTGTATTTGGGTAGTTTATATTTCTCAACACAGTAACTTTTATGTAGGGTTCATTTTTGTTTAATTCCTCATTCTGAATTGGAATCGTTCGCTTTTACATATATTTATCGAGGTTGGAGTTCTTTTATCTGAATTTATTAAAATTTTAACCTTGGAGATGAGGGTTCTCGTCTATTTTGATTTTAAAAGTAAAACATAATTTCATCATCCTAATTAGAGGGCCTCGAAGGAAAGCCACTTATCGGTAAAAATGATCTTCCTCGCTAATCTCCAAAGGAATAGAAGTTTAGAAATTAGTTTAATTAAAACTAGGATCCTATCTCTAAAAATGACTCTAGTTCTTAAAGTGGATGAGGAAATGGCGAGAGAAAGTTATGCTGGTTGTTGTTGTTGTTGTTTGGATTATTATTATTATCATTATTCATTATAATAATTAATGAACTGTATTAATAATTTATTTCGATCATATTTTTAAAATCATACACAAAGAGAGCTATAGATTTAATTTTGAATATAAAGTACAAATTATTATCATTTATGTTAAGATTGATTGCATTATTTCCCGTGAATCTTAAAATAACTATTCCCATCCCCTTTAACCACACTATTAGTTGAATTTGGCTATTTCTTGTGAAAATAATTGATGTCCTCATATTCTTTATTCTATTTTAACCATTATTCATATTATTTCTATAATATGAGCATCAATATACTTTGTTATCAAAATATAAAGAAGCATATTTCTTATCCCCTTATTGACTCTCCGATTCCTTCTTTTTTTGTGTTTTATTCTCCCAATTTGACTCTTGCTTTTCTGCCATTTGCTTTGTCATAGGCTTCTTGCTTAATAGGCTCTACCTCTCAGTTATTGGCATTCCAGTTATGATATCCAACTCTACTTAGGGTTATGGCGATCTTTCCATTCTCTAGACTTTCGGGGATAGAGGAGGGCTGTATGTTTATCTTTGAGTTTTGGCCTCTTTGATAATCTGGCTTCTGTCGAATTGAGTGGGATCGTAGTTCTGTTGTCTATCTGCGAATATATTTGAATTGTAGAAGTATTTAACTTATTATTAAGTGAATTATTTTCTAGCACTTTATTAGCGAGGACTTATTAAGTTATTAAATGTTGTACTGTATCCCTAAACTAATATCACTCATACACTTCAAAAAATATCTGGTATAATTATAAAATTAATAAAAATAGAAATGAGTACTGCATATTCTCAAGGAATCATAATAATCTTACCTACTTATTAAACTAGCGATATAATAAATAATGATCATCCTTTTGTTCATATCATTTATGCTATAATGTTAATTATAGAAATAATTGAAGAACTGGAATCAGTACAATTTATTATATAATAATGAACTAAAAGGAGTTAACAAGTCAAATCTTTATTGAACAATATTCAAAAATGATGATTAGAATTCTCTGAAATTCATGAATTAACTTGTTATAAATTCGATTAATCCTCATGGCATTTTCAAAAAGACTTTTAAGAATGAAATTTTTATAGAATATCCCCAATATTCTCTTTATTATATTATTGGAGTTACAAAACAAATTTAGATATATATAGATTATAAAATAGGGTAATATTAATCGATTAAAGACAATAGTCAAAAGATTTTAAGAATTAAGAGAGACAATATACTGATAAAAGTTGAATTTTTGTCATCAAATTTCTATTTTTCCAAAAGAAATGATAATTCAAAAATTTTATTATTTACTTAAATTCAAATATTCTGAGTTAGAATGTGAATCATTTGATTCATTTTTGAAACAGAATATGTACTTTAAGTTATGTAATGAAAATAATTTGTTGAGTATTGTATAATTAAAACAGTAAAGAGTTATAAAACAAGGTTTATGAAATGTAGATAGTAATAAAGAGTTCTTTTCTATTGAGAATTCTGTTCTTTTAATTTAAAAACATTAATTTTTATTTTTTATAATATAATAAAAATATTGGATGAAAAAATATCAAGACCCAAGAGTTAAAAAAGAATTTTATAAAATTTGGGAAACAGCAAATAAAATATTTTGCAATGGAAAAATATTTACTGGGTATCTGTGATAAATAATTAAATTTTAAGTTCCGAGAATCATAAATTATTAGCTAGTGTTAGTTTTATTACGATTCCATCAATTCTATTTTATGTATTTATGTCACCTGTAATAAATAATTGCTATAATAGGAATTTGCTAAGAATGGATAAAATGGGTATACTGTAGTGTTCGTATTGATTTAACTTACCATTTACCTCCTATTATCAATAACAGTTTGTATGGATCCAGGCATAATTCCGAAAATTGTAATCTTTATTTATATAAAAAGAGGCCAGAATATGAAATGGAGGAAGAACTACTTAAAGTGCCCTAAAAATATTCAAAATCAGATTACAGGTTTATTGTAGATTCTAAGATGTTTACAATAAAGGCTCATCAATTTAAATTAAAATATTGTTCAACTTGTATTCAATCCTCAATGAATCTATTAGGTGCAATTTACAGACCAGCAAGAGCATCTCATTGTCCTTCGTGTGATAACTGCGTAGTAAGGTTTGATCATCATTGTCCTTGGATTGGATAATGTATAGGTCGTAGGAATTATGTTTATTTTTACTTCTTTATCATGTCAGTATCTTTTATGCTGATTTTTGTATTTGGAACTTGCATTTCCTATATAGTGGATGAATCAAAGAAAAGAGCTGAATTTATGGATACATCTGATGCAGTATCTGAGACAATTGCCCACAATCCAGTTAGTATAATATTGGTAATATATTCCTTCGGAGTAATGCAAATCATTTAATTTAGTTCTCTTGCTTCGTTGTCGGCTTGTGGCTCTTCCATTCTTATCTGGTCTTAACCAATATGACTACCAATGAATATCTCAAGAAACATTGGGTAGTCGAGAGTAAAAACCCATTTAGAAGGTACTAACACAAATAAATTATAGATAAAATATTTTAAAAAATATCGTTCAAGTACTCACTTGCATTTCCTAACTTAAGTTTTTAAAATTGAGGTAATCAGTTTATGAACCCAAAGATTATATGCAAGTATCATTTATTCTTAATATTTAAGAGTCCAATACACACTTAGAATCACGTTAATGAAGCTAATGACTCATTCAAAAATAAGGATGAAGAGCAAGTATAAACAGATAATAGAAATAAGAATAATTATATTTCAAACAACATTCAAATGATCACAGAAATAAAATCCTGATTATTATAATTATTAAATTCAAATTTATTCTTAAATTATCTTATAATTACTATCACTATTTTACAGATTAACTAATCATTTGATCATAGCTTATAAAATTAATAAAGACAAAAATAAAATTATGAAATCAATCTTATGATTACAACTTCTTTTTTTCAATCATATCTTGTATTCTTTTAACCTGCTCAGTCTATTATATATTATTTAATGACGTAGATATTGATTTCAATAAAATGGCTGGCATTCTAGAAAGATGATGTTAAAGTGCATTTTCAATCCAATCTAAAGTTCTTAATTTATGTAATAAAAACTCAACTTATGTAGAATCTAACCTCTCTGTACAAGGTCCAGTCTTCATCATCGTTGAAATTATGATCTAGTCATCTAATGATGTTAATGCAGTACAATATGCTTCATTAATGTTATTTTTCTAATAATCAAATTATTATTACCTCTATTTACTCCTCTACCTTTTACATTATTTTTTGTTATTAAACAATCTTAGGGTTTTGAATTAAAGGAGATGAGACTTGCTATTTTATTTATTTACCATCGGTAGTAGGAATAGATTAATCTTTATTTCTCAAAGGAGAAACTTCATAAATTGATTTTTAATTATTCTTAGACTCAGTAACACTAATTTCTCTAGAGTTTTGTTCAAAATTAGATTCTTGGAACTTAGACTCAGCCTATGATTAAGACTTTTATGCTATGAAAAATGCATCTTAAAGTTTAGTATTTGATTTTTATGGAACATCGTTGAGAGAGTCAAATATATTTTAATGTTAGATATCATGAGATTATGGATTTTATTGAATTTAGTAAGAATCCTAATAAGATTCAACAGGTAAAACTTTTTATTTTTGAGTTTAAAACTATTAAACCTATTATTAATTTAACTTTTTATCGATAGTTTCTGACATTCTTTCTAAAATCTATTCAATTTTATCTATTCTTTAGTTTAATTGATTCATTTCTAACCGTGTGTTTTATTCTGAAATTTGCAGTTTTTAACTTAATATTTATTCGAAAATGGCATTTTATTTAGCTTTGGCTGAATCATATAATTTTAATAGATCCTGCTTATCCTATATTTACTTTTAAGGTGTAACAGCTTGTTAAATTGATGATATAGGATAGTCTTAACTTTAATTAACATAGTTTCTTTCCTTAGAATTGCTAGATCCTTAAATATTAAAATGATAAGTAGGTTAAATTGCACATTAAGGAGATTAATTTATATTTGAATCTATTAGAATTTGAACAGGTGATGCTCTCTATTCGTTTTCAATCTGATCATTAGAAAGTATAAAGGAGTGTGTTTCATTTTTGACAAGAATATCAGCAAAATTTGATTTCTCTTTATAGAGTTCTTCATCTCTGGGTCTATTCTCAACAATTTAAATATCTGATGTTCTTTCAAAAAATCCTTTATTAGCATTAGATTTAAACACTGATTTGTGTTCTTTAATTGATTACTATTGGTGTAATCGTGAATTTTTAAGTGATGACATTGCTGTTAAAGCGGCATCTCTTACATGTTTAATTTTATCAAATCGCAATTCGCTTATTTTATTAAGGAAATGATCATTTACTTTAAAATAATCAGGGAAAATCACACTTAATGAATGAATTATATCTATTGCAAATTTTCTAGATCTCAACTAAATTAATACCTTGAGCTCCACTCTTCAGAATTCAAGCAGGTTGTGATGGTATGCAAACACTCCTATAAATATGGTTCAAAGATGTCTTCTACACTTAATATAAAACTTAATAAACTCTCGAGTAATCCTTATTAGGTTTTACAATGTGGAGATCTAATTATAAATTGGATTTTAAAGATATACTTTAGAATTTCTAAGGTTTTCATCGTGTATGATCTACAAATTGTCTCCAGTAATTATGCATCAGTTGTTTAAATTATTCTATATAATGATTAAGCACTGATTTATTGAGCAACCCTATTATTATGCATAAAATTAGATTGCAATAGCTCTATAATCTATTAAAGCAAATCATATTTGTTTGATGATGTTTAAATTGTAAATTCATTGATATTTGCAAAGGTATCTGATATGACCTAAATAAATGTAGAATCTCCTAGAACAATCAACACTATTTAATACCCTCTTATATTCTTTTATTTATTATTTATATTATTTTTGGTAGCTACTCTTAAATATCACTACCTCTTATTTCAGCAAATATTCCAAATACTTTAATATAATCCTTTTTAGCTTATTTAGAAATATCATTAGAATCAAGTAGATTGGTTAAAATGGAAAATTGATATTATTGTAATTATGCCATCAAAGCCCTTAACTCGGTATAACCTGTCTAGGCTGTGTTCTAAGAACTAAAAAGTCGTATAATATTGGTTACTGTAATTTTGCTAAGGAAGCTAATAGAATGTTTCTTAAATGCGTATTAGAATCTAAAGCATTGTTCAATCTTCTCGATTTATTTAATGTATTGTTATTCATATTAAAATTTATTTAATTTATAGCTATTTATAATAAAACAATCATAAAATTTATTCTAATCATTTTACAAGGTTCCTTCTTGGTATTTTACTTTTAAATATTACTAATATAATAAGTTATAAACTGTGCTAATTTTTACTATTAATTTTAAATATACTCTATGTTATCTAGATTTCAATTTCATCAATATTTATGACTAATTTTAGAGTAACCAATGCATAATAATTTAAGGAACTAAAAAAGTAGCATGTCTGATTTAACAATTGAACTAAGTAAAACAGGTAGTATAAACAGAATTTTAATATATAAGACTCAAAGAATATGTGTTATTACTAATTATTAACTTTTGTATTATATCTATATAATAAAAACATAGGTTTTATATTAATAGTTGAATTGATGAGTTTTAATTAAAGATTTATCAACTCTAATATTCTCAAGATTAATTATTACTTTTAATAATAAATAAAATAAGTTTTAATGGCAGAAAAACTTTAGACTTATGGTAGTATCTTCATTAAACATTAGTGAATCGAGAAGAACAACTTGTAAATACAGATAATAGAGCCGAATTCTCATTAGGGAAATTTACACCAATCGAATTGGAATGGGATAAGCTTATAATTAACGCGACAATTAAAGTTGGGAAGGTATATAGATACATAAGCTATTTATAGATGAGTACTTAAAAGTGTTTGTTAAATAACCTAAAAGGAGTAATGAAACCAGCCCATTTCACTGCAATTCTCGGTCCTTCTGGATCAGGCAAAACTACCCTTTTGAACTTTTTATCTGGTCGCTTAATCTCTGACAATTTATAAATATCAGGAGAATTAATGTTGAATGGAAGAAGAATAGAAGATATTGATAAATTTAATGATTAAATGGCTTATGTTATGTAAGATGATATATTGCTCGCAACATTCTCTCCAAGAGGTATAAAATAACCTTAAATACTTTTAGAGGCCTTTTACTTTTCAGCTAATATGAGATTAACAATCTCTCCAGAAGAAAAGTAATAAAGAGTAGAAGCCCTGATAAGAGAGCTGGGAATTACAAAATGCGCAGATACAAGAGTAGGAAATACTTAAATTAGAGGAGTTTCAGGTGGTGAAAGAAAGAGAGCAAGTATTGGGGTAGAACTATTGACGAATCCAAGTTTGATTTTTCTTGATGAACCAACTACTGGCTTGGATTCTTCAACCGCCTTATAAGTCATTGATCTTTTAAAAAGATTAGCAAAAAATGGAAGAACTATTGTCAGTACCATTCATCAACCTTCATCTGAAATCTTTAACAACTTTGACAGACTTATGCTGTTAGTAAGAGGAAACATTATTTATTAAGGAGATGCTGAAGAAGCTATTAATTATTTTGGAAATATGGGTTTTTTATGTCCCAATTTTTCAAATCCTTCAGATTACTTTATGAAGCTGATGAATGAAGAAGGTCTTTTAGTTGAGAAAATACAAGCAGGGGAATCTGAAGATTTCGATGAAGCCAAAATAAAAGAAGAGTTTGAAGAAAGACTTAAATAGTTTATAAATAACTATTACTCTTCTAATATGATTAGAGAATTGTAATCAAAAGAGTCTGCTGTTATCAAAGAAAATGATTCTGGATTTCATATTGGATTTATTTAATAATTTGTTTTGATCTACCAAAGATCGTTTTTAAATGAAATTAGAAATCCTATGGATGTGAAATTAAAAATATTTTAATCTATTGTTAATGCAATCATGCTCATGTTGGTTTATTCTGATGTATCATATTAAATTTACTTTAATAGTTAGGAAATTATAATGAAGGATTATAAAATCGTTTTGGAGCACTCTTTTTTATTTGTACTGGTAATGCATTCGGAGGAATCTAAGGCGCCCTTCATACATTTTCTATGGAAAGGCCTTTGTTTTTGAGAGAAAGAATAAATAAAACCTATAGTGTACATTCATTCTTTTGGGCTAGATCTTTGGCAGAATTTCCATTCTAGATTTTATATCCATCTCTTTGTGTAATCATTATCTATTATGTTATTGGATTAAGTGATATTAATGTAGGAAAATTCTTCATGCTAATATTAATTTAATTCTTAACATATCAATATGCAGTGTCATACGGATTACTTTTATCAACTATAATACCAAAAATAGAAGTAGCTACTGCATTAGTGCCTGCTTTAGTTATTCCTTTTATGATTTTAGGAGGATTTTTTGTTAACTAAGATAATATTCCTTACATTTTCTATCCATTCACATATTTATCAATGTTTAAATATGGATTTGAAGCTTCAGTCATTGTAAAATAATTGTCTTAACATTTAATAGAATGAGTTTGACGATGTTATATATGAATGTATGCCAGGATAAAAATGCAATCCTGTTGAAATGTTATCAATCAATCTATCAAAATGGGAATGTTGTTATATATTAATAGGATTGGCTGTTGGAATTAGAATACTTGCCTATTTAGCTCTTCATCTCATTTCAAGTCCTGAAAAACCAAAGCTGAAATCACCTGAATCCATGTAGATTATGAATAACTAAAATTGATAATTATACATATATTATTTGTATCATGAATTAAATGAAATATATAGAATGGATAATCATTCTTACTCTTCATTTTACATATTCTCTAACTCTTCTAATTCCTTTTGTAACTTACATTTTCTATATTTTACAAATTCTACCCAATCTTTTAAATTTAACTTTGTATAGGTATCCAATAGAAATTAATCAAAAACATTTAATCCTTATATTTTTTCTAAATACCACTCAACACCAACGTTTGTTAAATTTTTTCTTATTATCTAAATATCAAAAAACTAATTACACATTATTATTTAGTGTATTGTTCCCACATGGTTTATACAAATTTACTCCATTATCTTAAACTAGGTTCTTACCTCAATTCAATACTTTTTTGGTTTGCTAAAGGTTAGTATTCTTCTATGAAGGAAAAAACTGGAAACTAAATTTAGATAAACTTTTACTGTAAATGGATTTTCAGGATATAATAAGTCTTCGATATTAAAATTAGGTGGTAGATTTGGATTAGTAGACATATATTCCTTTATTTTTTATATTTCTGGATTATTATCCATATGATTTAAGAACTAATTTAAATAATTTATTTACTATTATTTGATTTTATTATTATTATTACTATTACTATTACTTAGCTTCCTATTATTCTTGAAGTAATTTCTCTTCTTATATTCTTTAGGCTTCTCTCTTTTTTTCTTCTTCTAATTCCTTCTATCTTTTGATTTCCATCTCTTTTTTGTATTATTCATAAGTAGGCAAAGAAACCATGAACTTCTCCAAAAACTCCTTCATTCCTTCTTGTTTATCAAATACTGGGTATTATTTTGTTATTTAAACAAATTAAATTTATAACTATGTGTATTTATCTATAGGTTCTCTAATCATCAATGTATAAGAAAGTTGGATGACTTATTTTTTTGGAGTTGTGATATTGGCTGTTCCTTCGAATAATGTCTTGTTTTTGATATTTTCAAGACTTATTTAACCTACTCCTATTTCAGATGATCCAAAGAATCCTTTTTCAAATAGTCTGACTTCAATTTTTTTATTTGAATATTCAACTCCAGTTTCTAATGGAATATCATGATCAGAATTGAATGAACAAGTCTTGTCACAAATTTCAGTTTATTTGCTCACCACTCCCCTAATAATTAGAATTAAGAGTACTTGTTAGTATCCAAAGAATAAAATAAGTAGTATTTTTCATATTTGCAATCAAGTTTTCGAAATTTGATTCTTATGATATTTGGGGGGATATCTTTATTTTCAATACATACTGAAACATTCAAATCTTGTGTCTCTAAATCTGGTAATAGAATCCACTGCATTTTTTATAATTATTTTAGATGCTCAAATGCTTAGCCATAAGAATTTAATCTTGATTTGCTCTCTTCATGAGGATTATAGGTTTAATTTTAGCCTATATGAATTCTTTTTGAGTGCAATGATATTTTATAGAATTCTTTTTCCTTATTATTGGCTTCCATCAATTAATTGAATAGCAAAGTTTATTCTAACATAATTCAACATATTACATGATTTATATTATTATTAATTCATTTTATGAAAGTCTTCTAAAGTAAGTTCCTACATTTCATTGCATAAGTAATTTCCTATTGGGGGATTCTGTCCTTAAGTAAAAAGTTCTCTTAATTGCTTTCCTTTTTCAAGTAATTTAAGTGCTTATTCAATATCTTCTTTCCTCTTAACTTTAGCATGATTTGATAAATAAGTAGCGTAATTGTAATATTCTTTATATCTTTTTAGTAAGGCTTCGTATTTTACGTGGATTGGCAATTAATCTAGATTTTCTTCTAAATGTTTTTAGGCATTTTTATCGATTTTGATTGAATCTAATTTTATATTACTATCATAGTAACAAATCTATACTCCTAAAGCTGCTAAGGTTTCTTCAACGTTTACTTCTATGACTGAGGTATCATAATATTTGGCTTTACTCTTTAAACTATTTGAGCAAAATTTTCTGAAGGATTTTGTTACATCAATGTTTATTCTGCCTTTAAAATATTCATTCTATTAGTAATTCTATAAATTAATAGTTTTTTTAAATACCTTTTAATAAATAATGTATCTCCTTAGGATTATGCCTTCTGTAGTAAAGCATATTAGTCTTTAAATGTTACTGCAATAAACTTCCCATACATATCATCTCTCAATTTTCCTTATTCAACAAAATCAATTAATTAAAGTAATTATTTTTAGAGAGCCTATCTTAAATTTGTATAAAAAGCCAAACTTTAACTATTGCTTTCAATGGATGGCTATTTCATACATGTATTTGTAATAAAACTACACTCCTGTTGTATTAAATTAAAAGATTTAAAACTTGGGACAATAGTATATAATTATTCCTATTCTATAAATTTTGATGTGCTTGCATTTAACTATTTTATATTTGATTCCTTTTTAACAGGTTAGGGTTCATTATAAACTTACTTTTATTGCTATTATTGCTAAATGATCTGCTATTGCTAATTTTATTGAGTAGAGAATTGCTTCTCAATTTATTACATCTGTTACTATTTCTATGTTTATTCAATTTATTCAGTTTATTTTTTTTGTTGATCTGCTTAATAATTCTTTTGAATTGGTTATTATTGAGGTTAAACAGTTTATTGTTGAACTTTTGGGTTTTCATTAATTGGAGGTCTCTATTATACATTCCTTGAATTAGATGAAAATTTACTCAATTTTAGCATCAGTTTTTTCAACTTCAATTTTGTTAACTTCCTTTTCTAATTAGGCTATCAAATAATCCATATCATCCTCCATCTTTGCTAATTTTATAAATGAAAATTATTAATATAATTATTTTATAATGTGGCAATTTACTGATGATTAATATCCTAAATTTACTACTTTTCCTGAAATTTTGAAGAGGCCTGATGCTAAAACTAAATAAACGAGCATAGATAACAAACTTGCTTAGGAGGATCAAAATGAAAATACAGAAGTTAGACCAAAAAAGGTAAATATGAAACCTAGACTCCCTGTTTTATCGAATTTACTCTTAAAGCCAAAATAGCCACCTACCTCACCATAATAAAATAAAAATAAAGAAGAAAATAAAATTACAAAGAAATAACGTATGGAACCTGTTAAATCCGTAGTTTAAATTAGATCAAATTCAAATGCACCTTAAATGGTAAAGTAACTAACAAATGAAAAATTAGAAATTAAGGAAAAAGTCAAAGTGGAATTTAAACCATTAAAAAAAGTAGAGAGATTAGATGAATATGAAATCTAAGAGATTATTGGTTAAGGTTCTTATGCAATTGTTAGAAAAGGAGTTCATAAGATTAATGGTTAGATTGTGGCCATTAAGGTTTATTCCAAAGAAAGACTCTATGATCCTTAACGTGCTAGAGCAGTGGCCAAGGAAATTCAAATTCTTAGATAATGTAATCACAAGAATATTATACATTTGATCAAGGTTGTAGAATCCAATAAAAATGTAAGTATTATCCTTCAATATTGCTTAGATAAATTTAATAATGGAATACGGAGGCGATCAATCTTTGAAAAAGGTTAAGAACTTATAAGAAGTTGAAGTTCAATTAATTTTCTTTTAAATATTGAAGGCTGTGAATTATTTACACAACAAAAAAATAGTTCATCGAGATATCAAATTAGATAACATACTACTAAATGCATAAAAGTAAATTAAACGTAACTATTAAGAGAGATCAAACTAATTGATTTTGGATTTGCTACAGAAATTGATGGATATATTAACACCACATATGGAACTCCTTCTTACATGAGTCCAGAAATGCTACCTCCAAATCCAAGATATAATGAAATGACAGATATCTGGAGTTGCGGAGTTGTACTTTATGCTCTATTGTTTAACAAATTTCCATTTAGTGGTCATACAGAGAAAGAATTATAAATGAAAATAAAGAAACAAGATCTACATGTCTACTCAATTGATGAAGAGATTTTGGAAGTGTTGTTAAATTGTTTAGAGAGGGATGTTGATAGAAGGAAAACAGCAGATTAATTATTAAAAACTCTCTGGATGATTTGCATAGATTGATTTTAATTTTATGATGATTAAAATTTAATTACTTTTTAAAGTTGATACAAATAAAAGGCAATACAATAATTACCCCTTTAAATTAGTTATGAAAATTATAAATCATAATTCTTCAATCAAACTGTTTTATTCATAAGATCTTTGAAGTTTTGGAAAGTCATCTAAAATATTAGAAAATTATATACATAGTCTTTTTTTAGAAGTTCTATCATAATTTCTGTAAAAAATTCTTTTTCTAAAGTATATTAAGTAGCCAATGTTTCTGCAGTAATAAAGTTCTTTTTATTTTTTAATAATTTGAAACTTATGTCTATCCTTTCTTCTTCAATTAACTCTTTACGATCAAAAGCATATAAAATAAATTCTTAAAAAGTGATCTTTTTATCCTTATCCATATCTACCTTTTAAAAAATATTCATGCATATAATTTTAGTGTTGTTCGAATCCTCAACATATTCAGTATATGAAGTGATAAGTTCGGAAATACTAAAATATCCATCGTTATCTAAATCAAGTGATCGAAAAACCGAATATATTTCTCTTAATTTATCAGGTGGATAATTGTTAATAATGAATTTAAGTAAATACACTTATAAAATGTTAAGTTTTTTTGATTCTCTGAGTCTTAACAAGGTTTCTCTAACCTACTCTTCTGGTAAGACAATTTATTATTTTTTAAACCAAATATGTTTTGTAATGTCGCTTATGGTGATTCTGCTTTTTGGGTTTTTCTCTAAGATTTACTATAACAAGGATTTAGCCTCATCCGATATTTTGTTCTCATAAGAAATATTAGAAGCTTATACATCTAATTTTAGTAAGCTGGCAATGTTGGATTGAAATGGTGATTTATGATAAAGTAGATTATATAGTATTATTCCCAAAGACCAAATATCTCTTTCCTCAGAATATTCTTGATTCTCGAAATATTCTGGTGGTAAGTAATGTGATTCTTCTAGAGTTGGCTTTTTCTTCATAAATAAATGGTACAAATCATATAGTTTTAAGTATTTATCCCCGAAAAGAGCAAAGCATTCTAATGTTAGATGTCCATGAGTCAGTTTCTAATGATGCAGATATTCAATAACTTCAACTATCTAATTAAAAATAAAAGCAATTTCTTTTTCATCATTATAAATTTTTGAATTTAGCACTACTATTTTTTCATTGTTCTCTTCAGCTACATGATATTTTTATTATTCCTCATAAATTTCGAATTATTGTATTAAATTTGGATGATGCTAAGTTAGATATAAAAATATACAAGTTAATATTTGAGTAGCGATGCTATGTATTTTGAATCAGAAGATTTATAGCTTTTAATAATTCTTACAATTCCAGTATTGTTGTGTTAAATAGTGGTGAATGGAAAATCTTTATCTTCCTACTTAAGTAAGCTATAAAAGGAAGAAAAATTTGTATTTCTATAGACCAAAAAAAAATTGATGTTTTTCAAACTATATGCTGGCTGACTCAAATCATTATGAGATTAAAATGCTGAATGTGTATTGTGCCGAGATTACGACCTCACTCCATTCAATTAAGTCGTCTGCCTATTTGGAGTGGTTGTTTATGATTGTTTTTATTTCGCTTCTTGAATCTTTGCTCTCATTGATTACTTAATCTTTTATGAAGAACATTAACCCATTTTAATATCTTACTATATATATTTTTGCAAAGTTAAGAAATTATAAATGAATTTAGAGAATTATACTGACTTGATAAATATAAAAAATATATAAGAATTAATTCCTAACTTAATTTGTAAAAGATTTCGCTCTACTTTATGCTAAAATCATGAAAATAGACATAGATAAAGTTTATAACTAATTAAATTAATAAAGTCAAACACACTCTAATATTAATCAATAATTAAGTTATTAATTGTACTTGAAGGATCCTATTTTAATTAGTTACCAATTAGTACCTTATTTTTGCAACATGTTTTTTGGAATGTTTGAAGATGCATAATCATCATTTTAACTTTAAGTTTGTTCTATATGAACTTTATTTATCCCATTAATAAAATGGTCTTATTTTAAATCTGTTTTGTTATTTTATTAATAAACTTAAGCTGATTCAAAAAATAATTTTTTATTGGTTTGAACATTTGAAAAACTTCTTTTACAATCTATTTCAGAATAAACTCCAAAATTTTGGGAATCCTTTTATTTCTCATCCTTAAAAATAGAAAATTCGCTTATATGATTTAAATCATTAACTTAAATGGAATCAAAAACTTCAATGTCTTTGTTCAATTGAGTCTAATTTAAATTAAAACTTTTAAAAGATTAGAGCAAATTCATATAACGATTTACCTTGCTTGAGAATTCAATAGGGGAATTCTTTTCATCATGAGGCATCAATTTATTTTAGGACTGAGAAGATGGACATTTAGGAAAACTTATACTCATATGGTTGTTAGATTAATTTTGATTTTTCATTTCATTAAAATTGTATTCAACAAATTTTTTAGTTTATGAATAATCGAAATTATTCTCTAAATTATTTTCAGTCTAAATTTTAGTTTAATTTTCATAATGATTATCATTATTTGAATCGATTCTTTTTGGAATTAAATTTAAAGAGTTTAATAGTTTAGTCTAATATGAATCATTTTTAATTCCTAACTTTGATTCGCTTTCTCTATTCATTTTATATAATTATTTTTTAGGTGTATGCATAGGTATATCATATGAACGACTTAATGATTTTTTTGTAGTTTCGATTGTTTTAGCTTTATTGGATAGAGTTTATAATTTTTCCTCAATTATTTAAGATTATTCTTCCAAAAATTTTTGTTTAAATTCAATGCTTTTTTATTGAAAATATTCCTTTAAAGATAAACTACTGTTATGAAAGTAAAGCTATTTCTAATCATTCATTTGTAAATCCTAATTGGGCAAAATTTTGCTTGTTATCTATTTTGAATTCTTAATAAAATAATGTTTTAATTTGTTATTTAAATTACTTTATATTTTAGATTTAAGACCTTCTGCTATGTTTTTTATTTTCTCATCTTCATAATTTTTGATTGTTTAAATGTTAATATTTTGAGATTTCTAATAATTTTAAGAAATTAATTAAGTACTCGTTGATCTACTTCTAAAATTCTGTGTAGTCTAATATTGATTCTATTCCAGATTTTCTTTCGATTTATGCATTTATTTAACTGACATTTTTGTAAAATCTTCATTATTGCATTCACAGTTTTTCATTTCTGTCTTATTTAAATTAGTCTACCTAAAATTTGTAAATGTCTGTAAAGTGCTCGATTAATAACCATAATATTTATAGCTTTAACCTTCTACTACTTTTTTGATTTCAATATAGTTTTCTATATCCTTTCGATTAATTGAATACTCAGATGAACCTTGTTTGGAAAAAGAATTCAATAAATGACCTCCAATATCCCATAAAATTTATCCTTTGTTATCGTTGGATATCATTATAAAATTTATTATTAAATTTTCAAAAGCAATCATTTCAGTCTGATCGTAAGGAATAAAGTTAAAATAACTATAGAGCTGGTTGCAATTTGATGGATGACTATTATTCTATAAGTATAAATTTTTTAATTTATAATATCTTCAATTAGAGATTCTCATTTAGATTTCAACATTTTTTATTAAATGTTGTAAATACGAATAGGTAACCCAAGAATTAAATAAGGTCTAAAAATCAATTAATAACATGTGGCTCGATTCCAAAGAGTGCTTTCATGTATATTATTATTATATTTTAATTTTACATTTATATTACACCATCTAAAAATCATATATATTATGCAAATGTTAAATATCCAGTGTGTCCATAAGCTTAATTTATTCCTGCAGAATAAGTAACTCTCTTATTTTAATCTGTGCATACTTTCTTTTAAACATCATCAAATAGTGATTGTTCCTGTTTAACTCTTCTTTCAAAATGTCTATGATTTAAATACTAATTCTCTTTACCTCTTTAAACATTCTAATGTCTCCAAGTTTTTCCATCCTTATTGCTTTAATTCCAAGGCTGTTTTTTGCACCTATTCAATGCAGGGAGAGAAACAACAAATCCTTCCACCTTTCTTAATCATTTTCTTAGAGTGATCCAAAGCTAACCATGGCTAAGGCAAGTCCAAAAATATAGCATCTATGCTGCTTTCTTATGGAAATTCTCCTTAGTTTTCAGTATCCTCTCCTTTCAAAAAGCCATTAGCATAAACATCTCTCCAAAAACAAGTGGCCTAATTGATTTTCAATTTTGCAAACAATTCTTTACCATTATTTGCTCTTTCCTTATTGAATTCATATGTAAATAATCTGCCCTTATGACCAACAGCTGCTGCTAATGAACAAGACAATGATCCACTACCTGTTCCACTTTCAATTACACGCTAACCTGGTTTTAAACACAACTTAAGTATAATCATTGATATATCAGCCATAAAGAGAATTTAAGTTTTGTGAGGAACTGTTTCTGTTATTAAATGAGGATTTGGAGTCATTAAATAAATGGGCCCTGTTCCATTCTTTGAAAGTATTTCTTCCCCAGGCTTAACAAGAAAAGTATAATGATGGTATGCTCCGTATTTATTTTGATATGTTTAACCTTATGTAACTGTAAGGAATTATTTAGGTTTTCCATCCTCAAATAAAATCATGGTATCACCATATTAAATCATTATTATTTATATATATTTAATATTTCTTATATTATTTCCATAAAAATAATCAATGAAGTATTTCTGATAAAGTTATAGCTTATCCATTCTATACCTTAACATCACAATCAGATTAATGACTTCTATTTTTTAAATATTAAGATATTTGTTATTATCCAAAATGTATTTTTTTACTAATTTAACATTTTCACTACTTGATTGAATTCTTTATATAGTTCATTTAAATAGTTGTTTTATTAATGTATTATATGATTGATTTTGGATTTAAAAGTTAAAAATTCTAAATTTGTATTATTATTTAGATTAAGTCTAATTTTTATTAGAGTATTATTGTAAGAAGTCTTAAAATTACTGATTAATTAAGATTAAGCTTAGAATGAACCCTAAATTTTGTTTAGTTTTCAGAGTATTCACTTTCTCAAAAATGATTGTTTTTAAGCCTAATGTTTTATATTTATTATTTTAAATCTAAGAATTATTGTTTTATTCATTTTACAAATATCTTGAAGTTAAACTCTTTAAATTTTTTGGATTTGAATTAAAATCTTAAGTAACTATGTATCAGGTTATTTAGATATTTAAAAGCGAATGAGTTAAAGAACTTTAAGAAGGATTTCATTGAGATTAGAATATATTATAGTGAATTAATATCTTTTGTAGTTCTTTGTTTTCCACTAATGAAATAGATTTTATAATAGCCTACTTGTTTTCCATTTATTTCAACTTTTCTTGTTTGATTTTTTATTTGTTTTAATCTTTAAAGACAAGTATTTGATTAAAATTAGAATCAAGATTTACTCATATTAATATGTTTTAAATTTTTTACTGAGAAAACAAGTAGGACATCTTGTTGGTAAAGGAATTGGAAATCATATTATTTTAGATTTGTTTGAAGTAGCATAGAATCATTTACTATAAAAAAGGTTATTTATTAATATAATTAAGATGCTATTTAAGAATAGACTATTATTTTATAAAGAATTCTATTACATTCCCTAATTCACAAATGTAAGATTTTATTTAATTTCACTTTTTAGTCTTCACACAAGATAGTAATTTAACTTATTGGGTTATATAATTTAATTTGCATTTCTAGCATTATAATTCCAAATTAAAAATTATTGTTTCACATTGTTATTAATGGTAGAATCTCATTTTTGATTACTTTATGATTGATTTATTTCCAACTATTTCTTTTTAGTTGATATGAATTCTATTAATCTTCATTTTCTATTAATCATCTATTTTACAAGACTTCCATTTTTCTCATTTTATTGTAACACAAATTCAAATTTTAAATAATTACCTTGTTTATAGTAATTGAGGTAGATAATGATGATATTTGTAGAACTCAAACTGCGATTAAATTTAAGGTTAGTATTCATGAAAATAGTAAACTCTTGATATATATTCCTTATTTTCTAAATATATTGTAAATCATCTTGAATTATCCATGAAACTGGTTAAATAAAATATTTTTGTTTTAGTTAAATTTCATTGATTTCTTTTTTGAAATAATCATTTTAAGAAGATGCATGCTTATGATATAGTGTATGATTGAATATATTAGATGAACCAAAATAAGAGTGATAAAATCTGACATATCCTAAGTTTTTAATTTAATATTACAGAAATAATTCCCATATAAATAAATTAGTAAATGTCAGAAGAATTAAATTCAAGTCTTGATTCACTCGAATTGGATCTCTACCACAAGCCAAATCCTAAAATAAAAACTATAATTGATTACCTTAGAGCTTAGAATATCAGATTTTGCACTGATCCAAAAGCAAAGGAATATAACTATTATTCTAGCCAGTCATACAAGCAAAATAATAATTCTGATTTTGGAATGTAGCGAAATAAGTTCATTCAAAGAAGAAAATAGGAGACTGCCATATCATTTGCAATGAATATCTCTTGATTGTTACTTTGTATATGTTATTTTTATGGTTTAATTCAGTAAATATTTAAACATTATTAATTCATTAGATTAAATGTTGATGCGTCAGTTCGATCTTTAGAATTTGTAATCTATGTGAATTGTATATTTAAAAGCCAGCATTTAAGTGGATGAGAATGTAAAGTATATCGAAAACTGTATATTTAAAATTAATTCAGATAATAAATAACTGGTTTAATTAAAGTTAAAAAAAAAAAAGAGTATTAGTTTAAAATAGAAACATTTTGATGATTTTTTACACAAATGATATTTGATAAAAGTAAATCCTAAGTTTTATTTTAATTTTCATATAATATTTATGTTTATAATTTTTTTAATCTAAGCTTTATACTCGTTAAAAGCAGAGAACTTTTTGTGTGGACTACGCCTATTTTATGACGAGTCAACATTTTTTCTGATTGACTAACAAAATGAAAAGTAATAAGTTTATTTAATTACTGAGTACGATGCCTTACATACTAACAAGCCAATCACCTCATTTTGGGTTAGATATCCAGTAAAGTTATAAATCCTCACCAAGTTTGAATAATAATTCATATTTTTTGGTCGGATTTTCAGATGCCTATATTTTTGCAGGTGATGCTAGTGAAATATAATGGATATCGATTTAGGAGTTCAAAGTCAATCAAAATAGAACCAATGCATCAATTCATAAATATAATGGTTATAATGGATATTTTGTTGATAAGGGAGTAGATGGAGGGCATTTGCTAATCTCCACAGAAAATTTGGTTCGAGATTTTTCTTATGGCAAAACGGATGCTGTAGATAAATTTGAGAAAATGGGTTTTATTTATATTGTATCTTGGGGTGGCAAAGGGGATGCGTTGCTGATTTTAAAAAGATTTATACATTTAATCGAAGAATCTGAAGGTTAAGAATATTGTTAACAAAAGGTCGCTTTAATCTCATTAGAGTAAATCAAATGTAATTTAGATTAAAACTTTGAACGCTTAACCTTTCATACACCTGATCTATATCATCCACCTATACACTACCATTTGGGAAATGAAATAATCAATGGGTCCTTGGAGAATAAATATTTTACTAAAAACTATCCGGGACTTTAAGTTTTTGTTGCATAAAATTTGAATTAAGAAATTCTAGAATTGAGAATTCCTCTTAAAAATATGGAAATTCATTAATAAACAATATAGTATCCATTAAGTGGACTAGTTATCACTCTATAACAAGAAAATAGAGGATTTATTCACATTGTAATTTTTGAGAGTGATGAAGAAACTCTTATACATTACAAAGAAGATGAAAATCTAGCTTATATAACTGTTGGTATGACTGATTCAAAAGTCTTTGTCTTTTCATTTGTTACTTCATAATTTACTAAATTCCCTTCAATGGATTTGATTGAGCATGTATTTTAAGATTGTATTTTCATAATTCACTAAAGAAACAATGTTTGTGAAAATACCCAAGGATAATGTGCAGATGTTTCTTTAAACCTGTTTAAACAGCTATAATTTGAATTGCAATCAGATTAATTAGTTAAGTTTAAATCTAATGGAGAATATTAACAAACTCCATTTGTTGAGATGTATGAAAATCATACATAAATCTCGAATGAATTTAATGTGTTATTTTCTTCTGAGATTAACAATAGAGAGATGAATCATGGTGGATATATTGGGTCATATCTTAGAGTCACCTATAAACATTAAAGCATAAATTCTTTGATTATTAATGAACAGAATGAAAATTTAGAAGTATTTTATAGTATTAATGATAATATTTGTAATTCTATTCGATATACATTAGATTTTCATTCAATTCGAAATATTACTGGAAAGACTTATGTTTTGGTATTTACATCTTAAAATGAGTTAACAGACATATAATGCTTGTAATTGTTCAGGGAATTCATTGATCACATCTAAAAGTTATTTATAATTGATTAGGGTACACACTTATTTACTTAAGCATTTAGTTGAAAATCATTGTGAAGCCAAACAAAGATACTATGATGTAACACCCATCTAGTATAAGGAAATACATAAACTAAAAAAATAGCCAGCAGAGTTAATTTAAACTGCTGATTAAGATTAATTTGAATAAAGCGATTTAGAATATTCAACAAATGATGATGAAAGTTGTTCAACCAGTCTTAATACGAATTCAGAAGAACTAGGATTAGTTAGCGAGGCTTCTTTAATACCTGATGAGAACCATCTAGAAACTTAAAAAAATGAAAATATAAGAGAAAACGAGAATTTAACAACCTAAGATCCATCATAAAAAGGCAACTTTGATAATTAAAATTATAAATAACAATAATAAGAAATATCACAATAGATAAATAATTTTGAAAATAAATAAATTTATTAAAGTAAAAGAGAACAGCTTGATTAAAATGAAAAATCAAAACTAAACTAACAAAATCCAAGCTCTAAATAAAAAGATTTAAAATCTTAATTGATAAAACAACTAGGAAGTAAGATGGAAAAAGTAAGTTCGCAGGTTAAAAAAACTTAAAACTCATAATAAAATAAAGTTTAAGAAACATAGACTTAAGGGAGTGAATAAGTGGAAGAATAAGAGCTGTAAATGGATTAAGGAGAATAATATCAAAAAACATTTCATCAAAAAGAAAAAGGATCTTCGAAAAATGACTAATATTATGTTATGGGAAATAGATATTCAAATAGAGAGCATTATAATAGAGATTATGGTAGAAGAGAAGAATATTATGGTAGAAGAGATAATTATTACGGAAGAAGGGGGGGTGATCATTATGGTAGAGGAGATGATTATTATGGGAGAGATAATAATTATTATGAGAGAGACGATTATTACGGGAGAGATGATCATTATGATAGACATAATAGTAGAAGAGGACCTCTATTGACTGGGTAGAGTGTCACAATACCAAAAAATCCAAACGATTAAGAGTTAGGGAAATTCTTAAGGGAAGTTATTAGCAAATTATAGTAAAATTATTATTTATATCAAGTATTTATTCAGATCCATGCGATGCTAAATCTACAAATTATAATCCAAATAATTGTGAAGCAGACAATTACTATGGTTCTTCTTCAATAAAAAGATCAAATCCAAGACAAAGGGATTTTTATCGAAGTGCTTATAAATATGATAATAGATATGAATACAGGGGTACTCTTTATCATTTAAGTAGTTTGTATCACTGTCTATAGTAAGTGTTATTTCAAAGGGGAATCTTTGTAACTCTGTGGTCACCAAAGGAATATTCCAAAATCCTAATAATCTTTATATATTCTATCTATTAGAGCAGATGAAAATTACATTGTTGAATTTTATATGAGAGGAAGTGATGGGAGATCAGAATTATACACATTAAAAGGTACTTAATAGTGTTTAAAGTCTCCATTAAGAGTTGATTGGCTATTACAATGAATTAAAATATATAATTGACTTCCTTTCAATTTTTATATTATAATATTTTATAACTACTTAAGAACATGCTAGATTAAAGTGAGGCCGAGAAAATTGAGGATAAACTTTTAATTACCAGATAAGTCAATACTATTGGAAAGTATGAGAACTTTGGTATATAATAATAGTGCTTTCCAATCAATGAGAGCTAAGTTTTATGGATTTCGAATGAAGAACAAAGCAATACAAAATAAGAAACGATACTAATAACTGGCTCCTATTCATTTTCACATCATAAAAGATGTTTCTCGAAAAGAATATTATTAGTAAGATATATAATGATTATTTTGAAAAGTGTCTTAGAAAACTGGATAAGTTTGGGGAAAAGTAAATAAGTCTAAATTCGCCAGATTCAAAAGAAAGTTGACCAGAAAATGGAGAGCAATAAAGAAGTCAAAAATTGCATAGAAAATAACTAAATCGATTAAACATATCCCAATAATAAATCCAAACAACGAATTCAAATTGATCTGGGATATCTTTCTAGCTTTTATAAGATTCTATCTTCTGTTTGTCATTCCTTATGAAATAGCATTCAGTAATAAACTCTTATATAATCAACTCCTATGGACATTACAGGTTTCCATCGCTTTATTGATCTTTGATATTTTATTAAACTTTATAACATCCTTTTATGAGAAAGGTTATTTGATATCAAACCATTATAAAGTGGCTCGTAATTACATAAGGAACGGTTTCATTTATGATATTTTTTGTGTTATAACATTAGTCTTAGTACTTGCTCAGGAACTCAGTGAACAAAATAGTTATATCGATTATAAACACCAGTCACTTCGAGAATACAATTATGCAAGGAGTGTGATTAGCATCTTAGGAATCATCATCTAATTATAAAATATCATTCGAGTCTTTTAGAGACTATAAAACAGCTAAGATTATTCAGAAACTACTTCATTGTTAATAGACCTAGTAAACTATAGATTTATCATAGATTAAACTAGTGATGTTTTTATTCTTACTGGAACATCTATTTAGTTGTATTTGGTACTTCGTTGGCATTTAAGATATTGCTGAAGATTCCTGGATAAAAGCTAATGGGTTATCTGATGCTCCTTACACTGATTAATATATAACGGCATTTTACTTCTCGTCGGTTACAATGTTTACTGTAGGATATGGAGACGTTGTTCCAAGAAGTAATTACTTCAAAAATCATATTAGATATCTATGAGAGATTAGTGACCATAGGATTTATGGTTTGTTCAACTTTATAATTGTCATATACGGTTTCAGCGATCTGGAATGTGTATTCAAAATTGAATGAGAAAAGTGAAGATCACATTCGCAAAATGAGAGCTATCAATACTTATATGAAGAGTGTGAACATATCCAATCAACTCAAATATGAAATTAGAGAATATTTAACATTCTATTGGAAAGAACAGAAACTAGAGGAGAACTTAGAAGTTAAGGATATAATAGGTTAATTATCTCAAGACCTTTAGGAGAATCTCATCTTCGAGGCTAACTCTATCATAGTCAAAGGGTGTAAGCTATTTAACAACTATTTTTCCCATGAATTCAAAGCTGAATGCTTAAAACATGTTCAATCAATAACTCTTACGCCATGCAAGACTGTGCCATTTGATTAGCCATGTTTATTTTTCATAGAAAGGGGATCTATTGGAACATATTTAAGAAATAATAGACTTCGATTAGCAACCCTCTAAACTGGAGATAATTTTGGATTAAGAGAATTTATGTTTGATGATATCCCATCTTTAAGATACACTTCTGTTGCTTTTAGCAAATTGGTCTTCATCACAAAAAAAGACTTCATGAAAGTCCTTTAACAATATCCTGAAGATCATGAATAATATTGCTAATTGAAAGAACAACTCATCTTTGACAAATCATATTTTGGTATGGATTGTTATTCATGCAAAAGCCTTTAACATACTATTCAGCAGTGTCCTTTGCTGACATTTAATCCAGACACAGATTCAGTCATCAAAAAACATCAGTACCCTTAATTACAAACTAGAAGGCCCTATAAAAGGATATTTGAAAGGAAAAGACGAGCTATTTTTAAGGAACTTAAATAAAATGATAATGCAGATAAGATTTAATTAACTATCCCAACAATAGAATCATCAGATTCTTCTGAATTTGAATTAAAAGAATCTTGGAAAGCTTCTCATTCAAACTACTTTTAAAAAATGTAAAATATCACAAGGAGATAATTTCCCAACAAACAAGCCTTAAATATTAAGTAAATACGATAAAAATTACACCCTACAAACTAGACTGTCTAAATATTAGAATTACATAATCCAAGAGAATTTGATGAAGAATGTTTAAGAGAAAGTGATAAAATATTGTTAGAAGACTTAAAATTAAAACTGAACTAGAGAATTAATTTAGAAATAGATTGTATTAAGAATTACAAAAATTATCATCCTGATTTTAATTCTGCTTGGCTGTTTAAAAGTACAAAAATAAACTTGAAATTCTTTGAATAATGGAAGTAACTCAGTCTCTTTCTTACTTTTCCATATGAATTCATTAAGTAATTATAATTGAAAATATAAGAAAATATCGCTAAACCATTCTTAGAGGTAGCCAGCTTGTAAGTCCCCAGAAAGATGTCAGTCATCATAGGAAAAAGAAAAGGGCAACTGCGTTGTATTTTAAACCGGTTTAGGTGAAATGATTTTGAATAATTAATTTAATGCAATCTTCCTAAGAGAAACTGCCTTATTTATAACTCAATAATCGGAGATCCTGTTCTATGGCCAACTCAAATCCTGCAATCTAGAAGCTGAAAGACACCTTACTTGTTGAGAATCAATCTAGCAGAAGTTATTTAGGCAGGAAATAAGGAGATATTTTGGATTCAATCCTAGAAGATGCAAGCTTGATAATCAACAATAAATTACTTGAATAAAATGTCTATAAATTGAAGGATTTAGGCTTATTGAAATAATATGATCCTACAGTAGCAGTTTAATAGGGATTTAAAAAAAGCAATTATGTTTTGAATGATTATCATAGTAAAAGCACTACTAATGGATATTCTAGAAATTATGGAGGTCTATTCTACAATAGATGATAATATTATATGCAAAAATTCAGTATTTCTTAAATAATACTAATACTAATTCTATATATATATAATGATTTGCCAATAAATTTATTCCATCATTCAACATCCTCAACCTTAGCTCTTTTATTTATTTGTTCCATGAATTTCTCAAGAGGACTGACATTCTTAAGTTGTTCCTCTAATTATTTCTTCTTTTCACTCTCTTTCTGAGCCTTCTTGCCCTTCTTCGATTCCTATTCCTTTTACAATTGTTTCTCGTATTATTATTGGAAGTATTATTCTTATAATTGTTTATCCCTCTCCTACATTTCCTTTATTAATTTATCCTTCTGCTCTCTTTCCTAATTTAAGAGATGATCAATATCTTTCATATCCTTTTTGTGTCCCAAAGTCGACGTCTATACTTATTATTCTTAAGGAACAATAGGCTATAGCAAATTTGGTGAAGGAGCAGGGACCTGAGGTTTTTTGAAAGTATTTAAGATGTCATTCAAGTTCTGATCATCATTGATATTTGCTTGTTTGTAGATCTCTTTATTGAATGACCAAAATGTTCTAGGTGGAGGTTTATTATATTTTCTTTTCTTTCCACTCGCATCTTCTTCTTATCCATTACTAACCAATTACATAGTTGATTCATTTTTGAAATACGCACCTTCTCCTAGTGGCTCTAACATTTTCATATCACAAACCATGAAATCACTTGGATTCCTATGAAATAGTTCAAAACAAGGAAATGGACACAAGAATATCTTATTGACCTTCAAGAGTTTTTCACACAATTAACATCTATAGTATGGTTTAGTCAAGCCTTCAAATTTCATACACACCAAACAATATTTAAATGTATCTTCTTATTTCTAAGGTATAGGAGTATGGAATTGATCAGCATACTGTTTTTATAATCCAAATGACAACTGGTCTGTATTTGATGTGTTTTCTTAGTAAGTGACATTCAATTTACGTTTGGCTTCATTACGATCTCTCTCTATCTATTATCCTTTCTCATTAAGTAGAATCTTAGCTAAATCATGTCTGAATTGCGATTGAGATGTCTGCTGAATCAATAAAAATGTGTTATGAATCATAATTTCGAAATATTCTTCAAATTCAACTCTCAATTGATGAAATCCTTCAGTATTATTCAATTATGATGACTAATAAAAGTTACTTCTAAATTACTATAGATTTGTTATGTGTTCTTGCAATTACTCCTTTATCTTTTCATAAGAAGTCATGTAAGGTCTATTCGATATCAGACGTCTTTATGGGAAAACATCCACTTAAGTTCCCTATTTAACTAAAAATAATTAATCCAATTCGTACTCTCCATCCTATAGCATTTGAATCAAATTATGGCTGATGTTTTAATAGCGAATGACTGGGTAGATAGATTGATCCACCAATTGAATTATCTTGTCTAAACTAAGATCAAATAATATGTAAGTAACATGATTCTAATTAGAATACTTATAAAGCATTCTCATCACTCTGTTAATTCTATCCTCATTCTTCACATTGTTGCAAACAACTAGCAAATCAATAATTTAAGAACTGTCATAATCAAATATGTAATATGCTTTGTATGCCTTCTGATTTTATTCGACAATAATTAACTCTTAATCTGGATTATAAAGTGATTTTAATTTCTTTGAAAATTTGCTGACTTCCAATTGTAATTTTGCTCTTTATTATTCATCAAAGTATGAAAAAATATGAAGATCTACAAATTTGAATCTACCTATTGGCATAGTAACTTCTACTCCTCCTTTTAACCAGGATTCAGCATTCCAATAATCATCCAGAGATGGAAATCTATACACTCCAAACAAAATTTGCAAACCTAAGTAAAATTAAATCTCAGCTTCTTTGTATTTCTTCTTGTGATAAATTTATTGAGTTTATTGCTATTATTTTACATCTTCTTGTAACACCATTAAAAGGTAATGATTGATCATCTCTGTTAGTGTAGATACAAAACTATTAGGCAGGAAATAGTTCAAAACATTTTATGGACTCTACAAAGAAGTCATCTTTAATTACGGGGTGTCCAAATAGTTTAAGATCTCAGTTATTTATGAAATATCTGTTGGTTGGATGTTAAGTGCTTTTCCAAAGCTTACCATAGCAGCGCAATCCCTCTCATCATCAGATACTATTTAAACAAATTACTCTTCACAATCACTCAAAATTATTTCTTATTTCCAAAAACAATTATATTTTTCTATTTCATCAAGTGATTAAGTCTATTAGGAACTTCCAATAGTCTAAGTTGTTGAATTACTCAAAGTCTCTTATTTCATTTCTATGATATTTTATTATTTTATTTTAAAAGCTTTCAATCTCAAATATGCTTTTCATTTATCTTGCAAATAAATAGATTATTATGCCATTATCCTTTTATTATTTTATTAATAAATAAATTATTTAATTAATTAATTATTGTATTAATTATTTTTCACAAAAAGACTAAAAGATAAGTTATATATATATAAAATATAATTGCGACTAAAAATTAGAAAACTTATATATGTTAACCCATATTTCATTAACCACTTTAGTTGAATTAATAAATAAATTAAATCATACAATATCTAAATCAATAAGTGGCGAAAGAGATCCCTCTTAGGTTTTAAATTAGCCTATTTCATCATTAATGTATTCACTTGACTATTAATACAATTATTATTAATTCTAAATTTAGGATTGCTAGATTTAAGATTATTATTATTAGGAAATCTATTGATTATCTTTTATTTTCGTTGGCTTCCTTTTTATTGCCTTGATATCCTCTATGATTTTCTTTCCTTTTTCAATTTTAATTTCACTTATTTCAGTTTCAACATCATTTAGACCTTATTCCTATTGCTCTTTCTCATATAATTTTATATACATTCTATTTAATAATTCCAAGATTTGATCATCTTTTAAAAAATCATTAGTTTTACTTAAAGATTCAACCTTTATGATGATATCTCTAATTAAGATTTTCTCTTCAATATATTTAATGGCTGTTAATAATCCAATAACAGCTTAAAACAACCTTAAATCATATGTTTTGTTAAGCTTGTCTAACAGTGTTACAATTTCTTTGTATTTCTTTTGTTTCAATAAAATTTTAAGGATTAATTTCAATATTTTAGATTTCTAGTATGAAAAATTAAGTTCATGAAAATAATACTAACTAAGAATTTTATCTTTTTCACATTTATACCTATCAATTGATTTGTAATAATAAATTAAGTCTTTTGTGTTCGGTAAATAAACCGATTGAATTGAATTGAAAACTTAATCAATTGAGGCATTACTATGAAATAATAAATGAGTAGAATAATAAAATGATTCAATCAAAAACCTTTATGGTTTTTTTCTAATCAATCTTTTTTTATTCCCAATAAATTCCTCTAATATATTGTTTAGAATTAGGTTTACCTCTAAATTGGAAAATTGTGTATTTTTTTCCTATTCTAATTAATCCTAATCAAAATTTTGGATTTTAAAATGTTTTTTATCTAGTTCAAATTAGAATTAAAGTTAATTTTAAGATGGATTCAATAAATAAGGAAGTTTTTACTTAATGAGTTCTATCAATTAATTCAATTGATTATGTAATTGATGTCTTAAATATCTTCTGATAAATTTATATATTGATATTAATAAATCTTATTTAATTTCTACTTCACTATCTTTTGAATGAAGGAAATACAATATTTAATGGTTATTCATTTGATTAATCAAAGATTTGAGAATTTAAAGATTTTCCAAATTTTATGCAATATCTTCAATATTAATTTTATAATATTTTCTCATTACAACCTTTTCTTAAAGCAGCAATAGTCTAAAGTTATTTTTTATATCAAAAACATTGGTTGGTATCATTTATTTTTTCATGAACAATTTCTCATATACTTATTAAATTTAATTGAATTTTTATTAAGAAACTGTTGTTTAGTAGATATTTTATTATTCCTATAATTGTAAGAGATCCATTATCATAAAATGCTCTTCTAAATAATGTAAATCAGGATAATTCTAAATTATTGATTGTACTCTTTGTTGACAGTTAAACCAATCTACATCTGACTTTTTCCTCTATGATAAATGATTCCTAGCTTTATCAAATAATGTAATATAAAATTCATTCCATAAAAATTAAGAATCCTTATATGCTAGAGCAAACAGAAAATTCTTAAATTGTGAATATTCAGATTATTCATCAAGAATTTCTTGAGCTCTTTATAACAAATAGAATAAATTTGCTTTATAATCACTTTCAATTTTCCAATTCTTTATGTTATTATAATGTTCCTCAAGTGGAAAGCTTTATGCTAACTCTTGATTATCAAACATATATGATTCTAATTCTTCTACAAATACACCGATTTCTTGTTCAATTTGCTTATTAAGTGATGGATATACATTGGTTAGTAAAAATTCATTGATTTATTTGAAATCTGAAACAGTCTTGATGCAATGAGGTAAAAAATAACCCAAAAATTGTAGTTCTATTTTTGTCAACTCTTTTTTGAATTCAGCTTAGAGATAATATTTTTAGATTACTATTTGATATAGTTAAGTACTTAATTCATTAGTACTCATGCCGAACTCGCATTTGACACATTCTTTAGCAAATCTTTTAATATGATTAATAATCTTAGGGTCGCCTACATTAATTTAAATAGAATGATTAATTAGAAATTCCACTGTTTTATTTGAAAATTAGAAGATTTTTTTAGTTATCCTAAAAGAAGATTCAATTTGACTTTCTTCTAATACCATAGTTTTGAATTCATTTTTATACTAACATGGCTATTCCAATTCATCTTCTGATGCATCAGAAAATGAGTCTGGTTGAGGTAATTTAGTTTCAAATTTATCAACTTCCATAGCAAGTGTATTAGGCTAGACAATGAATTAAGGTGTATGTTGAATTTTTAATTCTAGTAAATGGAGTAAATAATAATTTAACTCTAAATCAGCTTCAATATTATTTTTAAAAAATTCTACTAATTAATTGTACTTTTATTTGGATTTTATTTTAATATCAATAAACTCCATTAAAATAGTATCAATATTTACAAAGTTAAAATAATCATTTAGTTTAAAATTATGTATTTTTAGTACTTCTAAAAGAATTAGATATTTATTAATGTTATTTGGTGATGCTAGAAATATTTCAGTAAATTTGGCCAAAATTTCACTAGAGTCAATTTCTATCAAAGAATAAACGAAAGAAAACTTGAGGAAAATGAATCCTATATCTATTTCGAAATCGAAATTATTAAGATTTAAAATTTACAACACCAAGGGTTACACAAACTTTTATATCTCTTTTAAATCCTCAATTCGACAAGCAAACTAAAATTAATTTAGAAAAATGATTGACAACCTTTACAATAAATTATTATTCTTATTAGACTTTAAATATTCAATAACCTATATAATATATGTTCTTATTTTTTCATTATCTTCCAATTTTTATTCTCTCTCTTCCCATTACGTAATAATCTTTAGAACTTACTTTGAGGTTTTGAGTTCAGATTCTATTTTATAAGCTAGTATTTTGTCATTAATTTACTATTTTAATTTACTGTTTTTCAATTAACTAGCAAAATGCTTCGCCATTTTAGGTTAAAAGAAATGAATATCGCTATGAATGGTAGCCATTATGATTGAATACTTTGTCAAATATTCTTTTCTTTAATTGCTATTAATCAAAATGCTCGAAATATCAGTTTGTAGTAATTCCAATTTCATATTATTGATGAAAAGAATGTAATTCTTGATTTTATTTTATTCTTCAGGAGATTTAGGCTTTTTTTCTTTGAAACGTGATTTTAACTCGTCAAAAGCAATTTCTAATAGTTACAATTTTAAAAAGGGATCATCCACCAATTTGTTTGTGAAATATTGAGCCCAAACAACACAATTAATTAATCCTTTGGATACAAAGTTAAAATTTTGAATTGATTATTTATAAGAAAGAAAATCTTGTAGAATTAATATAATTAATTTCTTTAAAAGTTCAATAACAGTAAGGAAACTTTAGTTGCTTAATCGTTCAGATAAAAATTTAGAAATGGAACACCCTTAATATTCATTCTGCTCATTTGATATTTTAGTATTGTTATTTATCATGGAAAATGAAACCATATCCCAACCATAATTTTATTTAATAAGATCGATTAATTTTGTATTAGAATTATAGATATTTTAATCTAGATTAAACTATTATTAATATTATGATTGTTTTGATTTCTGCTTTTCAATTTATCTAACTACTTGACTTGGCTATTCTTTTGAAACAAAAGTTTTTTTTTTGTTTTGATTTGATGTTACAGTAATCCTTGTACTAGCGATTAGATAATTATCTTTAGATGGATTCTTTCTAAAATTGAGATTAATTTGAAACAAACATTTGATATCTTTAAAGAACTTTCTGATATTTTAAGTATCTAAAAAAATCTCTTATTCAAATTGTTGTTCTTAGAGAAGATAATAAATTTAATTCTCAGGTAAAGACTGTAGCTTTTGTTCAATTTGATTATATTCAATCAACAATGTATTAACAAAAGCTGTTTTTTGTTTAGTTAAATGGTAGTTTTCTAGTTCTTGTATCTATTGCTTCAAATTAGTATCATCCTTCATCATCTTAAAATATTGATTGAAATCATCCCAACTATCCATTAAAAAGCTAATGCAACAAGCTTAATATAGAAGAGGCTAAGTTAGAATGCATTATGAACAATATTAAAGACTATAAAATTTTAATGTTAAAATACGCTTTTAAATTTAAATTTAAAGCTCTTGGCATCATTCCAAGTTGACGAAATAAAAGCGACATCTTTCTGTAGGTTTACCAGCAATTTTCTACTATTAATGTGCTCTAATAATAATAATTTAAGGCTTCGCATTTTTCAGAAACATTTTCGCTTTGTGCCAATATTTCAGCCAAAGACATATAAATTCCATAGAGAATCTTTTTATCCTCTTAATTTATTATGGAGGGGTGATTCATCAATTTCTTAAGGATTGCAATGCCATCTGCAATTTAATCTTCTTCCAACAAATCAATGGCATTCTGATACATTTGAAAAAGCTCTGATTCAACCTTTTCTTTATTTTAACTCATAATAATAAATAATATATATAATATTCAAAATCTCTTCGATTCAATTTTCTTCACAACAATCTAAATCATTAAGTGAAACAAAAAAAGTGGGTATTGTCATATCCTTTGATTGAATATAAACATCCTTCGCATATTCAAATTTAAAGTCATCATATTCAGATTCAACCAAATTCTTTGTATAATCGCTAATTAACATCTTTCCTTCCTAAAACTAAATAAAATATCTTACAGTTCCCGATGACTCCATCAAATTAGCAATTGTGACATCTTCTCCATAAATATCATATCTAACAACATCAGTTCCAACTACTCCACCGAGGACTCTACCAGTATGCACTCCTATTCTCATGTTTAAATGCTAATATTGGGGATCCTATTTGATATCATTAATTATCTATATCATTTTGAGACCAAAAGCTAGTACTTTTTATGCCTAAATCAATTTAATATAATACTTCTTCGGCAGGATCTCTTTTTGTGTAATCCAAAACTCCCATACACACATAGCAATCACCAATAGTAAACAGTTTATATATCTATGCCATTTAACAATATAAATCAAAAGATTGAAACAAGTTTCTAAGCATTTCAACAACAGTTTCAGGCTAAACAGAGCTTGAATATTTAGTAAAACCAGCGATGTCTGCAAATAAAACAGTAGCATGGTCTAGAACATCTATAAATGTTTCAGTTTTATCTGATTCTGGTTGTAATAATCGTTTTAATGCATGAGGAGGCATCAAGTATTACAAAATATTTTCATATTTAAATATTTAAGTTTATAATTGTTGACTCACTCTATAATTTTTAACAAGGATTTCATTTACTTAATGCTCAAAGTAATAGGTTAAACCATCAGTGCTTATTATGAAAAATACTATTTCCAATATGTACTTTTTATATACAGTTAATAGAATCAAAAGAATAAAGTAAATGATTTATAAATATTATTTATCTTTTAGAATAAAAAGTTATTAGTGAAATAAGTTGATATAGATTGAAGTAATCTAACATAATTACAAAATTATCTCAAATTCTTATTCATCCACAAAGTAAACTATTAAAATGTTTAATGAACTTATGCTTATAAAATAGATTAAACTTAAAGATTTAGCTTTTTTAAAATCTTAAAGATCTTAGAATTTGTAAAAAGGAAAGATAATCAATACACTAACAATGAGTTGACATAAAATAACAATGATTAGTTCTATTTTATTTGATGGATTTAATTCGTCTAATAAGAAATATAAAAGGCTTTTACAAATCATAAGAATTAGTAACAGTATAAATGTTTTTCTAAACTATATAAATTCTTGCAGATTATATTCTTCGTAGATCTAATAATACAATACATGGTCTTTGCTATCGTATTAACTTTTATTCAATTCATAATCAAAATCTTTATCAAAGTCTAATTTAAATTTTTTAATGTTCTTTAATTTTATCAAATCTAATCTTTACTAAAGTTTTGAAATGCTCTATTTTTTATTTATTTCAATTTCATCAGAATTTTCAACAAAATCATTTTCTTTTTTTATAAGATTCTCTTAAGCTTCAAAAAATCCAGGATTTTCTATTTATTTTCCTTTTCCCTCAAAATGATTTTCATTTTCCTTTTAAACTAACTTAAGAGGTCGTTCCTTATCTTCCGGTAGAATTATTTTAGTGTTTGATTTCATCATTTTTTTCTTATTAACCAAATCAGCCATTATTACAGTTCCCTTCCTTTTGATTTATCCTCTTTGAGGCTATTGATTATTCTATTAATTTTATGCTTCCTCTGCAATCCTCACCTACTTTATGCTCTCTTTACTTGGGTGTTCCAAAATCTAGACCATTTGAGTTTAAGAATTTTATTGTAGTACACTTAACTAAGGTTATATACTTGAGCTCTATTAGTTTTGTGAGGACGAGATCTAATTAGAAGAGGGTTAAAGTCTAATGTCTGAAATAGGTTAAAATAGACTCATTGAAAACTATTACAAGGTTGATGGATAATGCTAAATAGCTCCATCTTCATTTCCCCTTTTAAGTGGTTTATGCAGTTACAGTATACTACTTCTCATTTTTGGATTTGTATTTACAACCTTGGGCTGCTATTAAACTTGAGATTGATTTTCATTCTATATTTATTATCCTTAATTTAGATCTTAATTCGAACTAGATATCGATTTTTAAGAATTTTAACGTTTGACTTCTTGTTCTTTAGTTTCATGATCAATCGATTACTTTTTCTTGATCATAATTTAAAACGTCTTTTTGTTTTATAACTATTACTAGAGCTGTCTTAAAACTAGTATAGGGGATTTGTTGGGATCATTTCCCAATCCTATTGGATTCATAACAGAAGCTCTTTTCATCAAAATTTTGGCAGGAGGTTTCTTATTTTCAGGATTTTTTAATGGCATAACTTGAACTCTAGTTTCATTGCTGGATTCTTAATGATCTTTAATTAATTTAGATGATATTAATCTTGTTGAATCTTTATCCTTTAGTTATACCTTGAATCGAAATGTTAGAAGTGTCCCTTTTCCTTTAGCAGCCACTGCCTTTTCATCAAATTAATATTTAGTTGTATCTTTAATATTGTTATAGGCCGATTCACTCAATGTAATGAATCCAGCATCACCTGTGCTACAAACCCTGCTTGTAGTATTTACTGTATCTCCTATCAATGAGAATTATGGTTTATGAACTCCAATTACACCAGCAATTACTCTACCATAATGAATTCCAATCTTTAATTTAACATCTTGATTATCACCATATTTCATTGTTTTTACAGCATCCATCATAGCTATAGCCGTTTCTAAAGCTCTAGTTGTGCTATTAGCATTTTTTTAATCTATTTTTAGATTATATTGTTACTTATCACTGCATCATAATCCTTCAATCCTCCAGCTGCCATATAAGTTTTACCAACTGTCTCTATCTTTTACAAATCATACGTCTAACACAATTAGTCAAAGGCTCTGTATAGAGTATCTAAAAAGTTCAATATATTTTCTTATTCATATTTAATAACCTTGTCGAATTGGTAAATATCACAAAATAATATTGTAACATCGCCTTGATCTTGCTAAATCTAAATCTAACCTTTATTCATTCTCTCTTAAATAAATCTTGGCATCAATAAACCTAAAATATAGTTTATCTTCTTTTATTCAATATTCAGTCTATTCTAATAAATATATGAAGATCTCTGTAAAAATTGAAACTTTTAAACATTTTCAAAAATTGGATATGATATTTCAACTAATAGAAACCCAAATTTGACTAAGCAATATATCACTTCTTTTTAATTAAGAAAATTCATTGAAAATCCATTTATTATCAAATCTATTATGTAAATGACCAATTATAAGATAACATAGAAAATAATTGGAACTATTGGTTGAGTTGTTATTGCAAAAGCAAGAATAAATTAGATATTAAACATGAATCCAACAAATTCTTGATAATTTCCTATATAAAGTACATCTATTAATATTTTAAAAATGTATCTTAAAATAAGGGATAGCAACTAAAAATATTATTAGATCTTTTTATTAGTGATCACCCTTAATTATAAAAGAGAAATAAAAAGTTAAATGATAAATTAAATTAATACAGTTAATAAAATTGATAATGGAAATACGCTACTTGTAAGTATTTCATAACAGTACATTATTAGTATGCATATATCATAAAATATAAAAGCATAGAAAATGTTAAATTTATGTTAGTTCTATTATTTAAAGAAGTCTTAAAAATCCTTTTCGGTTTTTTTATCTTGAAATCCTTGAAATTTATCCATTTCATCTACTACTGATTAATCTCCCTTTATTTATTTAGTTATTATTTCATCTACTAAATCTTTATTATCAAAAAGCTAATCTGTAATTTTTTTAATTTTTTAATTAAAAATTAACTGCATTTCTTCTTCTTCTTCTTCGCTAAGTGAATTGCTTGAATTTAGTTTTTTTTTTAATTCCAAAATATCTTTTTAGTTTTACTCAAAGGTGATTTGTTCTGAGGGTATCATGAAATTTATCGAATAAATCTCCAAGATCTCTTGAGTCACAAATGATAAACCAATTAGAAAAACACTTATGAAAATGAAAGCTAAAAAATTTTATTAATTGAATTCATCTATCAGTCTTTAATCATCAGTAGAGGCTTAAACCAAATTAAAACATATTATTAACAGAGTCAATATAAAAATTGTAATAGTTAATTACATAAGTTTATAATAGATATTTTCATATTTCTTTATAATATGGAATAAAATTTTAGATTTATCTAATAATTCTAAGCTTATGTAAAGTAATACTGATTTTGATGTTTAATCAATTTTACCATTTGAAGAGATAACCAATAAAATAGTTTATTCAGTTAGAATCAAATATACTAAATCAATAATAACTATTACAAAAACCCCTAAAATTCCTCTTAACATACTTCTCTTCTTTATACTTTAAAATATCATAACATAAGTAGATTAAAATTTAAGCGTTTATTCTTTCTGATTACACAATAAAAAATAGTGCTAAATAGATGACAAAATATTGCTTGGAATTAAAAAAAATATCAATAGCCAAAATAGTTAAATATCTTCAAATTAAAAGCTAATAATAAATATTATCAAACCTAATAGTAAGCATCTATATAATTGGATTTCTAAAAATGCTAAATAATTCTACATCTATCTAGGGCAAATAAGAAAAATCATCTTTAATAGTTATTTAATATTTAAAGCTACAAATTTTGAATTTATAATAGTTATTTCCTATTCTTTTTTCATTAAACTAACTGTTAAATGAGATTTACTAAATAGATATTCATCATCTAAAGAATTTCCAACGCTGAGTATTTTTTAATTAGTTTTTTATAGAATTTTTGCTAATTTTCCTTTTTATCTACTTGTAAATCGATAAGCACCTAATCCACCAGACATTTAGAATATAAAAACAAAATGATATTTTAAATATTCATCCTCTAAAATACTATCAAATGCTTCAGAACTTACAATTATAAAGTTATCCTGATAATTTGGTATATTATTAGACATCAGATTTTAAAGATACTACCTAAACTTATATTGTAACTATTAAGAGTCCCTTTCTTTGAATTCAATAATTTGTTCTTTTGATTAGATTATTGAATATGTTCTAACAAAAAGCATTAAATCGTCATAAGAATCAGGTATAATGATGCATAGTTTGATGTTATAATTTTATAAGGTGAAAAAGATTCTTTCTTAATTTACCTATTCCTATATGAATTCTTAAGATGAATGCTATAATAATTTTTATTTTGTTGATGATATTCCAATAGCAAAAATAGGTTCACTCTTAGATTCAAGTTCAATGAATAGTTTTTCTATTTCATGAGATCTATTTCCATATGTCTCTGAGATAGCGGATAATTTTTTCAAGATATCATTTGTTTAGGAATATCCTAATTACCTTTTCTAATATAAAAATGTTTTTAATCCGTCCCAATTCATTTCTTATAAATTTTCATGATATTTATTTTCTGTCTGATTATTTGTTTCAATTCTTGTATATAACAATGCACCTTCATCTAACTAAAATGATTCTGGATCTCTAACTAATACTGATAAAATGTGTTTCCTATTCTCTGTAGGTTCTAAAAAAGTTAGAATCTCAAAGACTTTGGAACTGGTACCAATTGAAATAACCTTTTTTATAATTGTTCTGCTATTTAATTCTTATTTAGTATTCTCCTATTCTGTTGAACAAATTAGATTATAATCAAGTAATTCACAAAATTATAGAATGGATTCATCATAACTATTTTCAAAGATAAATTCTAATTTATTTAATTTTTCATTAAACACACTTATAATACTATTTGTTAGAAGCATCATCACTAAAATTTCATTATATATTCTATCATCTTGGCTGTAAAGAATATCAATAAAGTCCTATTCATTATAATTTTCGCTTATAATTCTATCAGAGTTTAGGTCGTTAATTTTTTTTTAGGACATCTGGCTAAAATTAGGATTTTGCTTAATAATAGTTCCAGGCTTGACAAATTGATTTTTTTATTTTTACAATCCAATATGTGATGATTAGAAAGATTAAGAGATATTATGATTGGATGCATCTTTACTGTTGTCAAAAACTTAATTGCTATTTTATTAGTGTTTAACAAAAGAAGAATCAAAAATGTATCTGGCACTCTTTTTCTTGCCTATGCCATTATTCAATTTTGTATCATTTTATTTTTAATCCTTTTAGTTGTTATCTTTAATATTCCCTATTTTCTAAATCTAGATTGAAGCTAATAAAATATCAGTACAATTTCTGAGATCAGGAACTCTTTTTTCAGAAATCAAAAGATCAATATCTAAAGTTTTCATTTCATCTTATGTTTATTATCTATTAGTGTCAATTAATAATTTGTCACAATTCGTCTTTTATTTTGGTGAAGCATTTCTCACCAAATTTTTAAGTTTATTATAACTAAAATGGTATGTTTTAAAGTTTTCAACAAGTTAGACTACTTTAGGTTTGGCCTTAAATAAAAATTTTGGATTGTCCAAAATTAGAATATCAGTCCTAATAAGATCTAAGACATTCTATGAAGTTAACATCATAAGCCCTGTCTCATTATTATTATGAGATTTGAACCCTAATAATTATGTTTGTCTTTGAAATGATAATAGTGGCAAATTAAAATATTTTTCTATAGGCATTAGTATTTTCCTATCATTTTATGATTTAAGAACTATTGGATAATCATTTGCTCTTAACTTTTACTATTTTTTAACTTTGTATTTATTTTTCACCTTTTACTATTCCTTATAAAATGCTTTATTATTTTTGATAATAATAAAAAAATAACATATTTTTTCTAACAATTATAAGTTCTAAGGAAATATTAACAAGCAGTAAATTAGACTTTTAAAAAAATACTCACGTATAAAAAAGGATGAAAAAACCATATTAGATATAAAACATATTGAAAATAAGATCCAACAAGTATAAGAGATGTAAGTCTGAAATTCTACTATCCAGCTTTTTTATGAATAGTTTTATTTCTTTAGAGTTGTTTAACCATAACAGCAATCCTCTCCAACTCTAATTGCCATTCCAAAAATCCAGTCTACCCTATCCAGCGTTTCTCCCTTCAAAATCATATTTTTTTTATTAAATGAAGTAGCTTTTGGATCATTTTTTAATTTTATACTCCCTACAGGCGACTCTTATATACTAAAAGAGATTTGTCCATTTAGTTTTGTAATGAAATCCATTATATTACCTTTTGTGTTGTGATTAATGTTAACAAATGTACAAGAACATGCAGTACGCACTTCAAAATCAACTAGAAGCTCCTCTTAACTTGAGTCTAAAATGAGAAGATCAGCAGGACTCTACTTCCCTCTCTTTAGACATACAATATCTCCCAATTATAGTTCTGACCATTTTATTGATTTGTAGGATTTGAATCTAAATACTTATAATATCATACTCTAAATAATCTTAATTTTTTTCTTCCATTTGTTAAATTTCTTCTTCAGAAATATTAGGAAACTTCGAAAATATTCGACATTTAGAATTATTAACTATAGATTATTGTTTTCTTAGTTTATAACTGATTAATAGCAAGTTTACTAAATATTAAAGCTTATCTAAAAAGTAACATGTCAATGAATAAAAAACTATTATTTATTCAGTAAAATCTTAATAAAAAGTTTTTCCTGATAATGCAATGACTAATATAATTAAAAGGATCAAATTTTCGACTCTTTTTATTAAATCAATCATTTTTTTAATAACTTGGAATGACTAAAGATAAAAGACAATTCTTTACTCCAACAAATTATATATAATTGATTGTATTTTCAAAATTTATTATCTTTTGCACTTCTCCATTGGAAAATTCAATCTATGAATTTACACATTTAATACTTTATAAACCTAACCATTTTCCTGTTATTAAAATAGCGTTTTTTAGACTGATTTCTAAATTTACTTTGGTAGCCATAAATAACAGTAAGAAATAAACCTATGAATTATGGTCATATTAAATAATAAAATAAATTGTCATATTAATTTATAGAAGCCAATAAAGTTTCAAAAAATGAATAAATTGATTTAAATAAAAATGGATTTTTAAGATTAGAATCTCTTGTAGGATTACAATTGATAATAAGAGGTATCTAAATTATTAGTATTTCGAAATGATGAAAATTTTATTTTTTAAATTTTAGGAGTACTAAACATGTATTTAAGTATCACACTTAAGAGATAATAAGGTATTTTGAATTAATATTATTAAATTTCTGAAAATAGCACCATTTAATTGAGGTTAATTAAATTTATTCTTAAATAAATATTATATTAGGACTCTTGGAATTAAAAATTAAATAGACAAAGAAATATTTAGAGATTTATTTGAAATATATAAATCATTATTTCTTGTTTATATTTTATCCAATCCTTCTATTTTTCTAGGAAGTCCATTCATAATTTTCTTTGCTTGTTGTTTTATGATTTTTTGATTTTTGTTAATGATTTCTAATCACTTGGCCATAAACCGATTCGCTTGGATGACTACAAAGCTCTTTTAATATTTTATCTTTCAATGTATCTTCATTTTAAACTTACGGATTTGAGTTCATCCCAACATTCATGATAAACTGTCTTTTACTTTCTTATTCTGTGGATTATGGCTTGATTTATTTTGATTTAGATCTTAAGTGGCCTTCCTATTAACGATGCAAGTAGACAGCATCACATTGTTATTATAAGTGAGAGGCTGACTTTAAATTTGGAACTGATCCATATTATTATTTGTGGAGGTAATTTTATATTAGATTTTACTAAGCTAAACATAATAATTAGATAAATACATTTTTGATTAGAATTATTCTTTATTTAATTATTATAGGTTTACCCTTACAAAATAGATTTACTAGCAGGAATAATCTTTTGTTTAGGCGTTAGTTCTCTATCTTCGAGACTTCCTCTTTCAGCTTCTTTTATAAATTTCTGGATTTGAAAGCAACTCAAATTATTATTTAACAATGAATAAGATTTTTCACTTATTCTTTCGCAATCAGTTGTTGTTTTTTATTTTTCATTGCATTAATAAGAATATTTGTCAATTAATTACTTTTAAAGTGCTTTTTTCGAACTTACCTACTCTAAAACACGAGAACTATTTTAATAAGAGATTTTATCATTTGGTGTTATATTATCCCTTCTCAAACTAAGCTTTTATTTCCAACTTTCAGGGGTATTTGCATTACTTCTGACAGGGTTTGAATTGACTGATTCAAATTTATTAAACTGTTAACGAATAGGAGACTGCAATTGTACTTAATTCATAGTAGACATAGGACTATTAACCTCCTCATTTTCAAACATATCAAAATATTTTTAATGATTTGACAAATTAGATTCAAAATTTTATTAACTAGTCATCGTCTTTTGATGATATTCCATATTGTCATTTTTAATGAGCAAATTATAACACATTTTATTCATAAATGTTAGAATTTAATTTTAATCAACATTGACCTATTTTAGAGATAATTGAAATTGATTATTTATTTATTGATATCGTATTTCATTTACTTTTTTTTAATACTTTTGCATAATCTCATCAAATGGTTTCATTTCCATTTTCTTAACTATGTTGTCATGATTAGTAAAAATATCAATAGAAAATTGCTTCAATTATTGTATTAATTGCTTGATATTCTCTATTTGCTCCTAAACTTGATTTTAATAGGTGGAATAGTCATTTTATAATTTCTGCTGATATGTTTGTCTTAACTAATTAGTTGTCTTTAGAACTATATTAAAAAATTCTTCACAATTGATATTCTATTCCTCCCATTAGTTTATTAAGTTGTTTTTAATATCATTCATGTTAACTAATTTTTAATCACATTATTAAAGAGCTTAATGTAAATCCTTCTGAAAGTTATTTATTTTATCTTTCCTTTATATTTCCAATTATACCTCTTATGTTTCTTCTATTTTAAGACCTTGCAAAGCTAAATTCAATGCACATTTTGAACAAAATAATTAATTGCTATTTTGCTATACATAAAATTTTGCCTATATTTTAACAAACAAATTACTTTTTTATTTGGGTGCTTCAAACAGTTGTTGCTATCATTATTAGCATGTTTTAAAATGTTTGAATTTTTCAAAATTCTCTCTTAATCAGTTTTTACGAAACTCATTTCATCTGAATTTGATAAATCTGAAGATGAAATTGATTAAAAACTCATTTATATTCGTTAAAATAATAATTAATATAATAATGAAGAAGTAATCAAAAATATCAAATTATAAATACGATTAAACATATCATATAATGAATTTTTATCTCTAAATACATTTCGAATAGATAATAAATCATAAATAAATCATAAAAATATTGAACTCATAAAATTTATTTAAATCAGATTATCAATAGAGAATAATGAATCAAACTCAACTTTAGGAAATAAATAGAAAATAATATATTATTATACTATAATTTTGATCTCATATCACTACTAATAAAATAATGAGCATCTAGAAAAAAACTACTTAATAAATATCTTTTTATTATTTATTAAATCATTATTTCATAACCAACACATACTCTTGTATCTATAATAATTAAATTAAAAACTGATAGTTTTTTGATATTTTTTTATGATTAACAAATAATATTAATTTAAGACTATTAATGCTATCTATCTTTTTATTGGATTTTAAAAAAGAGATAACTTTATTAGAATTACAATATTTTGTATTAATTATACTTTTGCATCTTGGATAATTAATATAAGAGATTAAGAATTCTAATTTCAAATAAAAATAAAGTTTCAATTAAAGATGAAAAATTACTAATTTATATTTGAAGTTGAGGAAGACTAGGATCATGGGAGGATAGAAGATCTAAAACCTGCAGATGGAATTTTCTTATAATAGAAAAAGCTTAAGCAACTATTAAAATCTTCATAGCATAAAAATTGGTGTAAATTTAAAGAAAATGAATCATAAATGAGAAAGAAGAAAATAAGGAGGAACAGCAAAGGGAAAAAATAAGTTCTTGAACTAGGCTTGCATCTTAAAGGGTTGCTAGAATAGATTATAAATGAGTCGATTTAATAAGCTAACAAAGGGTTTGTCTTTAAGTAATTACAAAATTGCCAAGAGATAAAATCGGTATTAGATAAGATGGAGAGGATTCTAATCGGAATGAAATCTCTACTCTTGTCGTAAATGATTAATAGTTGGAAAGAGGATTGATTTTAAATGTTAACATTCTTTTTTGAATTACTTTATGATATTAATAAATATAGAAAATGTCGAAGGGTTTCAATCTGAATTTTTAAAATGCAAACGTAATGACTTTTGAATAAGAAAATGATTTATTTGCTGGTTAGAGTATAAAGGTAATATATATATGAGTAAGCTAGTTAAAATTTTAATTAGAGGAGAGTTATTACGATTTAGAGGTAAAACTTATAATTTCATAATAAGTTAGTTTAAGGTTGGATAAGATGTTGAATGGGCTAAGAAATGTGTGGCTGAAAAAATAGACTGTGGAAGAAACGATTTTGTATGGCAATTAGGATTAAAATAAATTAGGACCTGATTTTCGAAGGGAAGATAATGCCAGAGTTCTTCTCTTTAAATGATATCAAAAATTTGAAGGATTAATCGATCATTGAAATTCGAATGAAGAAGTGATTTAATAATATAATGTATATACAATTATATGCAATACCAGGGCAAATATTTTTGGGAATGTTTGCTCAATTCACCTATGATTTTGGAGTGATCTATTACTTATGCATGATGACAATCCTTATCAGTCTATATGCGTGCATATACATTAGCAGCAGCCAATTATTTCCGAGATGTTTATGGATGATCGTTCCGTTTTAGATGGTACTAACTATTATGAATTTCGATATGGTGAGTGCGGGAATCATTCCTTATTTGATTCTTACAGATTAAATAAATAGTGATATCATTATCAGATTACCAAAGAAACCGATTCCCCCTCCAAGAAGATCATTTAATGCTTAGATTGATAATCAACATAGCATTCACATTCAAAATGTCATCAAATAAAATGCACAGAGCCTCAAAAAATATGAATATTTTCATATTGGTTGTATAACTTTGTGTTACATAGCAATACCAAAATATAATTGTACTAGAATGTTAACTATTCAAAAGACACTGCATAATTGTTAAATACTGCTTTCTAATAATATTATTACAAATCAGATTATAATACAACTCTGTTCAAGATAGTCATTTCGTCAATCAAATTTATGTTATGTTCATTGACATTAGATATAAGAGCAATGTTAACTGTAGCAATATTGCCGAATTTCATAAATGAGCAAAAGATCTATTCTTATTGTTTTTTGACTGAATAGATTTTCATCACATATCTGGATTACGAATACGGAATCTATCATAATTTGATAATATTTTTAAGCTTTTACATTTTTGATTCTTAAAATAAGAAGTACATCATATTAATTATTTTATTAGCACAAAATAGTTGACGCTCTTTTATATTCCATTGCTGATATATGCATTTGAAACCTAAACAGCAATTTATATATACACATATATTGTTATAAGTTCAGTTTATATAGCTTTGCTTATAATTGAATAGGAGAAACAAGTGATGTATTTAAGATATATATTGGTGGTAGTGGGATTATTCATAGCAGAACAATGGTATAGCAACTTATTAATTAGGTATTACAAATTGTTATTGTTGATATTTTTGGTTGACACTGAAATGAATGTTAACATAAAACTCTTTGTCCAAGTATTTGTGGGGAAATAGGTATTTGACTTATTCGTATGCTACACTCCTTTGATTACACATCAGTTATTTCAATACAAATATGATGTTTGCAATTTTAATTCTACATTATGTCTTTTGAGTGTGGTTACGTTGGTGGTAACTTTGCATATCCATCAGGAGAACCTGATATTCTCTCGTCTCATGCAGATATATGTAAGGAATGAATAGATTATGTAGCTGTTATCGTTGCCTATATGGCCAGCCTTATTCTACTACGATAGATCAGCGGATAATTTAATTTTAGCATTGATAAATATTGTGCAAATATTAAAATAGTTCTAGTAGCAGGTGGAGGAATGATACAAATAATATATATATGATTTTATTTGATTTATGATTTATCATTCAAATTAATTTAGAATTTGTTTGAATACCAGCATAATTATCTTGGATTTAGTTGAGAGTCAAATCTTATGCCATACGCTTGATTTCTTTATAGGCACTCATTACAAAGTATTCATTTTCCCCTTCGATTCTCAAGAACAGCTTCTTCTATCCAGGCAATGGTTTCTTACCGGGTTCTACAAGACTTCCTCTCTGTGAAATTTAACAATTAGTAAGTTCATGAATCATGTTTAGAAATTCTTTGCTTAAGATCTTCAATCTTGCTTGAGTGGGATAATCGTTAATTTCAAAGTCATAACTTACAAAATCATGATTGTTTCTCTCTCTTTCTTCAAATTCGTTAATGATTTGCATTGCTTCTTCGATGCCTCCTTCAATTGATTTATTAACTTAGCTATGCTATTTTAATACTCTTTTAATTGCATCCATTGCTGCATTGGCCACTTATTCTCTTGAGCCTCCAGAATTGATACACAAATTCGCTGCTTTTGTGGCTTCGGATAGGATTTGAGATTTCAAGGCAGGATCTTTAATCAACTACATAATCCTCTCTCTTTCAACTCTATCTCTTTCCTCCTACTTTTTCAATCTTTCTCTAAAATAATAAGTATAGAATATACTCTTCACTTAATTTGCCTTTTGCAATTTCCTCCAATACTTTTTCATCATCCGAAGACTGTTCATCCATCATCAAACCCTCCAATCCAAACTTCTTCCTCATTTGTGCTCTGAAGTCCTGGAACTTCTATTCCTCCTCAGGTCCAAATGTAAATCCTCCTCCAGCTCTATTTTTATTTCTATAAATCTTTGCTTCTCCTGCCTTGACCTTCTCCATAAATGACTTCTGGTATTCCTTGAGTTTCTCAGGCAATTGTTGCTCACTCTTCTCAAGCAGATAGACCAAATCATTTGCCAGATGCTCGTCTTGAGGAGTAAAGAAGGTGATGGCCGTGCCCTTTTAACCAGCCCTCCCAGTCCTTCCTATCCTATGTATGTAGTCCTCCATGTGATTGGGACAACTGAAGTTGATGACTAAACAAATATGCTTGATGTCTAATCCTCTTGCTAATACAGAAGTTGCTACCATAATTGTTCTAATCCCCTTCTTAAAATCATGGATTGTGAATTCTCTATCCTAGGGGTCCATTCCTCCATGCAACACAAATGACTTATATCCATATTTCAACAACTCCTTGAACAGATCGTCTGCTTCCGTCTGCTTCTCCACAAATATTAGGATGCTCCCCTTTGTGTACCATTCCTGGAACAGAAGCAACAACTTATACAGTTTGTCCGATTCATCCATGAACTCTATTATTTATTCAATATTTCCACCTGCTTATCCTCTCCCTCCTACTATGCATTCTATTGGTTTACGTAAGACCCTTGAAATATACTAATTGATTGATACCTTTTGGCCAGTTGCTCCACGTTCTTTGGGAATGTAGCTGAAAACATGACTAATTGTCTGTCTGGTCTGATGTTTTGTATTATTTTACATATTTATGGTTCAAAACCTAAATCGAACATTCTATCAGCTTCATCTATTACTACATATGTTACCCTTCTTAGATTTGTTATTTTCCCGTTGCTTGTTGTTAAAACATCAATCATTCGTCCTGGAGTACACACAACTATTTCAGTTCCTCTTTTTAAATCACTCAACTAACCAGCTATCCCAGCACCTCCGACACAACAAACAACATTCAAATTCAAAATAGAAGTGAACCATCTACAATTAACATAAATTTAATGTGCCAATTCTCTTGTTGGAGCCATGATTATGGCTATGGGACCATCCCCATCCTTCAAAGCCGGTTGATCTAGAACATGCCTCAAAAGAGGTAATAAGTAGGCTAATGTTTTTCCACTCCCCGTCTCAGCAATGCCTATGAAATCTCTCCCAGACATAATGCAAGGAACAGCCTAAATTCATACATCAATTCATACTTGAGCCTATATCGGAAACGGATTTATGAATTTCTTCTTCTCAATCAACACATTCAAAACCCTGTCATTCAATCCACATTAATACCAATTCTAAATTGGTTTAGGCACATCCTTCCCTCTCACTTTGATATCTCCTAATTACTACCTTAATTTTTTGGCTTCTTCCGGTGTCATTTATACTAATTCACTTACCTCTCTATAGAAATCTTTTCTAAAAGGTTAATAGTCAATAGTGGAATGATCAACCGGTTTTAATTCCTTCTTCTCCAACTTCTTCTGTTTGTCAAAGATATCAGGTTCCTCTTCCAATAGAGCTAACATCTATTATTATTCTAAATCCACATCCTCAGCTTCATCTTCATCTTCCCTTTGTCTCATCTTCTCCTCAAGTTCCTTTTTCTTTAATTCTTTCATAAATTATTCATAAAACTTATTATCCTCCTCATCTTCCTCAATAATTTATTATTATTCTAACTCCTTTTACTAATTTTATGTTTCCTGTCCCTGTTCAATTTCCATCCCATTAGTATTCTTTTTTTCATTCGTTTAATTGACACTGTTTTGTATGATGTCCTCATAAGTAATAACTTTTTAAGCATTCAACTTCCTTAGTTCCTCTTCAATGGCTTACTTCCTCTTCTTCTCCTTTTCCTCTTCCTCCTTTCTCCTTCTTTCATCTTCATCTGCCTATTATGTTGCTTCGGCTAAATAATTAAAGGAATTTGTTACTTTCAACTTATCTCATAAATGCTTCAAGTGGATCCTCCTCTTGATCATCATACTATTCTTCTCTCCACCTTCGTTTTATTTGTGGTCTTGAGAATTATTATTGAGGTTGTTATTGCAATTCTTTTAATTTAGAAATAGATTAAAGATTTTTTGTAAAGTACTTAACTTTGGATGCATTTTCATCTTCGCTATCACTATCACTATCATTATTTAATGTCTTTTTGCCTATCAAGAATCTTTCCTGTTACTGTTTTTCTACTTTTTCAACTTGTTTCTGAGCTTCTTGATCCTCCTCTTCTTACATTTTCGCATCCTATCTATTATCATTCCCATTTTCTTCTTAATATTATTCCTCAGCATTATCATCTTCTTCAATTCCATCAGAATCATAGAATAGCTTCTCTCCCACCAATCTACACTTTTTTAATGCATCTTATATTTATTTTTCTTAATTTTTTTGTGACCAATCATAGAGTTATTCATCTGGGGGTAGAATTGGCTCAATTACTTCAGGATCTTTGTAAACAAATTCTTTTTTATCGTCATCATCATCATCATCTGAATTTTAAAATTTAATCAATTTAGCCTTCATTAATCTGGATAATCGCTTCTATTCGTCGTCTTTCAACTTCTATTCATCTTAGGCCTACTTTTTCTGAGCATTTATGGGGGAAGTACTATGGCTTTTCTTTCTGCTCTTCTTTTCTTTTTTTTTTGATTCTTTTTACTTTTTATTTTTCTTTTAAGATTCCTTTTTAACAGATTCTTTCTTTTTTATGGACTCCTTCTTTATTGAGTCTTTCTTAGCCTTTGACTTTTTTTCCTTCTTCTCTTTCTTCTCCTTCTTCTTATTAGATTTGCTTCTACTTTTACTCTTCTTTTTGTCTTTCCCCATTTAATAAAAATTTAAATAAAAGATAATATTTATCAACCCTGTTTATAAATGAAAATAAAATCACAATCTTTTTACAAACTCCTTCAATCTTCCAATCATCTCTACATACACATCCTTAGTTGCTATCGTCAGCATTCTTTTAATTATGAGAATCATTACCTAAACCCTTGATACTTCTCAGTGCCATTCCAAGACAAGGGTAACAAAATTATGTTTTCCTCCCCAAGTAACTTCTTGGCAAATTCTGTATCACTTTTAACTTAAAACACCTCCAAATCAATAAGAACAGTTAAATAAAATGTTCCTTAAGCTGGAATGCATTTTAAACCTCTAATTTGATCTAATTCTTAGATTAAAAAATCATGATTCTCCTTAAAATGCGTCATTCTGTCTCTAGCATAAAATATTGTCAATTAATCAAGTATTTAAGGTAGAGAATTAATTACGAATACATTGGCATACAATAAAAACTGACATATATTGTACATTGCCTATTTGATTTCAACAGCATAGTGATTTTTATCATAAAAAATCATCCATGATATTTACCAAACAGGTGTAAAGAACATCTTGTCCATTTCTCCCAAACGTATTATGGGTCCCTTATCTGCCAATTCTCAGAATGACACAAATTCCCCAAATGACATACCATAGTAAATTTCATCAGCAACTATTAAAACCCTATTCTAATTCGCCCAATCTATAATTTCCTAAACATGTTCCTTTGAAAATACTGATCCACAAGGATTCGAAGGATTTATAACATATAAAAAACTTAGTGTTTTCATCTAACTCGCTCTTCAAATCCTCTAAATCAATTTACCATTTATTCTCTGATTATAATTAATATTTTCTCACTTGAGTACCAGTTGAATGGCAATAGGAGTGATTCTAAGACTTCGGGATCTCAGACTTAACAATATCATAACCTATCTAACTCATCTTGCATTGCTCATGTCCAAATTAAGTTGGATCGCCCTTCATAAACGATATCAATGGTTAACATTCTCTAATTAAAGATCAGGGTTATAAATATTAATTTAGACTCGTCAATTTAATTTACTATTTTTATTAAATTAGCAAATGTAAGTTAAGTTTTCACATTAGAATAATTTGCATAATAACAAATCCAACAGTATTAGTGATTACAATTAATAAACAATATTAAACAAAATACATAATAATCACAGTTATCTTTCACTCTTTCTGCTATTGTTGCTATTGTCTATAAAGTTATTAAGCAAGAATATATCGATTTATATCCATTTGGTTTTTATTCTTGAATTTCATACTCTATTTGGCTGCTCTTAATTTTTACAATAAAGCCTCTCTTTCCTATGAAAAATAAAACTTATTTTTACCTTATCAGTTTCTACATATGTTTCCTCTGATATTTGTTAGGTTTACTATTCTGTTTTTAATTACTAATTGCGATTGGTACCAAATTATCTTCTGCTATCTATGATTTATAGAAAAATTAGAATACCTAAATTTGATTATTGAGTGTCTTTTCTTTTTTCATTCAAAGCCTTTTTTAAGTTGGCTAATAAAGCATCTGCTTCCTTGACTCTTGTGTCTTCAGGCTTGAGAGTCTAATTTTAATACATTATATTACTCTCTTTAATAGATCAGATGCTCTTTCTTAGAATTCAACTGCCTTTTAGAAGTCTCCAATTTCACCATGTTCCAAAGCAATCGCTGAATAATATCCAGATATTCTCAATTTGTACTATTAGGTCTCTGTCCCTGAGAAAGACTTAAACAATGATTCACACTTCTCCAGTCCTTCAAATAAGCAGTTCAAAGCACTCTAATGCTAACCACTTTCTGAATAAAGCAATGACAAATTTGTATATTGATTAAATACTTCTTAGCCTTCCCCTCCAATTAAATTGGCAAGATATAAAGTATGCAGCATATGATTGAAAGCTTCCTTATAACTTTTGGTCGAAAAGTAATATAATGACAAAGCTGTTATAGCTTATATTGTTAAAGGGTGATCATAACCGTAGATTGCAGTATAAATCTAAATGGCTTGCTTTTAGAAGTGTATGGCTGCATCATATTCCTATTTTCTCAAATAGACTGCTGAAATCTTGGAATAGCAATTTGCCAATTCTTTATGCATCTAACCATGTAAATTTAATATTATTTGTGATGCAGTAAGATAAGATTCTAAAGCTTGATGAAGATTTTAATGTTCAAGCATATACTTTTGACCAATTTCTATATTATTTTTAGCATCCTCTGATACTTACTCTATAAATTTGATAATTGGCTGGATTCCTACTATATCAGAAGGTTAGAAATCATGGTAGTCTCGAGCTACCAATTGTAATCCTATTTATTAACATAGCTCTCTTAAACAGGATAATTTATGGAACCCTTTCTTATTCAATATAGATGAATCTATTTTATGTTAATATCTGGCTTCTGCAATCTTATTGATTTAATCCCAAACCTCTTAGTATGTGGGATATTGATAATTGTTGGCTTAAATTAAACATCGAAAGTGAGGTTTATCACCATTTTGAGTACTTTTATTTTTGTTCTTCTTCTTTTTCTTCTTCTCCTCTTATTTATTATTATTAACTGAAGGATTGGAATTAGAGAATATTACATTTAAAAGATGACTCAAGATTTAAGATAATTAATTTTGAGGTGCCTATCTCATGGATTCTCTAAAAATGTGTTTTAATGTCTTAGCAAAGACAACTCTTTCCAGAGTAAGTCTTAAAGAGGGTTATTCTTCAGAACGAATAAAACTGATTACTTTTCCAAGATATCTCATATTGACTCCATGAGAATGGAAAATGTCTGAGATGCTTAGATCTGAGTGTCTTGATGTTTCTGGTTATGATAATTCTTAAATCAGTTGAGGAATTGCTTAATTTAATAAAAATGTAGCCAATTTTTTTAAATCCTCCTCCTATTATGTTAATTTCTCTGAGGTTTATAATGCGGTCTTAGTGCCCAAAGCTGGGTTCAACTTTAATCCTTCCTTAGGATTGCCAATCAATAGATTTTAAATATTTTAATATGCTTCCTATTATGTTTTAGGGTCATCACTATTATTTTGTTTAATTTTTTAAATAGTATTAACAACCCAATAATTTTGAAGTAATTCATATCTCAAAACACAACATTAATTGTTTTCTCCTTAATAATTATAGTCTCTTGGAGAAAGTCTTAAAAGATCGAGCAAATACATTCTTTTATCTGATCCCATGATACCTTTGACTTCTATGCTTCCAGCCATGGAATACTTTTGTTGGTTGCTGTCAAGAAATACAATATCAGTATCAAGATGGAAGAATTCACATGTTTTTGACATGACTTTGTGAAACTCTTCAGATTTTTGAATGGTCTTTCCATCATCAATTGAACCATACTAAGTGCAATTGCTATGATCACTATTGAGTATTCCTGGTATAATGGACTATGCAATAACTCTTCTCCCTTTATAATCAACTAAACAAGTATTCAAAACACTTAATCCAGGAATGTCTAATTTATGGAGAATCTACAAATTTCTAAAATCGCAATTAGTTGTTGAGACTGTTGGTGTAGCATCAGGACCACTTTCTTACTTTAATTTATATAATTTTAAATACTCTAAAATCTTCTGGTGTTTCCATAGCAAAACTAAAGAATATCTGATTGTAAACGTAAACCTATTAGCATTCGACATCCATGGGATTTAAAGGCTAGATAATTTTATCGACAACAGCACAAGCTCCTCTAACTGCAGCTTCAACAAAGTCTCCATAGACCTTTGATAATGCTTTGTCTCTATTCAATTTTTGAATTAAATCAATTTTGGGCAATGAACGAAAGACTTGCAATTCTTCATTCCAATCTCTCAAACTAGAAACATCAAATCCATGTAAATCCAATGCCCAACTCTCACTTCTTTAATGATCCAATGTCAAAGGAACTTCAGGCACTGACAACCACTTATGATTATATTTTATAGTAGCTGGTAATGCAGGTTGTTATTACTCTGGGATCGCATTAATTAATTCCTTTCTAATATTATGTAAATGGATCAGTTTACTTAAATGAGGGACTGTGATCCACAATCAAATCTATCAGATTGTAGTAGCAATCACTTTTTTGAGTTGACTCAAACGTTCTCCCTTAAGAGCTATTGACATAGAAACCTAAATTCGAGGCTGTTATTATCAGTTCAACTGACTCAATGGTTTTAAGGACGATATAAAAGAGATCACCTAATTATTGTTGTGTCCAATACCCTTTAATTTTCGCGAAAGAGGAGGGGGATTGAAAGATGACAACCCCAACTATTACACGTTCTATTTAATAGCCTTATTGTCATCATTTAAGAGTAAGGTTGGTTTGATAGCTGGTTGGAGGATATCGTTTAATTACAAATCCCCTATTTCTTTTAGTGATAATGAATCTTCATTCGAAATTTTGCCTTTGCAAAGATATTGATAATGTGATAGATTGGCAATTATTTCTTAGACTCTTCTTAAATGAAATCTAGCTGTTCTTTCATTAAACTCATCTATATGATTATTGAAACCTGTACCTAATAACACTTGCAACTTTCCTCCGTCGGGAATGGAAAACTCACTGTACTCATTGATTCGCTATCCTTTATGAGAAAAGTAGAAATTTTGAAAGAGGGACAATATTGTGGATTCTGTAAGATATTGTCTGACTTCTAGCAAAGTTTCAGCTATCTCTAGTGGCCAAGTATATTTGTCATAGAAGTCTAAATACAATTTTACACTTTCTTCTTTTGTTTGTTTCATCTCAAATCGACCGCAAATTAAATTAATATGCAAAAATCCTAACTTAAATATGCTAAAACACCGTAATATCTAAGGAGAAGCTCATTGAATTCGTAAAATTCATCGAGTCCTAAAAAGATAGCAAATTAAACCCAAGACCAGATGACTGGTAGCCAACTACAGTTAGAAATGTCGAAATCCTAATAATAATCATTTCATAGTTCTAGTAGTCCCGTCGGTCATTGTTAGTCAGTTAGGTGAGATCTACGTTAATAAATAGCTCTAAAACATTTCAGCATCCTCCCTCCCCAACTAGAACTTTGTAAAAGAGACCCTCTTAAATCATATCGAAATAACAACTTCAATCTATGCATGAACGATCGATCATTAAAATGTTAGGATTGAATTTGGAAGCTATTTGCACCAAAAGTTCTCATGAGAAGAATAAGATGGTCTTCATTTGTCAATATCCAAATTGTGAGGCAGATAATAGGTTAGGTTGCTCTTATTGTTAAATTGAATAACATGGTAATCATGCATCTCAAAATATGGAGATCTAAACATTTTGCAAAATATTCGATGACAGAAGACATTAAGTAAATTCAATATACCATTATAACCTAGTTTGACAACCTTTGCAATTAAATTATGAGAGTTCCTGATAAAATTACTTAAGTAAGAACATTTTTTGCAAAATTGAGAATAACTGTCTAAGAAAGATTATAGTAAATAGAAGAAAATGTAATTAAATCAATTGATGAAGCATTATCATGGTAACCTTTAGAAAGAGATCTTCAAAATAGAGTAAACTACTTAAGCAACAAAAATATATTTGATATGACCTAAGAAGAACTCAAAGAAAGTTTAAGTTTCATATAAGGTAAACATCTATCTGAAGTTGAATACATTATTGATGAAACTGAAAAGTATCTGACAACAAAAGTTGATTAAGTTCAATAATCTTGGAATGATTTCAGAGAACAATTATAATTTGAATTAAGCACTGCTTTAGGAGACAATAACAAAATCTAAATTATTGATTCAAAATAAAGGAAAGAATATGCTTAACAAAAACTCTAGATTTTAGCATAAAAACAGGAAAAGTATCTCGAACAATTTCGACCCTTTTAAATAATAATGAATGAAGTTTAAGAGGAAGAAAAAAAGGTTGAAGTTCAAAAATAAGAGGAAGTCAAAAGATAGTCACAAATTTAAAAATAACAATTAATTCAAAAGAAAAAAGAGTAACAGTAAAGGGAACTTGAATAAATTAAAGTAAAGGAAGAGCAAAAGAAGAATGAAAAACAATTTGAAAGAGAGAAACAGTTAAGAACATTTCCACATATTCTATACACTTAAGATTGTCCTCACAGATTACCTTGCAATACCATTCCAATTTTCTCTTGTTGTAACAAAGCTTATCCTTGCACACAATGTCATGGTTATCAATTTCACCCACCTAGAATCTCAAACCCAAGTTATAGATATTGTATGAATTGCTTAGAAATCTACTTAGTACTTTTTCCTACAAATCAATCAGTCAATTGTCTCAAGTGTCAAATTAAATAATCTTGATCATAATAAGATTAATTTATTATCTTAAAAATCAAAATTTGATCCATTCTCCAATTATTACCCTAAAGTATGATACCGTCTCTCTACTTTGTTAAATCTTTTCGAGGTTTTCTTTCCAAAATCACTTATTACAGTTTTTTGTTTGTTAGTAATATTGCTTGCAATAGAGGCTGTTAAACCATCACCAATGGGGCTTAATCATAAATTAATATAATACGGGATATTTGAGGAGTTCAATTATGTTGAGAATAATGTTAACGAAAACCGTTTATCTGCATTTAAAATACTTTTTAATTACTGTTTTATTGCAGACTTTAGAGAATCTCCATTAAGTTATGGTATTGATTTGTGATCATTTGTATTTTATTGAAAATCACTTACACTCTCTAATTTTCCCTTTGATATTCCAATCTTTCTATAATGGATTTTTATTTTATTATCTAATAAATGATATTTTTATTTCTATTCTTCAACATTTTCTCTAACTCTTTCACTCTCAACTAACCTTCTCTATCTTTTTTCTTCATCCATTAACACCTTTGCTTCTAATCTCCTTTTTGATATTAATGCCTAATAAGGTAGCGTTTCATCATAATCAAATTCTTTATCAAACTTTTCCAATTTTCTGATACTTTCTCTATAAACCTTTTCTTCCTATTGTACCTCCATTACCTATAATTTCTCTATAATTTATTGTAATCTCTTCGATTTATGCTTCATTTGATGGAACTCATCTCTCTTAATAAAGTTTATTAATATACTTTTATATACAAATCAGAACAGTCTGAATCGCCCTAAATCTAATCCTCCTTATCTTTAATCTATACTTAAAGATTTTGAATCAAGGGTATCATAGCTTATTGTATCTTATTACAAGTTTAAGAGTAATTGAAACTAAATTTGCATTATTCTATACTTGCAATTAGGAACCTCATCTAATTTGTACTGACACTAACGCCTAACCATTTCTTTATCAATTTTATTTTGAACTTCTTCTGATTTTGAGAGAGAAGCCAACACCTTATTGACTTTTTTGATCTTATGTTAATGAGAAACTGATTTAATAGGGCCATCTATGCCCTACTTTGTAGCTATCAATCTTTTTTGTAATAGCGCTAATTTCGGTTTGAACTGGTTGGTTAACTTTAAGAAGTCTTGGCAATACTATTTTCTTCTCTGAATGTAAAATTCAATATTTTCTTTTGTCAATTACATAAATAAAATAAATTGTTTTGTTTTTAAATCCAAAATGTGTAGTATCAAAGATATATAACACAAGTTTCATGATTACTTGAATTAGAATTAGAAAATAAATCATGTACAATATTCTACTTTTAAGAAATAAATAAATGGAGATTTATTGAATGTATCCTATAATAGTTTAATAATTAAATTAGTTAAATTGATAAAGTTAATTTTATTAACACCACATTTTTTGTAACCTTCGTTGTTTTATGGCATAAGAAATTGTTGGAATAATTGATTTTTTAGAATAATGAAGGGAATACAAATTATAAAATAGTTTAATTAAATATCAAAATTTCCTACAGTTGTTTACATATGAATGGATTTCTTTAAAAAATCTTGATTAAAGAGCTAGTTAGGTTTAAAAATTGAAATACATTTATGTTCTTCTTCAAGAATTTGAATTTCTTTATTTTGAGATATTAACTTAAAGGCTTTTTTATTTATTGTTGATTATTTTGAAGGATTGAAAGAATTTACTTATAAAAATGTTTGAATCAATTTTTCAAAACTCATTTCGTCATTAATGTTTTCTCTACCACTCATTGAAGTTTTTGGCTACTAAATTGAAATCTATTTTTTTGGTTCTAAGGTGCGACATTATAATTCTTTTCTCTATATTACAAAAGATCTTTCATAAAAGGATTCAATTGGTTATTAAGATTTGCGTTCGATGGGTTAAGTTGAATGATGCCTTCTCTTAATCTTTCTGAATAAGGATTTGTTTTCAATTAAAACAGGAAAGAATGGCTCCATTTCAAAGGGCAGCATAGTGTTAATTTGAAATTATTTTAAGTAGTTAAATAACTTTATTTATCAAATTTAGTGAAACAAATTTTGATGCTTTCAAAATAAGGAATAATATGTAACGCCGAAATATTGCTGAACTTAACTTTATTAACTTAGTTAATCTCAAAATGTAATTAATTTCTATATGTTGAGTTTAATTGTTAGGTCTATAAAATATAATTCATTCTCTGCAAAACTCACATTTATAATGATGATGATAACAGAGTGGATGAGTTAATTATAGGAGAACTCTAATTTAAACCAAATATTTGTAGAATAATGTTATTTTGCATTAATAAATTAAAATTAAATCGAATTATATAGAAATGTTCGAAATGTAAGAAGAATTAAGCAATGGAGATATTGCTTAAGTCCAAGATTCGAATCAGCTTAGACTTTCCAAAAGGCAATCATTCAAATCAGATACAATTCTGTAGTGGAATGCGTTGTAGGAGAATCTATAATTGCAATATAATTTGTTAAATAAGGGTACTTTGTGGCAATTGCAAATTAGAAAATGAAACCAAGAATGAGCGCATATAGATTCTACTGAATACGACAGAGAAGTATTACCAGACTTAACTTCGATATAAAGACTTACGTAGAATGTACAATCAACAATAAGCAAATAATTATAATCAAAAACAATGTATACTGGGATTCAAATTTGATAATTATCATTCTGAAATCCAAAAATTCTTATTTTTGTTAATGGAAAATCAAGAGTTATTTGCACAATTAATCCATTCATCTTTGGATGTTGGTGTTCATAATTTAGATGAGTTTATATTTGATATTCTTACTTTCCTCTATGACCCTATTGTAGGAGCTGGTCTCTAAGAAGGAGTTTTTAAATTATTAAGCGAACTCTTAAAATTGGAATTGATAGATCTGAAGAATCCATTAGAACTGTTTCAGGATAAAAATAATCTGGTTTGCAAATTTCTCATTGGATTCAGCAAAGGACCATTATGTCAATCATATATACAATAAATCTGTGGATAAGCATTAAACTTATTAATGAATGTGAAAGAAGAATTGCAATTGAATCCAAAGATGTAAATTGTATATATATATAAAATATAGAATTTACGAATCTCAGTTAAAATTGAAAGAAAGCAAAGAATCTGCAAAACTTTTGAAATTAAAGCAAGAGAACAAAGCAAGAAAAATAATGTTTAATATTATACCAATGTTAATGTAAGGAACTGAAGAAAACAAGGATATCAATGTATATGAGAATGTTAGAAGAACAAATATACCTGAATATATACTGAATGCCATTATGGAATAAATCTCTCCAGCCATTTAATCTTATTGTCAAACTCCTTTATAGAGAATAATGGACCCATAATTGTTAGAAGAAACCGCTAAAATTCTATATGATAGACATAAAGTGACAGAGATGATCATTAACTCTATTTGTGACAACATTTTAAACAGTTTACACAATTTACCTTTTATGATAAGAGCTTTATGCAGATTACAATATCAAATCTTTAAAGTCCTATATTAATCATATAAATAAGAAGAAATATTTAACTTGTTGATCTAATTTTTCATTAACAAATGGATATTACCTGAGTTCACAGCTATGTTTTTAAATTAACAATAATTAGAATCATCTTAATATTAGACCAGCAATATTGCAGCTATAAGCAAAATTTTATTGTCTGTTTGGAAAGGAGAAGCCATTGAAGGCCTCAATATTTCTTTAAACAATGAAAATGTATTTAATTATTTCAAAGAATTAATTGAACTACCTCCAACTTAGTTGAATTTTTATATCAAAGAAAAATCTGAAAAACATTTCATTTCCTATTTACTTTCTATATCGGATTTATAAATATTGTTAAATACTATATCAAAATCGAGAATAGAAGGTTCTTTGGGAGGCAAACAATTAACCAGATATACAGATTTAAGAGAATTAGCTGATTGTATAATGAGGTATAATTAAAAAATGGGAAGTGATTTTATGAGTAATCATGTGCAATGGAAAGGATAGAAAGTCCAGGCAAATAATATGCATTTTTCAGTACATAGACTATCTGATCTTTATAATGTTAATTATATAGACATAGCTTTTAAATTTACAGAGAAGTTCAGTGCATAGGATAAGGAAGAGTTGTTGTTTATTTCCAAGGCAAAGTAGGTAGTGGCATAATTCTTAATTTCTATTGAGCGTATATCCCTTCTGTCTAAATTGAGAAATAATATCATCCTAAGCTTCGACAACCTAATATACATGTATAAAGATGTAATCTATATTATGTAATTTAGTCATATGAAAATAAGGGCCAAATAATCAAGCAATATGAGAACATTTCACCTTAGTTATACGCAAATTATTTGCTTTCAATTTATAAAATGATTCCAAATCAATATACAAGCAATAATCTGTCGCTTTTATGTCAGGAAATGATATAAGAATTCGATTAGAAAGTTACTAATGCTAAAAATCGTAAGTTCTCTTTGTTTCTTATTTAGAATAAAAGGCAATGTTAGAAGCTTTCTTGAAAATTATCACATAACTTCAAACAGAGAGAAGAGAGATTAAAGCCTTGAACAAATAGCTAAAAACCATTGAATTAAAAAAAAAATTGAATTATTTTTTAAAGAATGTCAAAATACCATGTTTATTGAGTTTCAGATATGGATAAATCAATTTGATTTCAATTTAAGACACATCAAAAACAAAATCATTAGATCCAAAAGATAATGAAAAATAATAATTCTTATAGATTGTGAATGGAGCAGATTTGAATTCATTATAATTGGAATTGCCATTTTAGAGTATAAGAGACTTTATAGATATATTGAGTGGACTGAAGCATTTGCAACTTGCTTTAGAAGGAGATTAAGTTTTTATAGAGATGTAATTTTTAAATTTGTATTATTATAGTGTTTAGAAACTATTTTAAAGTTATATGAAATTAGTAGAAGAAAGGTTAGAACAGTAGTCATTTTTCCCATAAAATTAGAATGTGAAAAAGAATAATTAATATATTGATCTATGTTATGAGACAGCAGAGAAGTCTGTTGTTCGTAGAATCATGATGAAATATTGTACAGTTAATGAGATAAAGGAAGATTAGCCATTTATTGAATAATGTCAAAAGAAATTAATACATCTCGAAGAATAATAAGAGGTGAAAATTTGTTTATCAGAACTACCTATGTTAATAAAAATGAGCGAATGTATTTGATTATATAAATTGAATTTAGCTTTCAGATAGATTGATTAAGTGATAACTCCTATTGAGAAACTACAAATGATTTCTAATTGTTTAAGTAACTTATCCTTATTATTGAAAATATCTGGAATTGATGATAATCCTGGCTAAGATGGAACTCTGCCAGTTTTTATTTATTTAGTTGCTTAAGCATGTCCTAAATTTATGAAAACCAATTTGAATATCATTCAATCTTTATTCAATTTTGATCGTTGGAAGAACTCCACTTATCCATTTTCATCAACTTAATTATAAGGAGCATACGAAAATATTATGAGTTGAAATTATAACAATATATATCATAATTATTTTTAATCATCATTATCCCAAATATTGTCTCCTTCAAATACCTCTCCCTATTCTTAATTCTCCTCCTCCATTGCTAACCTAACATATTCTTGAAATGCAAATCTATCCCAATCAGTAAAGTCTGGATGATCAACGATGTCATTTCTTACTTGAAAAGGATCTCTGTTTTCATAACCAACAAGTTTATTTAAATTAGTTAAAAAGTTAAAGAAAACTCCACAAACAGATAGATTCTGTTTAAAATGATTCATTTTAAACAGAATATCATTATCAGGATGCAAAAGATCTACCATCTAACAAACAAAGTCTTGAAACAATATGGGCTCATGATTTAAACAATCCATTCGTTGTTTCAATTCTTCATAAAAGTAGTCCATTTCAAATCCTGTTATGATACCATTACTATCTAAATCAATAACTTTGAACCAATATTCAATAGATTGAATTGTAGTCTTATCCTCCTCACATTAAATAAAGTAGACAAAATCTTCGTATGACATTTTCTGATCTATTTCACTCCTGAACCTACGAGGTATTTAATCAAATATTCTATCAACTACCTTTCTACTCAGTCCATGACTAGAATAACGAGAGAAATCTTCTTTGCTAATATGAAAATCATGATCTCCATCCAATTCCCAAAATTTACAATAGATAACATAGAAATGCTCATATGAAAAATATTGTCTAATCTAACTAAGGAGTTATAAAAAGGTACCTTATTTATATCATCTTCTTTTGCTACTAAATCTAAAATATCAAATAGATTGCTTTGTTTAAAGTCTCGCCATGTAATTTTACCATTGTCTTTTCTACATAAATGATAAAATATTCTGTGAATGACAGTGTCAGCATATCGTTCTTAAAATTCAGGTGTTGCTTACAAAAATTCTAATCCAGGATGTTCTTAAAGCAAAACTATTTAGGAAAGAGAATGTACTCTTCATGAAAGGCTTGAAATCCTCAAATTCAATGTAATCATTTTTTGGTTTTTTGAAAATCTAAAAGCATCTATTTTTTGGTTCTTTTTAAGCTAAATGTTAATTCCAATACTTTAAAAACCCAGATTTACTTATCTTAGTAGCATTACCCTCAATAGCAGTCATTAAAATTTTGGTGGTGTATTTGCAAAGTCCACATAAAATTGTTGTAATTTATTCGAAATGGGTGGCATCAATTAAGTCTGATTTCCCAAAAATTTCATTGATGATTTTCTGGAATTAATAAATACATGGAATTTACATTTTATTCAGATTATAATTACAAATTGATCTCTTGATTTGGGAAATAGAATTGCGGAACTTATTCGTAATTCTACGCTTTTTCTACATGACATTTCTTTTGCAAAATTTATGATTGAGTAAGTGATTATGAAAGCTCTTCAGGTATTCTTAATTTCAGATCGTGAAATGGGTCTGTTTTTGGCGGCGATGCAGGTCCCTAAGTCTTTTTGTTTGGTGAGCTAAACAAAGCGCTCTATGATACACCAGACACTGCCATTTTATTAATAAAAAATGCATTTGGTTGAGCAATCAGATTATTTTATTTGCCATCTTTGGCATCTTTGATTAGTTGTTGTACTAACTTTTAAGTTTGAGGCTACGTCAGCCATCTAATGAAGAGGTCATTAACCCTTGTTTTTGACAACTAAAATCTCACATTCTCTGCCAGTGAGAAACCTGCACCAACTCCTTCAGAATACGATTTCTAAAGCATAAAATAATTAAAATATCTTTTTAATTTGATGTTTGCTATCACGAAGTAGGCATTGTTTAGACAATAAGCAATGAAACTCATGAATAGATTTGCTGTGGTTGCCAACAATAAACCAGAAAAAGGACCATCTCAAGTAATATTAAAATTAATGCCAAAAGGGACATCTGACTGATAAATACACAGTCATCGATCACACTTATGATGCAGTAGTTGTAGGAGCAGGAGGAGCTGGTTTAAGAGCCGCCTTTGGTTTAGTTGAATTAGGTTTTAAGACTGCATGCATATCTAAGCTATTTCCAACTAGATCCCACACAGTTGCCGCCTAAGGAGGTATTAATGCAGCTTTAGGTAATATGACTGAAGACGATTGGAGATGGTATATATGACCTCAAATTACATAGGCATGCATATGATACTATAAAAGGATCAGATTGGTTGGGAGATCAAGATGCTATTACCTATATGTGCAAAGAAGCCCCTAAGGCAGTTTATGAATTGGAAAGTTATGGTTTACCATTCTCTCGTACTCCTGAAGGCAAAATTTATTAAAGAGCATTTGGAGGTTAGAGTTTGAAGTTTGGAACAGGAGGATAAGCTTATAGATGTTGTGCAGTGGCTGATCGTACTGGACATGCTATGTTACACACACTGTTCGGCAGAGCTTTAGGTTACGATTGCATTTTCTTTGTTGAATATTTTGCATTAGATTTAATGATGGATGAATAAGGGTAATTTTATATTTATTATAAATTTGTAGAGCTTGCAGAGGAGTTGTATGCATGTCAATGGCAGATGGATCAATCCATAGAATTAGAGCTGGATATACAGTCATTGCAACTGGAGGTTATGGAAGAGCATTCTAATCATGCACATCAGCACATACTTGCACTGGTGATGGTGGTGGTATGACCATCAGAGCTGGTTTACCCATGGAAGACTTAGAATTTGTATAATTCCATCCTACTGGTATTTATGGATCTGGATGTCTTATGACTGAAGGATGTAGAGGAGAAGGAGGTATTCTTAGAAATTCATTGGGTGAGAGATTTATGGAAAGATATGCTCCTACTGCTAAAGATTTGGCTAGTAGAGATGTTGTCTCTAGAGCTATGACTAAAGAAATCTTAGAAGGAAGAGGGTAACTATTATATTATTATTATTCCTAGAGTTGGACCAGAAAAAGACCATATTTATTTACATTTAAATCATTTACCTCCTGAATTGTTACATGAAAGATTACCAGGTATCAGTGAAGCAGCTAAGATCTTTGCTGGAGTTGATGTTACTAAAGAACCAGCACCAGTATTGCCAACTGTTCATTATAATATGGGTGGAGTACCTACAAATTTCAAAACAGAAGTGTTAAATCAAGTTAATGGAAAAGACTAAATCGTTCCAGGACTATTAGCTGCAGGTGAAGCTGCTTGTGCCTCAGTTCATGGTGCAAATAGATTAGGAGCCAATTCATTATTAGATATTGTTGTCTTTGGAAGATAGGCAGCCAATTTAGTTGGTGAAAAATGGAAGCCTGGATAGAAACAGCCAGATCTTCCCAAGAATGCTGGAGAAGCTGCCATCGCTAGAATTGATAGACTTAGACATCATGAAGGATCATAAACTATTGCTTAAGTTAGAAAGGATTTATAGAGAACCATGTAGAAACATGCAGCTGTGTTCAGAATTGAAAAGACTCTATAAGAAGGTGTGGAAAAGGTTAAGGAAATCTATTCAAGAAAGGATGATGTTAGAATTAAAGATAAGGGATTGGTTTGGAATTCTGATCTTGTTGAAGGATTAGAATTAGAGAACTTATTATGTATTTACTATTTTAGATCTAATACTAGTATAAGGAAAAATGACCATCGAAGGAGCACTTAATAGAAAGGAATCCAGAGGTGCTCATGCAAGAGATGATTTTCCAGACAGAGATGATAAAAATTGGATGAAACACACTCTCGCTAGAATTCAAGATACTAAGTAAGGAGATGTTCAATTGACTTACAGAGATGTACATATTCATTAATATAATCATAGGTCATCACAAAAACTCAGGATCCTAAAGAATTCGACACTGTGCCACCTAAGAAGAGAGTCTATTGATAATTATACAATAAAATATATATAATACAAAATTTATGACAGAAGTTGAGATTACACCAAAACATTTGAAATTTAAAAAAATTGGACAAGAAAAGACAGTATACCAATATATAATTATTAGATTACTGTCAAGAACAATAGGAAGGTTGTGCTTAATTTTGCATTCAGGCTTTTCAAAAATTATGAGATAGCCCCAACTGCCCTTTAACTACTTCCAGGGGAGGCTACTGTAGTAACGGTTAAATTAAGGAATGTTGAAGCTCAAGAGGACTTTATTTACATAAAAGGAGATAATTTAGATTGCAGAATTGCAGTTACTTTTGAATGTGATTCAGATCGTTTGGATTAATATATTGATTAAGATGTCCAAAATAGGACGATGACATCACCAGGATTTGGAAATTTATAGACATTTGGCAATGTTAGAAGTGAATAATTTAATGCAGAAGAAAATAAAATACTTCAACAAAGAGTCAACTATCTAACTTAATAAAACCAGTTGCTTAATGATGCTTTAGAACAATTTATGAACTAAGAGATGGATGGTAATTCTATCAAGGAGTTATTGAATCACTTAATCGAATAGGAACGATAGGATATTGAATTTAGGAGTCAAAGAGTTTTATTAATGATTGAGGAGAAAGATAGAGAAATTGAGGATTTAAGATTGCAACTATAGAAACAGTAATTCAACAGTAATACCAAAGATTAACTCAAAGAGTTAGTTAAGGAGAATGAAAGATTATAGATGAAAATCTAAGACTATCAAGCTAGAGAGTAATATTTCAATCAGCATTAACCTGAGAGGGAGAGTTATGTGATGTTGTATCGTAAATATGAAAGCGTGCTTGATCAAAATAAGAAATTAGAATTGATTAATAGATCAATGAATGATGAAGTTGAAATCATTGCAAAAAGATTAAATGATAGTGGATTATAGAATTCAAACATCAGAGTTGAAGAAACTAGAGATGAATTAGTAGATAGGTTGAATGCTCGTATTACTTAACTTAAACTAAGAGAAGAGAAGTTACTTGAAGAGAATGCTCGCTTAGAGGAAATGCTTATCCACTAACAAGGATCAAGTTAAAATTTTTCATCAAATCAATCTAAAAATTTAACAGATGATCTATTAAAAAAAGAGTATCAAATATTGGAAAAGTCAAAGAAAGAATTAGAAAAAAGATGCAATGATACATTATCCAAATCTCAATTGCTAGAAAAGTAAGTAGATGAATAAACCAAATAAGCTGGGTATTTGGGAGATGAATTGTGGAAAAGTCAAAGAGATAATGAAAAGTTAAGATAAGAAATCAAAAAATTAAAGGAATAAGATGAATTAATTAAAAAGGAAAGATTAGAATATGAGTCTTAGATTTATGCTCTAGAATAAACATTAAAATAAGCTAATAGTTTATAGGATGTAAAAGAAGAAGCCAAAAAGAGATGGGAAGAAGAAATTAATAAATTATAAGGTAGTTATGAAAATGAAATTGTTGCTTATTAAGATGATGCCTAAAAATTAAAAAAAATTATTAATGATTTAAAAAAAGAGAACGAACTTACAAATACTCAGTTAAAAGAAACATAATATAAACTAGATTAAAAATTACAATAATTATCTTAACAGGAAGAATAAATGTAAGAATTACAATTCAAATATCAAAAACTCTAGAAGATTAATCAGTAAAATTAAATTGACATAGAAAAAACAAAAAGTGAATTCATTGTTCTCAAAGAAAAAACAGATGTTGAATTACAAAGAAGAGATAACCTCGAAAAGTAATTCTAAGATAGATAATTATGTCTCTAAGATCAAATTAATAATATTATGAAAGAGAAGTCAATTACATAAAGTGAATTACAATTAGAAATGAATAAATTATGTTAATAGCATAAAGCATCTATTGATTAATTATTAATGGATAACAAATCATTAGAATAGCAATATTTATTCGCATAAGATCAACTCAAAGTCTAAAGAGATTAATACTCTTAAAGAGAGGATGCCTTAATAAGAGAAGTTAGAAGTATGTAAGAAAAAATAGAAAAATTAGTTTAGAAATAGAAAGAAAAATAGAGAAGAAACAGTAAAAGTATCAATTCTTCAGTCGATAAAACAGCAGCCCCTACTTTTAATAATATCGAAGAAGAAAGAAGATTAACTGATTTATATATGTAGAAAATTAGAGAATTGGAGTAAGAATTAAATAACTCCAGATAATAAAAAATGTAAATTGAATTTGATTTCAATCAACTAAAGACAAAAAGTACATTTTTGTAATAAAGACAAGCAAAAGATCTTTTAGCTTAATAGTCACCCGTCCTTGCTGATGATCTCAATGAACTCAAAGAAACTATGGTTGAAATGAGATTAGAGAGAGACAAGATAATTAATTAGCTCTAAGAAAAGGATTATTAAATTGATCATCTGAACTAATAAATTTAAGAGTATGCTTCCCTTGTTTAATAATAACAAGGAAATCTCGAATAAATGGAAATTAAATTAAGTTATATAAATGATGATTTCAAAAGGACTCTTGAATAAAAGAATGCAGAATTGCATAAACTCAAGCTTGAACTTAACATAAGAGAAGAATAGAATTAAGTTTATCAAGAATAAGCTAAGTTATTAACAAATGAGAGAAGAGAGATAAATGAGAAGTGTTATATATAAAATTTTGAAATTGAATAATTGAAAACCAATCATCAAGAGGTTGAAACATCAAGAAAACAATTAATCTAAGAACTTAGATAAAAGATTGATGTATTAATTAAGGATAATGAAGAAAATTCTGAAATCATTCAAAAGATTAATACTGAAATTGTTAATCAAAAGGAAATATATGAGGAAATTATTGAAAGATAGGATAATACTATGGAATTAATTAGTGAGAAGTTCAATTAAGATATTTAAGAATTGTAATGCAGATAAAATTAATATTTCAATTAGAATGATGCTTATAAAAAGAGTTTAAATCCCACTAAAGAATAATAATGGTTTAAAGAGTTGATTCAATCATACCATGATAATGTTGTCTAACTTGCTCAGAATATGTAGAAGTAGAAATAAAATAATGATAAAACTAAATAACTATAGTAAACTATTAACCAATAAAAATAATAACTCAAAGAATTATCTGATAAATTAGTCACTCTTCAAACAGAAAATTAGAATTTAACTAAAAAAATTGAAAAACATAAACCTAAAATTCCAAGTCTTAAAAAACCATCCACAACAACAAAACCATCTTAATAAAATAAATAGAAATCTGATGAATAAGTACCTATTACCTTGCTATTACAACAAGGCAAGGTGGCTGAAGTTGAGTCTAAATCTAATCAATATATAATTTAATTGAAATTAGCTGAATAAAAGATTGATCAATTAAAACAAGCTAATTTGATTTATGAATAGGAATTAAAAAAAATTAATTAATCAACTTCATATTTACAAGATTTACTTAAGAATAGGGATTAAACAATTCAAGAACTTTAAAAGCAATACAAATAAGAAAATCAAAAAATAATTAATGAATTAAATTAGGTTTAAAATAAATTTGTACCTGAAGACAAAGTTTAAGCTCTCAATGAAGTTATTACTTAAAAAGATCAATTAATTAATTAATTGAAGGATGAGATATAAAGGAAAAAAGATGTAGCTGATTAATTTAGAGGAGATAGGGAAGATCAAAAATAAATTGTTGAAAAAATAAAAAAATAAAATGAGGAATTATTGGCAGAAAATGATAAGTTAAAAAGAATAAATAGAGATAATGAAAGGTAAAGCACCAATTTCAAAGAGTTCAAAGAGAAATATGATCAAATGAAAGTTTAAGAGAAATAAATATAAGATGAAATTAAGAGTATATAAGAAAAAAATAAATAACTTAAGTAGGACAATACAAGGAAGGATGCTAACATAAAAGAATTAAGAGATAAAATCGATTAGCTTTAAAGTTAGAAACCAAATGATACTGAAAAATCAGATTTAATTTAATAAGTTAAGAAACTAAAAGATGAAATCAATAGAAAAGATTAAGCAATCAAGCATTTTAGATAGAAGTTTGAAGAGAAGTCAAATGAATTTGAAATTTATAAGAATGACTATGCCTCTAAATATGCATAAACTGTATCAGAGTTAGGTTAAATATATTTTTAATATTTTTAGAAAAGGAAATGAGGAAAAATGAATAAGGGAAAATTGGAAGCAAGAAGTTTGAAAATTAAGTCAATATGCTGATTTTCTTATTAAAACGTATATACAGAGAGAATTATATGGAATTAAATAAGGGTAACCAAGCCAAGGTTGGGATTAAGGGCGAAAATAAACCTAAAAATATTGCTAAATTTTCAGAGTCAATGAACATTCTAAATTTGGGTCCTGAAGATCTTGAAGAGTTTTTAGAGCCAAACATATCTGTAACCACAATTAAAAAAACAAATAATAAAGATTTGGATAGATTCGAGACTCTATTTATGAATCCTGATCAATTAGATGTAAACCAAATTTTTAATATGATAAACAATATTATTACTGAAAGAGTAAACTGCGGGTGAATAGTATGAATTACTTAAAAATTAGTTTTATTATAATAATTTATATATTTTTGTTTCGTTTTAGCTTAATTGTTATGTATTGAATATTTTTATTGTACATTGGCTCCTACAATTTATATTAAAAGCCTAATATCATCAATTATTTTTGAATTGAATAGCGAGCTTATCGGATTTAATACTACTTTCACTTTTACGACTTTATCAGTGGTGTAGAATATGAATTTAAGAGTAGTCTTTAATCAATGTGATGGTTAAATTTTTAGTTTGATTTTTGTTATATTACTCAATGAAGAATTTTGGAGACGGAAACTAAATTGAATAGAAAGTTAACTTTAAAAGACTCAGTACTTTTTTTCAATTTTTATATATTTTTTATGTTATATAATATTTTTCAATTCTTGTTTTGGTATAAGCCTGAAAGAAATCATTCTTTTGGAAGAGGTTTTGTAATTTTCATATGAATGTGATTTCCACTCTCTGAGAATTAGTCATATATTTTTAGTTTGCTCTCTTTCTAAATTATATTTTATTTATAAAATGATAAAAACATTTAGTCTAACTTTCCATTCTCTGGAAATGGAAGATGCCTATAAAGAATGGTGTTTCAATAGGAATTAGAAAAGATATTAACTATTACTCTGCTTTATTATTGTATACCTAGCAGTCATGATTTCCAAGTTTAACAGCACAAGAACTTTATTACCTCTGATAATTTCGTGTATTATACTAAGTTTAGAAATTACACTTTTATTCTTCCTAAGGAAATACCATGAAAGAGTGGAAATTATTATTACTTTCAACTAAATATTTATGTGCTTAATTTGTGAATTCTATAGATTATTTGGGGGAGAAGCGAATCAATGGTACATCGGCTATAGTTTGGCATGTATAAAATTAAGTAAATTTAAATTTTAAATTAGTAATTTATGTTAGAGGTAATAAATTTATAATGTAAACTGGTCTTTAGATCCTTTGTTAAAGTTGTTCATTTATATTAATGAATAATGTGCAAATTTATGAAATGATCACACATAATTTGATAACTGTGCTTATGATTGCCTTAAGATATTCAATTGAATCTGGAAGCAGGTAATATTTCGTAGCTTATCAATCATAAATTTAGTATGAAAATATTATTTAAGATTTACTTCCCTCCTGGGTTGTCATAGTTAAATTTGATAAAAACTAAGGATAGTTAAGTTTAGATAAAATAAATAGCAATATGAAAGCTAAGCTCGACATTCAAGATGACAAATGTTTTCGAGATTTTTTAAGAAAAATGAAAGCAATTCCCTATGAATCAGAAAGACAAAGTTTTCAATCCATAAAGTTGGAGCACACACTAATCAGATTATTACAATAGTAAAAGGATGAGCATGCAGTCGAGAGATACTATGCTGAGATAGATAAGAATGAAAGCAAAACTAAATAATTAAAATTCAAGATAACTCAAGTTTATTTTAAAACTTTCGACCCTTCTGTAATTTTGCTATTTGAAGAATTAAAAGAAGATAAATATGAATCCTTAATCTAATAGATAGAGCAAAGAGACTATTCTTAGTCAACCTATGCCAGAATCTCACTCTAGGTCTTAACTCAGCAAATTTAGTTGTTAAAGTTTATCAAAATGTATTTTTCGAAAGGAAAATCACTTTAATGTCCTACTCATCTTCTGAACTGTATCAATAACTAGATCCAAAAGGGATATAACATATTCAATCTGAACTTTGATATATTGAATCAATTTAAAATTTCCCATAGGTAAATTAAATTCGAAGCAATTGAAATTTAGCCATTATTGCTTATTGAATAGTTGTGTGAAGACTTGCTGTTGACTTAAGCATAAAGTAATCCTAAGAGGAGATAAATAGCAATTTCTGATGTAATTAAAACTGACAGAGCAAAGCTAATTTCTATAATCATTAACTTGGTTGAGTATATAAAAATATTAATGTCAATAATCTATGGGGATGAGAAAATCCTAAGTTAAAGTGCTCCATTCGGATTTTAGATTTTAATATCTTTAAAATATTCGAAGGCTCATCCAAAATGCTTGAAATTTGGATTGTTTCATCCTAAGTTGTACCTCCCAGCCTCTATTAAGGAGCTATTTTATAATATAGAAACAGCAATTCATCATAAAAAAAGAAATTGGAATTCGAAAAACTATTATAGCATGATAAATCAATTGACTCATGCATACTCATAAATGTTTGAAGGTTATAAGAAAGATAACTATAAGTCTACTAGTTTAATGGATGAGGATTTATTTCCCCATATTTAAAAACAAAGCATGTGTTAAAGTTAAGAATCACGATTACCCACAGTGTAAAATCATATACCATAATAATTTTAATTTAATATTTTAGGGTATCCCATGGCTTAGTACTTGATAAGTTAATTGGGCCCATGTAATAAATTACAATTTAAGAATAGATTTATAAATTACTCCGGAGGGACTAATTTGTACATGAATTCTTAATAAACTAAACTATCTTTTCTTATTTATCAAAATTTAGATGAATTTATATAAGAATTAAACTAATAGGAGAAGCCCATTTTCGAATACTTTCAAAAAAAAAAGATGTTTAATCATGATATTACTTAGAAATAATATCCTTGTTCTCAATTTGGATCCAATTAGGGAAGATTTTGAGTATTTTTAATTCTTTTTAAAACTCTTGATTTATTTAAAATAATATTGTATGAAAATGAAATATATTTATTTTTAGTATGTTGATTTTATTTGCTATTTTGAACTAGGGTTAAAAATATATCAAACAAGTATAGTATTGTTAAAAAGAGGAAATGAAAAAATTATGTTATTATTTTTATTATTAAATTTGATTTAATATGTAAGATTCAGAAAAACAGGGAATTGATGATGCTTTATTGATGGGCACCTAAAAGAGAGGTATTGATTATTACTTAGAACAACTAAAATTAACTACCTTTTAAGTTCTTTTTGTTATTCGTAATAGTGAAGATGAAGAAGAGGGAATGTTTGGATTCTATTTTTTCAATGCTCTTGATTATTTTCAGATGCATCAATTTCCATTTTATGTTACAATCTATTACCTTTGGAAGTAAGACACTTTTATGGAATTTATCACTCAAGTCTAAAACTTATTTCAAATAAGCAATTACATTCCAAGTTTAACTTATGAATCTCTTTTAATGACTGTCTACATATTGCTATTTTTTATTTTGTTGATCATTCTAGACATTATTTATGTTTCCTACTCATTTTCTCGTAATCGATTTTATTGGCTCTGGCCACTGTTGTTATTAAAGAAGATTACTTCCTTTGTGGTAACTGTAGGATTTCTACCTATCACAGAGACCTTGACATCTATTTTGTAATGCTACGTAGATCCAGACACAGGAAAATACATCATATATGGTTACAATAACATTTTTGTTGAATGTTGGCAAGACTGGCACACATTTCATGCTGTTTTAGATCTTACATTCATCATATTTTTTTCAATTATTTGCAGTATTGTTGCATATGCCTTTTTTGAACCAGCTATGAATACAAATGATAGATCTGCAAGACAGGATTCAAATGGAGAAGTGGCATTTATTACAAATAAAATTACTTGTTAATTGATGTTTAGTTTACTTAGACCGAACTATCCTGAACAAGCATGGATTATGGTTATCACTTCCTTTATTTTATCACTTTGGCTATTTAAATAATACAATTTTAACGATCCTTACTACGATTTTTAAGTTGGATTATTTTATTGCATATGTAGCACACTTTATTTATGGGCTTGTTTCATGTTATTAGTTTGTAAAATATTGGAATCTACTGATTTTACTGGAGGATTTATTGCCTGGTTGATAGGTGTTCCATTTATAATTAGTATAATGCTGCTGACGAAGAAATCTAAAATTGAGACACTCGTTAAATCTTAAACGAAATTCAGAAGTGGAGAGTAAATTTGGAGTCACATCAGATATGTGTTGCAACTAATACAAAATTAAGATAAGGATAGAAACTCTTATATGTTACTTGTTGGTTATATAGAAAAACACAAAGAGACTTGCAATTATGATGATTGTCCCTTAAAAACAAAGTTAAAACAAAGGAAGAAGGGAGGTTAGAATGACATTGATGAAATTATAAGAGGATTGATCTAAGAATTAGATAGGATGTTCGTTTAAGGTTTGAAGAAGTTTCCAAATTCAACATATTTGAGAATCTTTTATGCTTTATTTTTGATAGAGAGAAGAAACAATAAATCTAAGGCTTTAGAATAATTTGAACTTGCTCAATATACTAAGCCAGCTCTTTATTAGGAGTTTATCATATATCGATATAAAAAAGACATCAGGAGTAAGGGGATGAATTCTTAATAAGGAGAAGACGATGATATTGTAAATGCAATTGCATTTAAAAACTACTTATCTTTATGTGAAGAGAAAATGAAGTTCTCTGCTAATTTACATAAGGAATTTTGGATTGAATTAAAGGAGGATCAACCTGATTTAGGAAGGTTAATGAATATTGGTGCTAGAATTAGTAGAGTTACTAATGAAGCTAGGGAGAATTATGAGAACATGCAAAAAATCAATTCAAATATGCCATAAACCATGTAAGTATTTGGTAATTTCATGATTCATGTTATGAATGACTCTAAGGGAGGGGTTAATCTATTGAATAAAGCAAGATAATTGAAGGAACATCTAAGAAAAAACTAATAGGTGCATAAAGATATGATCAACTTCGAAACCGATTAAATCCCATTTATATATGTTAGTGCTAAGAAGTCAGACACAGGTAATATATTATAAATGAATTCATTATTTACTGCTTATTTTGGATATACAAAAGAAGAAATAGTAGGAAAGAAGATAAATGTTCTAATGCCCTAAAAATATGCAGAGAATCATGATAAATATATGAGTAACTTTTTTGATAATTTTGTACTTAATTTAAGATAGGAGGTAGGAATAGAAAGTGAATATCTGGATGTTGATTAAAATAGGTTATTTAAACATAAAAATGGATATCTATTTCCATTAACATATTAAGTGACATTGCATTTAGACTCCCTTGTATACATTGCCACTTTCAAATCGGAAGCTACTCTAAGAACTTAAATCTATTTTGTTGTTGACAAATCCTCTTAGATTCTAGAAATGTCTTCTAGTGCCATAACCTTCTTTGAATTAGAAATAAAAAACTTAGGAGACAAAATTAAATTGAATGATTACATAGCCGATGTATTGACTAAGAATGCCAAAGATGTCTTCTCTAAAATCCCAAAGAAAGATGGATTCTATTATTTCAATTGCCAAGTGAAAGAAATAGTCTTGCCACTCCACAATCCAAATGACAGTGATGAGGAATAGAAGAAAAGTGAACGCACTGGATACTATGTAATTCGTCTCGATAAGATTGAAAAAAATGAAGCAAATCTTAAATATATGATAAAGAAGGGAGCATAAAATACTGGCAGTGTTAGCAATCCAGATTCAGAATTGATATAAAAAGCCACCTCTTAATAAAAAATCACAAATTTGGCGAATGTTAGTTAAGATAGTCAAGTACCTTTAAGAAATTAAGATTGTTAAGATGTCGATCTCAATTTATTTAGTTATATGCAAGAATTATATGAAAATCCACAGGTTGATGAAATTAGAGATCTATTTAAATAATGCAATGCAGAAACTGAGAGTGTTCCTTCAATTGATTTAGCAGGAAGCATCATCACCAAGAGATACATTAATGGATAAATAGTTAGTATTAATGAAGAGTAGGAATAATTGTTTTTATAAATTTTAGAAGATGAGGAAGAGGAGAATTCGTTGTTCAGAAATTAAGGAAACAATTTTGAAGATGAGGATGACTACAAATTATTTACTTATAATAATTCAGCTAATTTGATTCAAATTGCCCTGAAGACTCACCACAGACACCCAGAAATAACAACTTTTAAGATTTATTCATCTTTATGGATTGTATTCATATTGGCTATGACAAGTTTGTAACAATACTTTTGTTCTGAACAATTCACCAATTATAGAATAGACGTCGATGTCTTATAATTAATAAATAATTAATTGGTTGAAATCAATAGATTGACTTCTAGAGTCTTAGATTTGGCTGTCTATTCAGCCAATCTCTATACATACAATACTACTGAAATAGCAAATGATATATCAATTTCAGCTGCCTCTGTTATTGATTTCAATTCTGCTATGAATTCAATAGATTATTTAAATTTCTAATCACAATTTTAAGATGAATTGTCATTTAGATTTTACAAGGATAATGGCTATTACGATGACACTTTAAGACTTGAAACTGCCTTAGTGGTGTTTTGTTCATTAGCTTTAAATTCTTCAGTTACCAGCTATCAATCCATCACTTTCGATAATATTTACTATTAAGGAGTGATCCATAATTACTTTGATGTGCTTTACCAGCAAATATGTGATATTTCAAGCTCTACCTATGATAATATCAAAGATATCATGGATAATCCATAAGTGAATCTCTTGATCTTATTGTCTGCATCAATATTTGTATCAGTAATGGCTATGGTCAAATTTATATTTCTTATGTTTGAAATCAAAACCTAAAGAGAAAATATTCTATTTCTATTTCTGGATATTCCAACCTATCATTTAGATGTTCTTTATAAGAAATGTGACAGATTTTTGAAAAGTTATGTAAGCATAGAGGATTTATAAAATAAATAAGAATAATAGGGGTTTGAAAGTTCAGAAGATGAAAAGGAGTTCCAAGAAGAAAAGATTGAAGTCTTAAAAGCACCTGATGAGGATGAATCTGATATTCTATTGAGGTAAACTTAAAACAGAAAAAAAATCATTAAGAAATATAGACAAAATAGGATTAAAGGCAATCAAGGCATCATTGTCCAGTATATTTATATATAATAATCTAGATTTTTTGTTATTTCAGTTTTCACTTTGGTTTTCACTGTCTATAATATCTTGGGAAGTCAATCTTAGTAATCATAGATAAACTTTCTTTTGCCTCAATATTATTAAAGTTTATACTCGATCAATAATTATGGTTATTACATTAATATCTAAAAGTTAATGATGCTTGATTACACAACCAAAATCAAAGGCATCCAAGTTTCTGAGTATGCAATCAATAATCTCACCATCTTTACAGGGAATGCTGAAAAGATGAGCTCGGTAAATATAATATTTTGAGTTCATTAGTTTAATTTTGATATTCTATCTTAACTGTAAGCATTCAGAGACAAATATATCAATATTTACTATGGCAATCTTTGTGAATAAATAATCAAAACAGCTGAAGTCGATTAATGTTAGCAAATTATCAATTCAAATTTATAATTAGTAATTATTTATTCATAATATCTTACTTTAGGGAATGTATAACACTGAATCTTACTTTTTGGAATATTTTAGAATCAATATTCAAAATTTTTATTAGAACATTACTCAAAAATCAATGTTATTAAATGCAACTCAATTTTTTGAAATCGATAGGGCTTTATACAATTATGTTTATGATGCAATCACTAATATAATTACATATGAAAGAGATCTCATTTCTAGTGGCATGGATAACATATAAAACATTCAATTAATCTTATTAATAATCTTTATAGTACTTTTAGTGTCCATTTTTTTATTTGTTTGGATTCCATTTTTGAATGGGTTGAATACCTAAATTAACCAAACAATCGAAATGCTCAACATGATTCCATTGGAAGTAGTTAAAGAAAATAAGAGTATACGTAGATTTGTAAAATCCTTAATAAAATCAATGAATAAATGATTTACTTAATTGAATATTGTTATATTAATTCATATTTATAAATCCTATCAATTATCTCGTATTTATTTAAGTATAAAAATATCCAAGTTCAATATTTCCTGAAAAATTATTATATTTATATTTATATATTTTATGAAAGAATATATTGAATACTTGTAAAACCTTCTGAAGTAGAATAAGATTGAATTCGAATAGGAAGAGGACTTTATTTAACATAAGGTGAGCCAAATTAATAATGAATTTGGATATGAACACATCAATAGATACAAAAGATAGATGATCTTATCTGAGATAGGTTTGACAGGCTAGAAATAGATTCATCTTGCAAAGGTATTGATAGTAGGAGCAGGAGGTATAGGAGCTCCTGCAATATATTATTTGGCTGGAGCTGGAGTTGGAACAATAGGATTAGTTGATGGTGATAGTGTAGATGTATCAAACTTACATCGTCAAATAATTCATAACAATTATAGATAAGGGATGAATAAGGTATTCATTATCAAATATCGTAGTGTGAATCAGCAAAATTATAAATTAATGAGTTTAATCCTTTAGTGAATGTTATTACCTATAAGCATCATTTATCATCTGCAAATGCAATAGAAATCTTTTAAAATTACGATGTCATATTGGATGCTACTGATAATCCTGCAACAAGATATTTAATTAATGATACAGCAATATATCTAAATAAACCTTTGGTTTCAGGTTCATCAGTTGGATGGGAGGGTTAGATAACAGTGTATGGAATGTAGGGACCTTGCTATCGATGTCTATTTCCACAATGTCCTAAGACTGTATAGAATTGCAATGAAGCAGGAGTATTTGGAGTTATGCCAGGGTTGATTGGACTCATAGAAGCATTGCAGGCTATTAAAATAATTATTGGACAGTAGACTTTATCATAAAAGATGATACTAATAGATGGATTAAGGGATGTCTATAAAGTTGTAAAGCTGAGAGGATAACAGAAGTATTTAATATTTATTAATACTCAGGGATTGTATAGCATGTTAAAAGTAAATAAAAATAAATGACTATGATTATGCATCCTTTGCATAGACTATTTGTAGCTCATCTATTCCTTATAGAGGAGGATATAAAGAGATTGAATGGAAAGATTTCCTATAGATTTAAAGAAGTGAGAAAGTAGCTTTATTGGATGTCAGGCCAAGCTCGTAATATAACATTATCAAATTGGATGGATTCACAAATCTTCCATATTCATAAATTGATTAACTTTAAGTTGAAGAATATAAGGATAAAGAAATCTACATCATGTGCAGAAGAGGTAATAATTCAAGGTTGGCTTGTGAATATCTAAAGGATAAAACACCAAATATATATAATATTATCGGAGGAATAGATTTATATGCAAAGTTATATGATCCTAAAATGCCGTTGTTATGAATTGAATTTAAGTATATACATGTATCTGATGATTTAACTAATTTATATTCAATAAGGAGCACTAAATCCTGGAGGTGGTAATCCAGTGTTTGGATCTGTATTTTTTGGTCTTCTAAAGAGAAGAATGTGAGGTTCTGGTCTGTGAGTTTCATAGTGAGACCATCCTCTCGATTACTATACTCCCAAGGCTCTCCATTCCATTTCATTTAATAATTTCCCTAGCATTTTCAAATTCAAATTGTACCTTTTGTGATTTTTTTGAAAATATGTTTAGGTAGAATGACATGTCTGTATTCATAGTAGTCATCTAAGTACTTATCGGAATATTCGATTTCTTCAGGATAATGAGGCATTGATATAATTTAAAATTTAAAATTAAAATAGTTAACACATAAATTTTATATTCTCTCTTTTTTATGTCTTAATATATTACACAATTGTATTAATCATATACTTTTAATACTTTATTAGTTGTTGCAAAATGAATCAAATCCATCTATCAAATGTATTCCATTCTAATTGCAAAACTTCAAAAAGGATTTATATTGTAAATGAATGACATTCTAAAGAAGTAGGTTAAAATTTAATCAATATATTTTATTTAAACATAAAAATAATTGATTTTTGAGTATTTATGTGAATTAATAAATTTAAACCAAAAAAAGATATTTAAAATTTTGATTTAATTACTTGTCTCATTCCAAAGTGAAATAATAAATAGAACTCATTTACGCCAGAGCATTTATTGACCTTATAGATAAGAATTTAGATGTAATTCAATCGTAATAACAAATTTAGAGTAAATAAATTGATCTAAAGGTTTCTTTTATGCACTTTTAACTAATTCATGGGGCATAAAAATCATAATTCGCTTAAAAAAGATCAGTAATAAGCCTAGGAATATTCAAGATTTTAATGATATTTAGGTTTGTTGATTTTATTAATTTTCACAGATTGATAAAGAGAGATTATTAAGGTTGTGCAATTGCAAATGGGAGAACTAGAGTGGGTGTGAGGGTGGATGTTAAAAGGTTATGAAACTTCGTTCTTAATTTAGTTCTAAATATTAATATTTTAACGATATTGATTTATGTTGCAAAAGAAAAACTCAGATAAAGAGAATGCTTCATTAAATAATAAAGATACATCAAAGCCAAGGATCATAGGAGATTATTAATTAGGTTTGGAGTATTAATTATTAGAGTTAAAACTCTTGGAGTTGGCACATTTGGTTTAGTTAAATTGGGTTTGCATCAGATTACTGGAGAGAAGGTGGCCATTAAAATATTGGAAAAGGAACGAATAGTAGAAGTTGCAGATGTTGAGAGAGTTTCAAGAGAAATACATATTTTAAAATTGATTCGCCATCGCCATGTAATTTAATTATATGAGGTAATATCAATATTAAAACTAGATTATAGAAACAAAGAAGCACATCTTTTTGGTGATGGAATTTTGTGATAAAGGTGAACTCTTTGATTATATAGTAAAGAACGATAAGTAAATATTCCAAGATAATTTCTTAGATTGGATGAAATAGAAGCTTGTCGAATATTCTAAGAGTTGATTTCAGGCATAGAATACATTCACAAACTAAATATTGTTCATAGAGATTTGAAACCAGAAAATCTGTTATTGGATCATTAAAACCAAATAAAGATAGTGGATTTTGGACTATCCAACACGTATAAATAAGGAGAGTTGCTTAAAACAGCATGTGGTAGTCCTTGTTATGCTGCTCCAGAGATGATAGCAGGCCATAGATACCAAAGTATCTTGGTTGATATTTGGTCTTGTGGCGTCATCTTATTCGCTACTATCTGTGGTCAATTACCCTTTGAAGATAAAAACACCAGTGATTTATATAAGAAAATACTTGGAGGACAATATACAATACCTTCCCATGTCTCATAAGATGGGTAATCATTTCTAAAAGGACTTTTAAACACAGATCCTTCTAAACGATTTAATCTGGAGTAAATTAAATAACATCCCTGGTTTAAGTTGTATAAGAGAGTTCAATCCATTCCTCAAGGAATTATAATAGGCTACAGCAGAATTCCAATTGATGATGCAATAGTTGATTAGCTAGCAACCAAAGGCTTCAACTCAGATTACATAAAGAAATGTCTTGATGCAAACAAACACAACAATCTAACCACAGCTTATTTCCTTATCTTAAAGAAGCATCTCATTAATGGTGGAAAATCAGTTGCCGATATCAATTCAAGCAATTTCAATGAAAAACTATTAGAACCTGCAACTCGTCCATAGAAACGTAGACTTTTTTCATTTATTTTTAGCTCCAATCAGTAGTCTTTTGGACAGCCAAATGATGAAAACTCTTACTCATAATAGATCTGGTTCTTGTTAGACGAATAATAAATCCCATACTTAAACAAGAGGACTTTCTGTTCTTCCTTCAGATGATACAAGATCAACTAATAATGGATCTAAAAACTACTAAAATTCATCGTTATCAATTGAAGTAACTAATTAATATCATTTTTAGGATTAATCATTCTTCTTTGAAAGAAAAAAAGTCCTAATCCTTCCAATAGACTAACAATAAAAAGATGACCACTGACATTTAAATCAATGATAGTTTAAATAAAACAACTTTTTTGGGCACTTGTAAAAGATCATCAAATGTATGCACAGCTTCTCCTGCTCATCAGAATAAATTATTGAATTATCTAAGTATAATGAAAAATAATATTAGAATCATCTACAAAGACAGGCACTCCAACAGCTCCTAGAGGTAATTCGTAACCGAAAATACCCTAAAATAGTAAGACTACAAAAAATCAAAAGGGTTCAATTTTAAATTTCGATTCTACCTATGATAAAAAAAAAGAAAATAAACCAATCAATTTAGTAGATACCACTAATATTGATAGTAAAAAAAGATCATTGCACATTGACGGAGTAAATATTTTATTTTAGACTTTTAGGATCTGTCTATGCCAGCCAGCACAAAACCATAATCAATGCCATTTTAACTCTGGCTAAAATTAAATAGTAGAAAAGGATCAAGAGATCATAGTGCAGGAGGTTAAAAGACTAAGAAAGCAAACAGTAGTACTACAAAGGCTAATATAAATTAAAGCTTCAATTTTGACAAACGAGTTTGATTTTTTATAAGAATAATTAATTCTATTAATCCATACTCACAATACAAAATTGATTTCAAGTCATTATAATTAAATTATAAACTCATGTAATCTTAATCAAAATCTGCTGGTAATGAAGGTAGAATCCAGTTTACCAGAATTATAATTATTAATCTTGAAAGGACTGCTTTATCTTCCCCTATAGACTTAGTGTTCTCCAGAAGGTTTGCCCTCAAAATACTCTCCAATCTCTCGGTTTCCATCAGCGTAAACAAATATTCCTTTGCCATCTCTTTTATCATTTTTGTACTCTCCTTCATAGATATTTCCATTCGCAAATTTATAAACTCCATGTCCTTCTCTTTTATTATTCACAAAAGTTCCAATATATGTGTTTCCATTAGCAAACTTATATTAGCCTTTACCATTGAAAAGTTGATTGCTCCATTCTCCTTCATAAACATCGCCATTAACAAATTTCTTTTTTCCCTTACCTTCAATTTTGTCATTAACAAAATCTCCAATATAACTAAAATTTAATAAGAATAATACACATTTCCATTAGCAAACTTATATCTTCCTTATCCTTCCCTTTTATCATTTCTGAATTACCCCTCATAGATGTCTCCATTAGAATATTTTTAAACTCCAAATCCTTCTCTTTTATCATTAACAAACGAGCCTTCATAAAATTCTCCAGTCACTTATTCATATTTTCCCTTTCCGTCTCTTTACCCATTTTTGAATTCTCCATTATATCTTGAATTAAAGATTCATATACTTGTCTCCATTAACAAATTTAAACTCTCCCAATCCATGAATTATATTATTTTTGAATTCTCCTTAATATATGTTACCATTTTCATATCTTAAGACTCCTTTTCCTTCCTTGTCTCCATTTACAAAATCTCCTTCATAAAAATCCCCATTATTATATGTGTACTTGCCTTTACCATAAATGGAATGGTTTCTCCAATCCCCTTCGTATTAATCACCATTTGCAAACTTCATGGAACCTTATCCATCTATCGTATTATTTTTTAGATCTCCCTCATATCTAAATATATTAATTTCTATCTTACATATTTCCATAGCTAAATTTATAAGTACCTCTGCCTTATATTCTACTTCTTCTAAATTAGCCTTAGACTGTATCTCCATTAAACGCAATACATTTTCCTTCTCCTTCAAGCAGATCGTCCTTGAAACACCCTTACATTATTTTTTTCTATCCATTTTCTTCGAAAGTGTACTAACCCCAGATGATATGATTGTGTTTCCAATATCCTTACCAAATGGCTTAACCCCTAATGCAAACTCCAAATCCATGTTTCATTTATTGCAATACTTCCCCAAAGTAAATCCCATCAGATTCATTCAATTTATCAACTTCTTTACTCCTTAAGAATAGACACTCAACTGGGGGTTTGTGTATTTAATTTTGTAAAAAGAACTGTACCATAGTTTGATCTCTAACATGTTCTTCCAGCATGCATTTCAAACTAGATAATCCTAAGACCTTTTCAAATTACTTGCCGGCTTCCTTAATTTAGGGTAGATTCCATCTCTACTCCAGGAGATTAATTGTTTCATTTAGTTTTTACACCTTCTCGTAATCAAAGTAGGTAAGCAATTGCTCATTGATTATTTTGAATCCTCCATTGTATAAGGTATTGTATGATTATTCTAATTGCTCAACATATTCAAGTAAGGTTGTTATATCTTTAATGAAGTACTATTCTAATTTCTCTATCAAGTAGAGACTATATAAGTTGGATCGATTACAGTTGTTGTTTTTCTTGTTGAAAATTAACAATCTTCTAAGCGATTTGATCTCTGGGATTGGTTTCGCTGAATAGTTTATAAGAGAATTGACATTTTTCAACTAAGTCATCTTTTTGATTCGAGAAGTACTCACTTGGAGATGAAAGGAATGACTGTTGAATGTCTTCACATTCTGTATTTAGTTTCACTATTGATTAATCCATTATATTATAAATAATCAAGATATTTTAAGGAAGGGGGTAAAGAATTGCCAAATATGGAAATTCAAATTAATTGTATTTATACTAAATTTATAGTGTATTTATTATAAATAAAATGACACAATAAAATACACATTATTTCAGTTTTACAGGTTCTCTCTCTCTGATAGTGTTACCCTTCTACATTTAACATAGCCGAGACTAGACAATCTATCTAGCCTCTTAAAATGTTTAAGTTTAGAGACTAGATCCTAGTCAAAAGAGAATTCAGAAATTGTAGAATAGAATTATAGAATAGACCAAATCTTTACATATTATGAATATGATTATGTGTAAAATATGAATATCTTCTCAATCTCAAGCCAACAATAAAAGGATGGCAAACACAATTTATAAAAGGACTCCATAGCAAGACTTGCATGATCCATCAGTTGTAGATGCTGATGACCAATGATAAGCACCTAAGGTATTGGTGAAGCATGTAGTTGATGTTAAATTTCCGGTTCCTGGGGCATTAATGCAAGCTGATCCTGTGGCATTCCAAGAGCATGGTTGAACTGATGTTCCTGACAAATAGACAAAGCTGCAGGACAATTCAGTTGTGTAACTTCCACATACTGCTTATTGGCAGGTTGTTCCGTTCATAGCACAATAAGGTGTAGTGCAGTTTGCAGCTGTTCCAGTTGAGCATGTTGGAGTATTGGAACATGTGGCTCCATTTAGGTAACATCCTCTTGCTGTTGGACAGGTAGTTCCTGAATATGATGAGCATTTGAAATCAACACAATTTGTTCCAGTGGTTGATGTTTATCCGCATAAAGCATTTTGAGCTTAGCAATCAGCATCAGTGGCTCCTTTTAGACTGCTGCATGATGAAAATGCGAGACAAGTATTGTTACCTGCAGTTGTATTTAAATAGCATGCAGTTGGGAAGGTCAAACAAGCGGCTCCTTATTAGGCTGTGCAATTAGCTTTTTGACAAGTAGATGTTGTTCCTGCATTCCATGAACATCCAAATAATGAAGAGCATTCTGTTGATAAATAGTAATCACTGCAAGAGCAATGATCTGATGGGCTAGCAGTCCATCCAAGAGCTAAAGCAATGATGCATGAAGCAATGATGAATTTATTCATAATTTATATTTTAAATAATGATATTTATTAGAAAATGATTTGCTTTTGAATCCAAATTAGCTAAATAAATCCATAATATGTATTGTTAATTAATACGCATTATTTTGATTTTTTAATGCTCGTACTCATCTCTATCACACTCCATCCTAATATACTTCACTATCCCATCTTATTTTTTGTCTTTACTCACTTCATCATCTTTATTTAAAAAAATATGGAATTATTTTTAAAGTACTACATATTTCCCACATATTTTGATCAAAAGCCTATATATGTATTGCTTACGACATTCATAGCCGCTTTTTATAATTTTTTTTTCTTTTTCATTTTCTAATACTAATTTACAAGAATATGAAAATTGGAGTTATGATTACTTCTTAAAATCAAAGCTGAACTTTTGCATTGATGAAGATCATTGTTTTTCAGCCACAACAAATATTCCAATCCAGATAAATTATAAGAAATGAAAAAAAATACACTTATTACGTCCAAAGAAAATTATTATCTAAATAATCACGATATTAATCATTTGATTACATATTTAATATTAAAGCAAAAATACTTGATACTATTGGATGCCCTAATTCTTATAGGAAGCTCAATAAATTTAACTTAACAATTGTTTTGAATGTAGAAAATTACTAATCTAATAATAATTATAATAATCTTAAATAGTTTTTGTAAACTTAAACTCACTCCAATTCAGAGAAATGAAGATTATACATTCATTGTAACACATATTTCTATTAATAATTAGTGATTATAAATTCAAATCATTAATATTATGAAACCAATAAAGTATTATTTATTAAATATTATTCTTAATATACTGACAAAAAGGAATATAAGTTGTTCATTTTTCAACCTTTCCAAGCCATAAAGCCAAAAGTGACTTTCCTTTAACTGCAATAATCTTAAATCTGACCCCTGGAATATCACCGACTGCATGTCCCTTTCTTCCGAATCCAGCTACAGTGACTTCGTCATTTTCATTTAAAAAGTTTAAGCAACCATCCTTGGGAACGAAGGCTGATATTTTTTTACCATTCTTTTTCAATAAGACTCTAACACACTTTCTGACAGCAGAGTTTGGTTATTTGGATTCACTAGATACACATTAAAAAGTATATTTACACTCCGATCTTTTCGACAACCAAACCTTTAGCATGTGATGCACCCATGAATGGATTCTTATATCTTGATCCAATCATAGCCTTATTGTATTCCTTATCAGCCCATCTGTTAACTCTTCTGTGATCTTTGAGCTTTCTTCCGGCTCTCATACCTCTGGGTTTACCAACTCCCATGATTAAAAGATTTTAATTAAATTTTTTAAATTAATACAATCTTCATTTGATTTAATAATAAACACATTATATTCACCAATCATTCTTCTGTTTTGGATTTTTGGTTGTTATCAATATTGCTTTTGTGATTATGTCGGTTATGATTATATTCAGTGTTTTATTAAACAAGTGATATCACTAATTTCTACTATTAGTTTCCTTATACTTTTAACCATTAATAGTTGAACTTTTTCTTCACAATATCCTCACAAAGTAGTGGCTGAAGATTTAAAAGAAAAATTAACGTATGTAATATAAGCTTTTATTTTGTATAATCATTATCATGGTTTACTTTACAACAATATTTCAATCTAAGGTATTTCTATCTTGCTTGCGTTTGACTATTTTTTATAGACTTTGCTCTGCCCCATTATTTTAAGATGAAGTTTAAATTCTATTATTCAATAGTACTCTTATATACTTATCACGATCTAAATAAAACAACTATCCTTCTAAATTAGATTGTTTTAAGGTTAGTAGCTTACATGATATGAATTTTTCATATAGATTTGTTCTTATGATATGTTTTAGACCAAGGTTATCTCCAGGCGATAATTAGATCTATTGTTTTTGATCTTCCTCCAATTCTATAATGGTCTTTCTTCTTTTCTAACTAACTTGTTTACCTTCATCTAGCTCTACTTCCTTTTGTTAAGAAATGATACAATTGCTATATATAAGTGGAATATCATAGTAATATTCTAATAACATCCTTCTTTCTTTAGTTATTGCATGTGGCAAAGAGATTACAAATATGATCATAGTTGTATTCATCAAAACTAATCCTCATTATAAGTAGAGGCTCAATTCCTTAATTCAATTTTTTTCTCTTGATTAGTATCCCTCTATTTCATTATCTAAGATATGTTTATTACGTAATCTTTCTTTCATCTTCCATGATCTTTTATCATTCTATTTAAGGTCCATAATCTTATCTCAATTAAACGGACATCATAATAATATGTGTTGGAGGCTATTCTACTCTAGGAGTAGCTCAAACTTTCCGAGGTTCAAATTCCAAGCTTGATGTTTTCCTTTGAATAAATTGCAGTCTCCTTCTTCTTCTTAATAAATGTAGATCTGAAATGATTTATCAAAGCCAATGGGTTTCAATGTTTTAAAAACTTGAATCCGAAGAATAAGGGTTACTTAAGCCAATTTCAAACTTCTAAGCAATCTTGGCATTAACTCCTATCATAATTTGGTTTGTTGTATAAGGAATGATTGTTTCAATAAATTCTATATATATTCAATTTTAATTATGTTTGTAAGAGCACCAGCCAAGATAATCATTTCTGGTGAGCATTCTGTTGTGTATGGACATAAAGCATTATGTGCAGCCATCAATAAATACACCAAAATTAAAATACACTCAAACAAAGCTAATTCAATAGAGATAAGATGGGGAAATGATTGGCATGAAGTCTTGAATCTAGATTCAAATAATACTAATTCTTAGTTAGCTTAAGTGGCACGCATCTTAAATATCAAACCCTCAATAATAGAAGTGGAATCTGAAGTACCCATTAGTTCTGGATTAGGATCCTCAGCCTCTTTTGCTGTTGCATTATCCAAAGCTATGAATGGATCTATTGAATAAGCAATTGAAATTGAGAATATATTTCATGGTAAGAGGGGAAGCGGATTAGATGTGTAGGTCACTAATCATGGTGGCATATGTATATTTTAGATAGGAAAACCGATTTAGAAAGTTAATCTTCCTATTCAAAATATATTGCTAATTGATTCAGGCGATAGAAAATAAAAAGGAACTGAGGGATCAATTGCAAAAGTTAAAAATTGTGTTGAGTAAAAGGATGGAAGATAAATTTTGAATAGAATTTCAGAAGTAACTGAATAAATAATTAAAGAAGGACTTGTGAAAGAGTTGATATATGAAAATCATGATCTTTTGAATAGGTTAGGCATTTGCACTGATAGGATAAATGATATAATTGTAATCAATCTAATTAGATTTAGAGAATTTGCAAAAGAGAAGGTGTTCCTGCAAAAATGACTGGTGCTGGAGATGGAGGGTTTTGTATTGCGTTTCCAAAAGATGAATAAGAATCTGACTTTTTAGTATCAAAACTGCACAATTATAAAACCTTAAAATCAAATATCGATAAAGAAGGTTGTAAAATAATTTGAGTATTTAATACATTTGTTTTAATATTGACTCATTTTTATTAGTCTTAATAATTTTATCCCTCCAAAACTAAGTATCGTTACTTAATATTTTTATTTAACTTCTTCTATCGATTTGTTTCAATTTGTAGATTTGATTCAGATTAAAATACAACTTGATTAGAATGGGTTAATATGATGTAATGTAATGTAATGAATGATACAAAATATTTAAAATTATATGTGTTTGTATTACATGTCTTCATTTATTAATTTAATTAATAAAATAAAATGCAGATTAGTATTAAAAGCAATGTTCTGCAGCCTATACCTATAAAGAGAAAGATAATAGGGTTGCCAGAAAAAAATACAGAATTCAATGATCTTCTTAATTTAATCTGGAAAGCTGCATCTGCTCCAGCAACACTAGAGTAGATTGAAACAATTAATAAAGTAAGTAAGGGGCGGTAGTTTTGCAAAAACCCTTTCATGTTAATTGACTAGCCAATTTCTGAAAACTCTAAATCTATTCAGGAATTACTAGATGAAATTGAATGATACCCATTTATATATATATATATTGTCACACAACATTTTGAAGTTCATCTATTTATCATTGAAATTATAAGTCCTACTTAAGAATGTCGTTAATATTAAATTAAAAGTCTCTTAAAAACGGGTGTTACAAACATTGGCTAGCGGTGATTCGTTATGTTGGATCAAATTCTAGTAACTTCTTTAGTAAATCTACGAAGTCTTCCATAGTGGCCATCTCTAATTATAAGTTTCTTACCAATTTGAACCTTGGATTGTTCTTAAACTTGATTTATTGAATTCCAAATACAACTCCTATATATCAGTTATATTTTATATTCCAGGATCAGGTAGATTGATATTAAATTCATTCTCATACATTTTCATAGGTTTAAGTTCAAAATTTTAGTCCTACCTAATAAAATAATTCTCACATTTTGGACTATTGGAGATCAACCCAAAGTTGGTACTAATATTAGTGATAAATTATAGATTACATAGAAATTAATCCTAGAATTTTTGAGAGTTGATCAAACGATGATGTCCCTTAGAATAATGGATATCCTAGATATAACTAAGCAGCCACACATCCTAATGACCACATATCAATAGCGCAAGTCTTTTTGTAGCCTAGAATAATCTAGATATACATAATATATTAGACATACCTCAGGTGCTCTATAATACAAACTTTAGATATAATAATATAAATGGATGTTTACTTCAGATGCAGATCCGAAATCAATTATCTGAATTTATTTGGCTGTGTTGCTATAATAATCCTAAAAAGTTACTCAGTAAATAACAGGTTTTCTGGTTTGATATCACAATGTACCCAATTTAAAGAGTGCAAGAATTCTAATCCTGATATGACTTATTTTAAAATATTCTTTATCATGCACAATGAAAGACCCTAATATTTTGTTTCTTGTAGTAATTCTTCCAAATTAAATCCCAATAATGGAAAGACTATGCAAACATGATTTTTAAAAAGGAAATAATCAATCAACTTAATTATGCTTTCATGCTCCTATTTTTTATTCAGCAGTCTAATCAATTTAATTTCTTTCATGGCTTGTAAATTATATGCATTAATATTTTTTATTATTTTGATTGCAAAATTAGAATTATTCTTCTAACATCTATAAACACTACCAAAAGTACCAACACCTAGCCATTCTTTAGCAATATATTAATTGTTTGTCTTTTGATTTACTATAACATCATCCAGTCTTACAATTAGATCATAATTTTCATTATCCAATCCATCATTGTAGACAGCTAAGTTTATCGCATTTAGATACCTGCATTTGGATGAGTAAGAGTTCTAGGAGTCACAGAAATTGTTTCAGCGTACTATAACAATTCTCTGATTTTTGTTGTGACAAGATGAATTGGTTATTTATCCCTTTACAATTGTTTATTATTAAGACTCTCTATTTAACAATCATATAATTAAAAGTGACTCTTTTAAATACCAAATTAAGAAAAGCTGAGTGTGAGGTTAAACATTAAAATCTTTATAATTTTAATAATTCAGAAAAATGCTGGAGAATATAAATGATTGATTCTTGTCTCTCTAATCCAATTCAAAGTTCTTGTATTTTAAAATACAAGGACAATTGGATTAAACTTCCAATTTCTAAAAATATGCTAAAGTTGATAAACTTTCATATTCATAATAAAATGGGTAATGAAATTACTCTTATTATCATTATCTCCATATTATAATATAGTTTTTATGTTCTTACAGATTGATTGATTCTAGTGAAACAATTAAGACTAAGAAATTAATTTATATTATAATATTCTCAAAATTTAGTAATATTATGTTTATAAAATAATTAATGTTAATACTTTTCTTAGTTTATGTTTAAGCGTAATTTACATCAAAATTGCACTTCCATTACCCAAATGCTGATGAATCAATTGCACAATTCACAATCACTAATAAGCATTAAATTGATTTCACTTAAATCTCATAACCATTTTACTTATTTCCTAGATCATATTTGGAAAATTTGCATGTAGATGGCAAAGTCAGAGAATTATATATCAGCTCCACACAAGGTATGATGCCTGAACTTAATGCCCCCTAACATGGTGTGCTTATTATAACGAACGAAGATGCTGATTAATTAATTGCTATTAATCAAGTATCTGAAATTTTTAGAATTGCAAAATACAATATGATCTATGATCAGGCTTATTATTATAAATTCAATGGAGATTAGTCACAACTCTCCTTTATGGGATTTGATGATGACACAATCTAAGTAGGCAAAGTACTTTTGGCACATGATCCCACTGATAACATTTGCATTGATGGAATAGAATTTATTCTACAATATTTTGGATGTAATGGTAAGAAAGGAATAGCTTAGATTATTGATCCTAATACAATATTTAGATCAACCTATTTATCTCTCTAAGCCAAATTTGAATATGATATATCCACCAAAACAGCTACTTAAAAAATTGTACTCCTCATCAAGTACGATACTTAATCCTTGTCTAAGATTTTTAATCTAGATCCCAATCTGACTTATCATTCCTGTCCTGAATTTGATTCTGAAATAATTTAACATTCTACAAGAGCGATAACATATAACTTAAAATCAGCCAAACAATTCAGATTGGGACAGTTAAGCAAAATATAAGATGATACTAATATGATTAAATACTAACCTAAGAGTATCACTTATTATAATAAATTTAGTAACTACTAGAAAGTTCTGTGCTGGACCTTGGTTTGCCTTTGATTCCTATATCCATCAATAAGTGACTGCCTATGAGGATGGGGTTGCTACCATTTTGCTTTATTTTCCACATGAATTTACTCCAATTTATCATACCTTAGAAACAAGTAAAGTAAGTTAAAACTAATTTTTTTGGGAAGGTGAGACAAAAAAAATTATTATTACCGCAAATTTGAATTAAAATGAGACCTTTTTAGTTAAAATTAAGTTTAGCAAAAAATTGAAAAGCTTTGAAGAATACCCTCATGATCCTGAAAGAGGATAGGACATTGTAAGATTATACCCTAATTACAATAGATTACCTCTCCAGTAATTTTCAATGGGGAATTATACTTGACTTCGCATTAGGTTACAAGATAGCCGTATCCAGACTTTTCTATGCCTTTCAACATTCTAACATTTTCATCACTTGCTATGGGATACTTTTTCTTGTAGATTTTAGGTATGGCAGTCGATAAATTCATTCTTAATAAGCCAGAAAAGGGATCGTTGGCTTAGAGATTGTTAAGAAAAATCTTTTCATTAGTATCATTTTGAGTGTAAAATTTATATTGAGAATAATAAAAATATTTTTTATAGATATGATTCGTATTTATTAATCAAGTGTGTTTAGATTTTTAATATTGATATTTTGCGAACATTTAAAAATAAAAATTAGTAAAAGTGAAAGGATATTATTAAAATGAAATAAATATGATGTTGTAAAGTGTTTGCATAAACTAAAATACTGTTAAAGATTCACAAATCATCATGATACATAGAACTTATGGATTGCTATTATTATTCTTATTCTAATTTTTATTATTCTCTTTTGGTTGAATACTCCTTGAACTCAATGATTTTATCTAAATAACATATGATCATTGTAATATACCTCCATTGGAATCATAATCTAGAAAGAATTAAGCAACAAAATCAGCCGTGTTATATGGGTTCTATGTAGGAAATTGAGCTCTCAATTCATCATATTTCAGCACCTTATCCCCATCCGAATCAAACATCAAGAAATCAGCTTCATATGGTTGTAATCCAAGCACTATTCCTAATAGTAATAACACAATCACACGTCTCACCATTTAATTTAATTATTAATAGTATTCGTTATTCCAAGAATTGAGTTCTTTTCAAACGTATTTTTTAAAATATATGAATAAATGAATATCATTTGTACAATATCTATCATTCTTTTTAGAAATAAATAATAACTCAATAAATAACTGTGCTAGGATCCCAGCAAGTGTGATAATTTTCATTTAGTTAATCAATAACCTTAATATCCTCCTCCGAAATTTGAAAATCGAAGATCTCAAAATTCTCTTTTATATACTTAGGAGTCTTTGATTTTGGCAACACAATAAATCCCTTCTGAACAGCCCATCTTAAACTAACTTAGGCAACAGTCTTATGATATTTCTTGGATAGCTCTATCATTTTCTAATTCTGGATCAGTTTTGGGTCATTTCTAGCAATAGGAGAATAGGCTTCAATTAAGATGCCTAATTATATATTACTTAAAATTACTTTGTTATCGACAATATTCAATTGTAGCTTGATCCCAGCATAAGGGATGTACTTCTATTTGGTTGATAACAGGTTTTATTTTACAGTTCAACAAAAGATGTTCAAGATGATGTTTTAAAAAATTGCTAACACCAATATTTTTAATTAATCCTTCCTAAAACAATTACTCTAAAGCTTTATAGGTTTAAAGTCTCACAGTAGCATTGTTAGGACTGTTGAGCTGATTACCTGCAACACCTGGCCAATGAATTAATAATAAATCAAGATATTTTGTATCCAAATCCTGGAGGATTTTTTTGCACGATTTTAAAGTGTTCTCATATCCTTGTTCAGATGAGGCAATCTTAGAAGTTATGAAAAAGTCTTCTCTTTTAGGAACTCTAATATCTTTGCCATTTTGATAGTAAGATGCTGAATCTATATGAGTATACCCACTAAAATAATGTTAATTATAAATCTCATTACACTTGCAAAGCATATTTGATTCCATCCACCAGTTCCTTTCCACTACACTAGTAAGTACCATAACCTATCTATGGGATTTTATTGCCATTATTCATAGTCAAAAGAGGAGCAATTAATTTTTACATTTTATTATATTAATTCACATTCGAACACCATCAAAAAAAGAATGTGCCATAGCCTCTTCTGCTGTAAGTCTTAATTTATGATCATAAATCAACAATTTGCTTATCAGATCCAAGCCTTCCTTTGTAACTAAATGCGCATTCTCAGGATCTATATAAATAGTAAAAGGCTGTTAAGTGTGACTGATAGATATATATATATAATCTTTACATGGGTGGATCAGGGTAGACAAGATCATACTTTTCCAAATATTTAAGGAGATCCTCAGTTCCCAAAACTGCAACAATCTTATCTAGTTATTCATAGACATCTTTGCCTTTGAATAAAGGTTACTTTTGAAATATCATGCTTGCTAATGTACAACCAAAGGCCCACATATCAACACTGTAATCGTATTGTTTATTATTGACTAACAATTCTGGAGCTTTGTAATAGCGAGTTCCTACTCTAGTGTTATATCTCTTTTTTGGATGGTAGAACTCTCCCAAGCCCCAATCAATTAAGTAGAGTGTATCATCTTCTTTAATAATGATATTCGCCATTTTGACATCTCTATGCATTACTCCCTTACTATGTACTTAATTTAGAGCCTTTTAAGTGTTGTAAATACTTTTAGCAATTAGTACATGTATAATTATATCTTTGGTAATTCTAGTTTTCCAAATAGGTGAAGTAAATTCACACTACTTAAATATTAATAAATAAAAGTAGCATTCTGTTTCTTATTTTGATTTCTAATAGCATCTATCAACTACAATGTATTTGTTGTCCCCTTTATAGCTTTCAACACTTGAATTTCTCTATTGATTGCCTGCCATTTCATTGGTTTTAGTTCTTTCATTACCACTGCCTCCCCATCATCTCGAAGTCCTATGAAAACTTAAGAAAATGCTCCTCTTCCTATTTTATCATATTTTGTATATCTTTTGATGTCTCCATCCTTGTAATATAAATATCTGGGGTCCACATCTTTTAGACGCTTATTGAAATTGGCATTCCAATAAACTTTGGATACACGCAGATGATTCTAATCTTTTATTGTGCATTACTTTGTAATAATCATCTTCATAATAGAATATATTCTCGAAATGATTCTAGTGAGGTTTTGTGTTTAATTTACACTATCCTAGAACGGCTAAGACCATCAATATTAGATGCATCATATAAAGATAATTAATATTATAAAATTTCATGTTAAATTGATGAGAGGAAAGTAAATTGTTATAATAAAAATTGCTTAATTCAAAGTATAAACTATGCTATGTTGAAATTAGTAAGAAAAACTACTATGAATTTAAGTTCCCAAATAATTTAGTTTTAATATAAAATACCAAAATGGTTATTGAATTCAAGAATAGAGATAAATAAATGGTATTTAATAAAATTTGAGCATTTTCAAACTTTTTACCTCCTTCTGCTTTTTTCATATGGCCCTTGGTTTTAAAAACCAATGAATAAACCTCAAATCACCTCAAATTTTCAATATTTCCCTATGATTTGAGGTATAAAATAAAATTCAAGAAATATATAAATTAAAATTTGCTTTTAGAATAGAAAATATTATGTAATATTATGGTTATTGCTGAGTGTAGAGCAGTATTATTTATGCTCCTGAACGTACCAGAGGAGGAAATACTTGAATAAAAACCCTCAAATCTATAGCAAATTGAATTAAATAATGAAAAATATTTATCATCATATATAAACTATGATTTTATTTCAATGAATATGTCTCTAAAAGGATTATTCTTTTGTATTTTAACAAATTTATTTACGATAATACGATCAGGATTATAATCCTTGATTATAACAATGTATGATGAAATCTTTTTAATCTGTAAGATCGCATAATTATTTTTGTTTGACCTCTTATCTGACATCTACATCTAAGGAAATTTAGTGATAGTTGATTGGAATTAGGAATCAAATTAATTATATGCAATTTACTATGAAAAAGTAGTAGGAGGATAAATTTGAGATTTCTGTTTAGATTTCTAAAAGCAGAGTCGATAGAATAGGTAATTCAATGAAGTAATGAGATTGAGTGATTTGTTAGCAAGAGTATTCAATTTTGAATTTTAATATTAAAAATGTCAATTTTGAGTGAACATACGATATCAATAAAAAGTGAAACCATAACAATGATGTCGGTTTCACATAGTGCTATAAGTCCATCTATAGCGATCTGTACAATATCTAGAGTGATGCTGTATAATGATTAAGGAGAGAAATTTGATTATGAATTGGCTCGTAATTAGAAACCGACTGCAATAGCATGGCATCCTATTCAGCCACAATTGTCTATAGGGTGGTAGAATGGTAGATTTTAAGATGTATAATTTAGGCACAATAACAATATGGTAAGAGGATACACGTACTGCCAAGGAGGAATCAGCTGTGCATAAAGAAGAAATTAATTTAATACAATATAACACCAATGGATCTAGAATGGTCAGTGCAGATATATCGGGTCTGGTAGTCGTATGGAGAGGAATAACGCCAATGAGTACATACCAAAAAGAAGGTATAATGACAATTTGCATATTTGCTGATTTAAATAATATCATCAAGGCTTAAAATTTATTCTTTTTTGGTGGGAAGTCAGGATTGGTATGTTTGGCTGATGATAGTAAACATTGTTCAGAAGTCTGTAAAGTCGTGGGTAGTATTAAATGCTTGATGATATACGAGAAATATAATTCAGTTATCATTATCACAAGTGGTTTGCTTTTAGTTTAATTTAAAATCAGTACAAGTGAGAAGACATAGCCAGACAAAAAGGTTAAATTATCAATAGCAGGAGAGCCAGAATCATTGTAATCTGTTTGGATTGGATAATGTTTAATAGCAATTTCATCAAATGAAAATATGATTAGAATGTTTTAGTTGGAAGCAGATGAAAATTATGTTATCACTCTGCATGAGTTTTAAGAATAATATCCTAATGAAAAGATATTAAATGATAAGATTACCTGTGTTCAATACAGCAAGAAATCAAAGAATTTAGTAGCTGGAACTAAAGATGGCAGGTTGGTATTTTGGAAAAACTATGCATTGACAGATGAATCTCCAGTTGAAAGTGAGTAGTGGAAGGCATTAAAAATAATTACCCTTAATAAAACAGTCAATGAAATTGCTATTGGTAAGAACAGTGGAGTTATTGCTGCAAGATCAGCAGATTCCGTTAGAATAGTTCAAGAATCTTTGGTTCATGGCAAAATATACGAGAATGTTAGAGTATTGTAAGTAGAACATAATAAAATCTTAATCTATTTTAAAAATGACTCTTAAAATCAGGACAAAGAGAAAGGACCTTGGTCAATGTTTTTATGGGATAGCAAATTTCCTATTAAGTCAATTGATTGTTCTCAGTAACATCTTTTGGTTTAGAGTGCAAATAAGATTGAGATAAGTGAATTTACAAGTAATAAACAAATAAATCTATTTAGATAATTCTTAAATTCTAGCTAAATCGTCATTTGATAGGAAATGTGTGAAGGCTGCTCTATTTTAAGAAGATCTTATATTATTTTATGAATACAAATTTGAAGTAACAAACTTTAAAGGAGTTTAAAAATACTTTGTTGATTTCTCAGAGAGTGATGGAATCATAGCTAATTATGAATTCAACAATAAAACAATGGTCATTTGGACACATAACAATTATTTTAGATTATATGATTTTAGTAGAAGAGAAGCTCAACTTTCAGGATTTAATTGCAAGTTTGAAAATGACAAGGGTCCTTTAGGTACAATTAAATAATGTGCTGTCAATTGTGATGGATCCAATGTGGCTATAATAGCAGATAATCATGGAAATCAAAATGACTTATTTTTTGTTTATAATCCAGAGAACAACAACTTTTAATCATTTGAATTACCATAATACAGAAAAGCTACTTAAATAATGTGGGACTATTCAGATCCAAGGTTCTTTGGAGTTACTACTATCTGCACTAAAATTAAAACAAATAGTGAAAACGATGTTGAAGAGGAATAGGCTGATTTCAGAGCTAAGAAGTTTTTCACTTTCTTTTTCAATCCATAGACAGGAATCAAAGAATAAGATTGTTATGTACTTGATGAAAAACAAGAAGGAGTACTGTCTATTCGTATTCCACATATTAATGTAATTCAGAAAAAAGAACAATCATATAGAATTTAAGATATCCTCATGAATGATTTCACTGGCTTAGAAAGAGCGGATGAACCAACCAAAAGAGCTGTCATTAATTTCTCCTATCATTTATCTTGTGGTAATTTGGATGAGGCCTATAAATCTGTAAAGGCTATTCAAAATCCAACAGTCTGGGAAAAAATGGCTTAGATGAGTGTCAAAACCAGAAGATTGGATGTCGCTGAAATTTGTATAGGAAACATGAGATTCGCTAGAGGTGCTAAGGCAATTAGAGAAACAAAGAAGGAACCTGAATTTGAAGCTTAATTAGCTATGGTTGCTATTCAATTAAATATGATCTCTGAAGCTGAAAAACTATATTATTAATGCAAGAGATATGATTTACTCAATAAATTGTATTAGGCATAAGGATAATGGGAAAAGGCATTGGAAATCGCAGAGAAACACGACAGAATCAATCTCTTATCAACGTATTACAAATTGGCTAAACAATATGAAATTTCCAAGGAGTGGGATAAGGCAATCCAATATTATGAAAAGTCAGGTAATGCACAAAAAGAAATACCTAGAATGTTTTATGAGGCTGATGAATTATAATATTTGGAAGGCTACGTCCTATAAAAGAAAGACCCAGTGCTTTATAAATGGTGGGGTAATCATCTAGAGTCATAGGAACAATACGAAGAAGCAATGAAGTTCTATAGAGATTCAAATGATGCCTTGGGTATTGTCAGAGTGTTATTACACCAAGATAATGTGAGACATGCCAAAGAGACTTGTAATGATAAGAATGATCCAGCAGCACATTACTTCTTAGCCAAATATCTAGAAGCCAAGAACATTATCCCTGAGGCCATTTAATATTATACAAAGGCTTAATACTATAGTGAAGCCATTAGATTGGCAAAGGAGGCCAATTTAATTTCGGATGTTACTGCTATTTCATTGTAAGCACCAAAGTTGATTATGATTCAATCAGCTATATATTTCGAATAAAAGAAAATTATTGATAAAGCAGTTTTACTTTACATGAGAGGAGGACAATTACAAAAAGCGTTGTAGTTGGCTCAAAAAGAAAAATTGACAGATTATGTGAAGAAGATCAATTAAGAAATTGCACTTTAAAAATAGGAAACGGTAGACCTAACCTTTACTAATACTGGTTCATTGAAGGAAGCTCCATCACAATAAAAATTAGGTAATCAATAATAGCCATAATAATAATCTACTTAATCAAGGGATAAGGCACCACCTCCAGGATCATTACAAGATTTAATCAATAAAAAATAGTTTGAAAAAGTCTTAGAAATGTGTGATAGTTAAGGTTTATAGATAACTGATGATTTGGTTAAACAAATGTTAGATGGTCTAGATGACAAAAGAAAGAAGGAAGTTTAATTGCTTATTGCTGAGAAATCAAAGAAAATGGGCAATTTCGAACAAGCCTCTAAAATGTATATACAGATGGGAGAAAGAGTTAAAGCCATGAAGGCTCTTTGCAAATTGGGTGATGTTGAAAAAATAATTGCCTTTGCTAATAATGCTAGAATGGCTGAAATCTATATTCTGGCTGGTAATTATCTTTAAACTGGTGACTGGCATAAAACACCTGAATTGATGAAACACATTATACAATTCTATAGTAAAGCCAAAGCATTTGATCATTTGGCTAATTTCTTTGAAGCATGCTCTTCAGTCGAAATCGATGAATATAGAGATTACGATAAGGCTTGTGCTGCTTTAAAAGAAGCCATCAAATATTCAGATAAATCAACAAACCAATAGAAAACATAATAATTGTAATAGAAATTAAAATTAATCAATGATTTTGTTCAAGCCAAATAGAAGTCTCCATAAGAAATGTTATAACTCTACTATAAGTTATTAAATGATGTATTTATTTATAGTATAAATTTAGAGTAACATCGAATATGCAGTGAGATAAGGAGATATCTTTGCTGAATTAATCGAATACTATTATGCTCAAGGGCAATATGAAAAGGCTTATGAGGAAATGCAGAAAATGCAGAAGAAATCCATTGTACTCAATCCTTATTTAGATTAAGAATTAGTATAAATTTTACTTAATTTTAGATACAAAAAGTTATGAATTATATGAAATAAAAAGTAGGTAGTCAATAATAACAATAATAATAATCATAGTAAAATAAAAAATAACCATTTGGAAGATAATAGGAGTAAAATGAAGATGATTTCCAAGAAGAGGAAGTTATTGATGATGGAATATGAATCATATCAATAAATTAATTATTTGTTATTCAAAATCTATTTTATAAGTCTATTTTTATTATAACATGAATAATAATGATTCACCTTCTATTATCATTGATAATGGATCAGCCTTTTGCAGAGTTGGCTTTTCATCAGATAGAATGCCAAGATGTTCTTTCCCCAGTCCTGTTCAAAGAATGAAATGTAAACTTGAAATTTACTAGATTCGAGAGATCAAATATAAGAGGATTACATAATTAAATATCCTATATTAAATAGCAAAATTGTAGATTTTGATACCATGGAGACTGTCTGGCACAAAGCATTTTTTGAATATTTAATGACTAATCCTGAAGATTCTTCAATTTTAATTACATCATAATTAAACACTTCAAAAAATGAAAAAGAAAAAACTACACAGATAATGTTTGAAACTTTCAATATATCGAAATTCATAATCTAAATATAATCAATTCTATCATTATTTTCCAGTGGAAAAACAACAGGATTTGTTGTTGACTCAGGTAATGATACTACTTATTTTGTACCTATTTATGAAGGATATAAATTAGATATTAAAGATAATTTCTGTAATATTGCCGGTAAATCCTGTTCAACTTACTTAAATCATTTAATTACACAGTCAAATTAGAAAAGAGTAGGAAATTTAGAAATTCTTGATTATATAAAAGAAAAGTATTGCTACATTACTTTAGATAAAGAATAAGAATTACAGAAACAGTAGTAGAATCTAATTCAGGCAATTAGTTATGATTTGCCCGATGGTTCTCATTTAAAATTAGATATTTAAATCTTCTTAGCACCTGAGATAATGTTCAATCCTAAATTGTATGACAATTCTAGTATTTTTGGATTTCATTAGTTAGCCTTGAATAGTATAGGGTAATGTGATTCAGATTTGAGAATATAATTGCTTAAACATACGATGATATCTGGAGGCAATTCTCTAATTCGTGGATTCTCAGAACGATTTCACTATGAATTTAGCAAAATTAATAATTACAGATATTCTTAACAACTGAATTTCATAAAAAGTGAAAAATTCTCTGTTTGGATTGGAGGATGTATTATGACTAATTTGGCTTAAATTTCAAGTGATTGGATATCTAGAAATGATTATGATGAATATGGGCCAAATATAGTATAAAGAAAGTGCTTTTGAAATTTTATATGATTATTAATTGGTATTATAGTATTTAATAAATAAATAAGTTCTACAAATGTTAGATCATTATTATTTTTTACAAGTCAAAAACATTTAATGTGAGCAATCTTAGGTCCGAATTCTTCATATTCATGTTTTGTTATCCAAAATGGTTTAAAACTCGTTAATGTAGATAAAATAGATCCTCCAATCCAAGTTGAATTTAATCTATTTGGAGGTACAATAACCCTTGTTTAAGTTGGTGACTGAACCAAATTTTCAATTTCCTTAAGTAATCGTTCTTAAAGTCCAGGGAAGAGAGTTGTTCCTCCAGTAATTACAATATTATTATAAAGCTATTGTTATATATCTCTGTCAGATGTAAAGATAGACTAATATGTTATTTCATGAATGCCTGGCAGTTCATATCCAGCCTTCGCAGGATTGAATAAAATTTCTGGACATTTGTATTTTTGTTCTTTAATTGAAATTTTATTTCCATCAGGTAAAATGTATGAACTATTATGGGATGTATTTCCTTAATATTTATTCTCCTCTGCAATTGGATCTAAAGCCACATAACATAAGGATTCTTTAATAGCTTTTGCTATTTAATTTCTTTAAAATGGAGTGTAAATTTTGAGAAATTCCTCCTTTAATGTTTGTGACATATAATTAGTGCAGTTGCTTCCAGCTATATCTAATTTCGAAAGTTATTGTCTCAATTGGAATCCTTCATAAATTGGTACACAATATGTTGCTCCTTCACCTGAATCTAAAATCACACCTGTAGTTTTGCCTAATGAATACAATGAGAGCACAGTCTAGTTTGAAATGTGAAGAAAAGGAACTTCAAAATTTTCAAACATTATCTATGTCATCTTTTCTTGATTGATTTTAGAATTACAAGGCGCTTCTGTCAATAATACAGGATGATTAGAAGGTGAAATTTTTAATTGGACTTCAAAAATATATCTCCAAATCTACTCTATAGATTCCCAATCCATTATTTACCCATTTTGAATTGGATAACAAGGTTAATTATTGTATTAGTTTTCTTCTATTTGATTGCCAATTAAAAATTTAATCGTTTAAGATTCTTGTACTTTGTCAACTCGAGTTGGAAAACAGCACCTCGGAGCCGCTTCTCCTACAATTCCAGCTCTTATGTTACATGAAGAATTTTCAATTACAACAGGAGGATGAGATTCTATCATAATTTTATTTGTAAAAATTTGATTAAACAATTTAAGTTAGATGGAGTTTAAAATTATAATAATATGTTTTATGGACCCAAAAATTCATACGCATTAAGTAATCAATTTCTGTTCATATATTAACTTAGAATAATCCTATTTTTTCTAAAATTGATTAGTATCAAAAATGTAATTTATGAATTAAATCAAACCATAATACTATTCAAATAGGATGTTATCAATTCTATTCTCTAAATAACAAATGGTTTAAATAAAATATTAAGATATAGATAACATTTTTTCGTAAAGGTGTATTACTTAATCGAGATTCTCAGCCTATTAATTTGAATTCATCATAATGTACTTAATTTGTTATCTCTTTAAAGAATAAATTATGATGTCGAATTGACCGGCAATCTTAATTTGGTATTTTACTCAATTTACAATGTAATAATTATGTAAAGTAATTATTAAGATAAATAGATCTAACTTTATCATCTAAAAGTTATAAGCAAGACTAATTAAATTCCATATTAACTATTAATATAGGAAAATGATTAAAGGAAACTGAGCAAGATTTATTTTTATTCTATTCTAAACCTGGAATTTTTGGATTGAAGAGTAGATGATCCTAATTTTTAACCAAGATACGCCTTGAAAAAGATATTGATGTTATACTAAATAAAAAAGTCGAAAAGATTTTAATAAGAAAGATAATTGAAAATTCTGTTTTAATAATCCAAACAAGAAAATTGATAATACTATAGACACATTATAATCAATAAAAAATCACTTTTTATCAATAATAAAGAGACATATATCAGTGATTTATTTAAGGTTTCTTTAATTCCTTTTGGAAAATCTGATACTTTTGAAATAACTATTAGATATATGTTGTTATTTATAAACTAACATCTTTAATACTATTATAAATAGATATATTTAAGCAAAGATAATTATTGATTTAATCTTTTAGAAAATAGAAAAATTAAGTTGCAATAATAGAAAAGGAGATGATAAAGAGTAAATCTATTTTCATAAGTTTATTAAAATTATTTACACTTTTTTTGTAAAACTTTAAATTGAAATGATAATTGAATTACTATAATTAAGTAAAAACTACAAAATGTATAATTTCCCAATTTATACACATTCAAATAATATTACTCATAAATCGTCTGATCGTTTTTTATATTAATATTTCCTTTTGAGATCGTTTTCCCATTTTTGAAATACTAAACTTTATTGCTCTACTTTTTTCCTCTCTTCCTTGCTCATTTTCATATATTTAGATTTTTGGAATTCTAACTGCTGTTTTCTTATTTTATATAATTATATGTCATCCTCTTATGTAATATCTAAATTTATTATGTTCAAGTACAATTTGGTACACGAATTAAGCTGAGATCAATTTCTTCTGCTGCAATGCTCTTTAATGAGATTAGCAAGACGAAAATAATCAATAGAGTCTTCGACATATAATATAAATAAATAATGAAATTTAATACTATTGTTTAATTCTAGAATTTTGATTTATTATTTTAGGATTCTATTATCAACTTAATGAACTAATTTTAACTTACCAAGACTGTCCATGGTGATATTCTTTTCATTATATGATATTATTAGGGTCGAAATTATCATTATATAATTAATGAGATCAACTATAAAATTAATGGAAAATATTTGTTTTGAGTTGACTTTTAGTTCTTAAAGGTAATTGAATTGGAATTACTTTTTAATTTTATTTTATTATACTGCAATTATAATGGCTATTATTAAAATTAAATATAATAATAACCATCAGTTGATAAAATAATAAAAGCAATAAGATTAATTTTGTAATATTTGCATGAATGCGTCAAGCTAAATAATTTTATATTCAATTTATCATCCTAAAATCAAATGTAAGCTTAATATCCAGCAGTGGTAATAGATAATGGTTCTGGTTATTGTAAAATAGGTATAGCGGGAGATGATGCTCCAACAAGTTGTTTTCCAGCTATTGTTGGAAGATCAAAGTAAAACGATGGTATTTTTTCAACATTTAATAAAGAGTATTATGTGGGAGAAGAAGCATAAGCAAAAAGAGGAGTTTTAGCAATAAAAGAACCAATTCAAAATGGAATAATAAATAGTTGGGATGATATAGAAATAATTTGGCATCATGCCTTTTACAATGAATTATGCATGTCTCCTGAGGATTAACCTGTTTTTATGACTGATGCTCCGATGAATTCTAAATTTAATAGAGAAAGAATGACTTAGATAATGTTTGAAACTTTTAATACGCCATGCTTATATATTTCCAATGAAGCTGTTTTATCCCTTTATACATCTGGCAAAACTATTGGTTTGGTAGTTGATTCAGGAGAAGGAGTAACTCATTGCGTACCTGTTTTTGAAGGTCATTAAATACCTCAAGCTATTACTAAAATAAATTTGGCAGGAAGATTATGCACTGATTATTTAACGCAAATACTCTAGGAATTGGGATATTCATTAACAGAACCACATCAAAGGATTATAGTTAAAAATATTAAGGAGAGGCTTTGTTACACAGCATTAGATCCACAAGATGAGAAGAGAATTTATAAAGAAAGTAATTCTCAAGATAGTCCTTATAAATTACCTGATGGGAATATTTTAACAATTAAAAGCCAGAAATTTAGATGTTCCGAAATTTTATTTTAGCCTAAATTGATAGGATTGGAAGTAGCAGGAATTCATCACTTAGCATATTCTTCTATTAAGAAGTGTGATCTTGATCTTAGGTAAGAACTATGCAGAAATATTGTTTTATCTGGAGGAACCACTCTTTTTCCAGGAATCGCAAACAGATTAAGTAATGAATTGACTAACTTGGTACCATCTTAATTGAAGATTTAAGTTGCAGCTCCACCTGACAGGAGATTTTCAGCTTGGATTGGAGGGTCTATCTAATGTACACTATCTACATAGTAACCTTAATGGATTAAAAGATAAGAATATGATGAATAAGGTCCATCTATTGTTCACAGAAAATGTTTCTGAAAATTTATAAAAAATTGTTAAATTTTTAATAAATCTTCGATTTTTTACCTTTAAGGAAATATCATTAAATTATTCTATTAGAAGAGATTTCTCTGTTAACTCTGATCGAAACTTTCTATCATACTATTACAATTCATTAATTATTTATATTAAATACTGTTTTGGATTGTATATTATTAATTTGTAAATATCAATTATTTTAGATTCAAAAAGTATTTATGAACTTTCTTTAATAGAAATTTATCAGATGATTTATCCTTTACAATCAAAGAATTTATTATATATCTTTAGTTCTCTGTTCTCAAATTAAATTTATTTATCCAAAATCATTAGCTATAAATATCTAAATTTATTTATTTTAAGTGCAAACTACAATTTGATAAGCAGAAAATTTTGAACTTTTTATAAATATGGAGGATGATAATTAACAAGTAGTTGAAAACTTCAAAATGGGAACAAAATAATAACATAGCAAAACCAACCTAATTATTTTTATTATAAGGGTAGTTATTCATTTTCTCATTATCTGCAACCTAATTAATTGGATAACAATAAATTCAAAAGTATATTTTAAATGACCAGACAAATTTGGTTAACCTCAGAATTTTGAGTTTAGGGGATTATAAGGTTTATATTATAATTAGAAAATATTTGCAGTATATTTAAAATTGAATAGGAAAAAATCCTTTTAGAATTTGATACCCAATATTTAATTATGGTTTTGTGCTCCATTTGTGGAAGAAAAAAAGAGGAGAAATTATATACAATTTTATTGGATAGATATAGAAAAACTTACCTTGAATTGAAGAGAGTGGAAGAGAAAAGATAATTTCTAAAGAAAAATTATAAAGAGTATTGTCATTTAGGATGCATAGTGTTTTTTCTATAGAATGTTCAAATAATTTAGGAGAAATATTATCTAGCTAAAGATAAATGCGTTACAGACTATATATTTTTTGGATTGGATTCTATACACAAAAGCAAACAACTTATAGATTGTTCTATTTGCGATTAAGGTTTAAATAATGTGTAAGCTCCTCAAAAGAAGGCTTCCATTAATTGTTCGCATCATAAATGCAAAATGCTATATCACATCGATTGCATCATTTAAGTTAAAAAAAGAATAACCTGCACGAAAGCAAGGATCAATTTCTACTGTAATTAGCATTTTGATAAAAATGAACTATAAGCTGATTGGAACTAATGGGAATCTATAGCGTATAATTTAGTCCAAGAAAATATCCATATCAAATAAGAAGAGGCTTTTAGAGGGGAAATCAAATACTTAATTGTCTCAGTTGATGATCCATTTTAGACAATAGGAGAAAAACTAGATTAAAATTCCTTTAAAAGATTGGATGAAGATTTAACTAAAAAGTTGAAAGTTTAAAAAAAAGAAACAAAGGTTGAATAGGAAAAAAAGAGATAGAAATTTTGGGATATAAGCAAAGATTTTAAATCCTAGTATGAGTTTGGTCCAAGACCAATGTTTTAAATTGATTACCAAGCGAAAAAAAAGGAAGAGATGTTAGTTGCGGTAGATGAAGAGGAATAATAATAATAACCGATTAAAAAAGCGATTATGGAAGAAATCATCATAACAGATGATGGTATCGAAATTAATAAGATAGAAAAACCAAAAAAAAAGGCTAAGCCTGTTTAAAAAGTGTAAGAATCAAATGTGAAAGTTAATAACACTTATTCAAAAATCAAAACAGAATAAATAGAAATTGATAAGGAAGAACAAAAGACGTATTAATAAACTTAAGAAAATGGTGATGTTTCACTTGATTAGCTACTGAGTTTTGTTAGAGAAAAGAAAAGTAGTATCCCAACTATTCCAAATTATTTTGAGTAAAGAAACTAATATAGAGAGGTTGTAGAAAAGTAAAAAAACAATAAAGAATAACAAGAAAAAGATGAAATGAGAGAATTAAATGAAATGTAATAATTGCTTAAAAAAAAAATGGAACTATCTGATAAAAGAGCAGGAATATTAAATGAAAATAATTAACAAGTGTCATCTTTGAACTCTTAATTTAAAAATAATACTAATGAAATACATAACAATGGTAATAATCATAAAAGCGCTACTACTAATTTTAATAGTAATTCTACTAATTATAAATCTAATGATAATGGTGTTATTAATCAAAATAGTAATATTAATTGCTGTATTATTAGCAATAATAACAACCCTATTAATAATAATGATTAAGAAGGATAAAAAAAGGTTTTACTTTAAAAAGAGCCTTTGAAATAAAAACAAATACCTAATGCTGATATGATTGAAAATGATAAACAGAATTCTAAATTAACCAAAGTTGATGATTATTCAAGTATGTCTGCTTCAGAATTGTTAAATTTTTTATTAAAAAATTAATAATAACAAAATAGAACAAAAAATCGTAGAAAAAATGAAACAACAAGAGCCCTTTAAGCATAACATGAAATCATTTATTATCCATAATCTGACGAAGCATGGGAAGAAAATCTGGAAGGATGGTGGAATAAGGTTGAGGAAACATATTTTAATCCAAAATAGGATATCTACTCAACAATAGAAAAATTTAAGAAGACTAAAGATTCTGATAAACAATTTCAAGAAAATTTGAAAGTGCTTTTTGAGATTAGAAATGGAAACATTATGTACGCTGAATATAGCTTATAGGATGATGAATTATATGAGCCAAAACTACAAGAGGATTAAGAATACAATTTTAAATTCTAAATGTTTAAAAATAAATTTTATACTTCGGAAGGAGATGAAGATATTTATGACAGGTAGGGATAAAAATTAGTACTAGAAAACTTAACAGTTATAGAACCATAGAGGTAATCAGAAAATTCTGTTTTCGATTAATTTTCAAACGACAAAGATAGTTAAGTATATGTGGATTATTATTTTGAAAAATATTACGAAAATGAACTCGAAAAATTGAAATTTCAAAATTAAATAGACATTAACTATTTGAATTAGTAATCTATTAAGGAGAAAGCAAAAATTTCTATTAGCAAGCAAGGACATGTTTAATTAGACAAGTTGCGATATTATTAATTATTGAAAAACACAAAGTTGGGGATGAAACAAATAACAGATGAAGAACATTAAATGAGTATAAAAAAAAAGATAGATCTTTTAAGTAGTTTAAGAACAGATAATTTTTTTGGTAAATGCAATCCTTCTTAATTAAAATAAGGCTAAAAGGATGAATTAGCAAGAGAGACATGTTGTAAAGTCTGTTTTAACTATCAATTAATTTAATTAGATAGTAATAATGATTTATCATACTGTGGTACTTGTTTAGCAACTTTTCATAAACATTGTTACAACACAACAGATTAGTTTGAAAATTGTGATCAGTGCAAATCATAAAACAATTCATAGGTCTGCTATATTTGCCAAAAATGCTATACAGGAATACCTCTGAGAGAGATTGAATAATATTGGGTTCATATCACTTGTGCATTACTATGTGGATTATTAGAATTTAATTAAACATAATTTAAACTGAAAAAAGGCATCATATAATAATCTTAAAGTCCATGTATGATTTGTGAAGAAAAAATTGGTGTTTAATTGTCATGTAAGGAATGCGATAAGTAAATGCATTTGTTTTGTGCCTTTTTATGGGGGTTTGAAATTACTATACAAACCGAACCAGATTGTCTTGATCCTTATATATCAACTTATTTCTTGTGCCCTAAACATTTTGAATATAGCGAAAAAGATATTCTAAAGCAAACATACTATAGATAGCATGGAATTAATTTTAATTAAGCAGGATGCTTTGAAACATTAGAAAATTTCATAAAATGTAAATTGATTGCACATTAGAAAGTAATAAATAGAATTCAGAATATGCTCTAAATATGAGGATTAAATATTTATTTTAAGTTTTATTATATTAATCAATAAGTTAGTTTACTTCTCAAACTTTTATTTCAACTCTTTCAATTTTAATTAATTTAATTTCTTGTTAAATTTAAAAATGTTGATTATCTTAGCTTACTTGAGAATTTAAATAAGAATAAAATATCTCCTATATTTTTATATATTTTGGCTGGCATATTTTTTGATTATCTTTAATATTTTTAATTCTGTTAAATTTCTTCATTTTAGGGTAAAATTCGTTTTTATGGTTCCTGAGAATTATATTCTTCTCATTTTTGATGATAGTTTATTTCTCTTAATTAAATTCTTATTCTTTATCGTGCTTATAAAATTTAGCTCTCCATTTCCTCCAATTTAACCTTAATTTTTGAATATTTATAATAAAATTCTCTAATATTTTTGAAATTCAATTTTTATGAGGGTTATATATTTTGGATTATTCATTTCAAACAGGTACCATCTGTGGTTTTTGTAGGATTTGAATATATTTTCTAATAAAAATTACATTCATTCTTAATTCTTAAAAAAGAGGCAGAAACTTATTATTTTTATTTAGTTATAATCATTTCATATTGTAATTAAAAAATTATAAATAATTTTATGCAATGATTCAGTTTATATTTGTAAATAAATATACACATTTAAATCAAAATATCTAGCAACATTTACAAATTAATGTTTTTTTTTTTTATTGCTTATTCTCTTGTAAATTAGTGGATGGTGTCTGATTAACTTATTTTATATCTATGATATGATCATTTTACTAAACTTATACTATATTTTAAACTTTCTAATCTTTATATTGTTATTTTTCGTTTTTACTTTCATCAGCTTAAGTTAGATTATAATCAGTTATTTAATCATTTCCTTAGCTTTAGTTTTTATATAATAAATCTGTTTTATCATCTTATAAATATTAGCTTTATTCAATCATATCTTGAGTTTAATTCTGGTCTTCAATTTCCTAGTATTTTTCAAATCTGTTGGTATTTTAACCTGATTTATAATCTAAATTATCATTTATTTACATTTCTTTAAATTTATTTTATTGGTTTTGATTTTTTTAATTAATATCTAAAGTTGGATGATTATTTTCATTTTATTGAGAATTTTTATTTTCAATAACAATATTATTTATAATCTAAGTATTACTTATGTTAGTTTGTTATTGGTTTTGTTATAGTGAATCCAATGATTTTGGATTTGTTTCGAACTAATTAATATTATTAGTATCTTTAGAACTAGAAGATGACTGAAATACATTTTGAACTATTAACCCAGCAAATATTGAATCATCATTATTGCTTATTTAAACTTAAGAAATTTATTCAGGTTATTATTAATTTGTTTAAATTTAAAATTATTAATCTACTACGGCTGGGTTTTATTTTTATTAATCATGTTACTATTAAGAATATAAGGCTTATGATTCTTGAAATGGTGTGTTTGTTTATGGTTAAATTTAATCAACATTCTTTTAATCTTAATTAAATATAACTTATTCTTATGAACTCAAAACTTACTTTTCGATAGGTTTTTATAAGATTTGAGATTAGTATTATTACTGATAGTTTTAGATAGTAGTAGTTTAAAGAATTATTTCTGTTTCTTATTAAAATTTTCCTCGTTGTTCAATATATTCTTAATGATTTTCAAATGATTATTAGTTATGATGTTCAATCACAGGCTATACTTATTGTTATTTTTAATGAATAATTTCCTTCTCTTATTAAATTTCAACTTATTGTTCAACATGTTCTTAATGATTTTCTACTTATTCATAATGATGTTATTCAACCACTTGCTCTACTTATTGTTATTCTTAATGGATAATTTCCCTTTCTTATTAATTTTCAACTTATTATTCAACATGTTCTTCATGATTTTCTACTTATTCTTAAAGATGTTATTCAATCACATGTTCTACTTAATGGATAATTTCCTTTTCCTATTAATTTTCAACTTATTATTCAACATGTTCTTCATGATTTTCTACTTATTCTTAATGATGTTATTCAATCACATGTTCTACTTAATGGATAATTTCCCTTTCTTATTAATTTTCAACTTATTATTCAACATGTTCTTCATGATTTTCTACTTATTCTTAATGATGTTATTCAACCACGTGCTCTACTTATTGTTATTCTTAATGAATAATTTCCTTCTCTTATTAAATTTCAACTTATTGTTCAACATGTTCTTAATGATTTTCTACTTATTCTTAATGATGTTATTCAACCACTTGCTCTACTTATTGTTATTCTTAATGAATAATTTCCTTCTCTTATTAAATTTCAACTTATTGTTCAACATGTTCTTAATGATTTTCTACTTATTCTTAATGATGTTATTCAATCACATGTTCTACTTAATGGATAATTTCCTTTTCCTATTAATTTTCAACTTATTATTCAACATGTTCTTCATGATTTTCTACTTATTCTTAATGATGTTATTCAACCACGTGCTCTACTTATTGTTATTCTTAATGAATAATTTCCTTCTCTTATTAAATTTCAACTTATTGTTCAACGTGTTCTTCATGATTTTCTACTTATTCTTAATGATGTTATTCAACCACTTGCTCTACTTATTGTTATTCTTAATGAATAATTTCCTTCTCTTATTAAATTTCAACTTATTGTTCAACATGTTCTTAATGATTTTCTACTTATTCTTAATGATGTTATTCAACCACTTGCTCTACTTATTGTTATTCTTAATGAATAATTTCCTTCTCTTATTAATTTTCAACTTATTATTCAACATGTTCTTAATGATTTTCTACTTATTCTTAATGATGTTATTCAATCACATGTTCTACTTAATGGATAATTTCCTTCTCTTATTAATTTTCAACTTATTATTCAACATGTTCTTAATGATTTTCTACTTATTCTTAATGATGTTATTCAACCACTTGCTCTACTTATTGTTATTCTTAATGAATAATTTCCTTCTCTTATTAATTTTCAACTTATTATTCAACATGTTCTTAATGATTTTCTACTTATTCTTTATGATGTTATTCAATCACATGTTCTACTTAATGGATAATTTCCCTTTCTTATTAATTTTCAACTTATTATTCAACATGTTCTTAAAAATTTTCTACTTATTCATAATGATGTTATTCAATCACATGTTCTACTTAATGGATAATTTCCCTTTCTTATTAATTTTCAACTTATTAAGCAACATGTTCTTAATGATTTTCTACTTATTCTTAATGATGTTATTCAACCACTTGCTCTACTTATTGTTATTCTTAATGAATAATTTCCTTCTCTTATTAATTTTCAACTTATTATTCAACATGTTCTTAATGATTTTCTACTTATTCTTAATGATGTTATTCAATCACATGTTCTACTTAATGGATAATTTCCTTCTCTTATTAATTTTCAACTTATTATTCAACATGTTCTTAATGATTTTCTACTTATTCTTAATGATGTTATTCAACCACTTGCTCTACTTATTGTTATTCTTAATGAATAATTTCCTTCTCTTATTAATTTTCAACTTATTATTCAACATGTTCTTAATGATTTTCTACTTATTCTTAATGATGTTATTCAACCACTTGCTCTACTTATTGTTATTCTTAATGAATAATTTCCTTCTCTTATTAATTTTCAACTTATTATTCAACATGTTCTTAATGATTTTCTACTTATTCTTAATGATGTTATTCAACCACTTGCTCTACTTATTGTTATTCTTAATGAATAATTTCCTTCTCTTATTAAATTTCAACTTATTATTCAACATGTTCTTAATGATTTTCTACTTATTCTTAATGATGTTATTCAACCACTTGCTCTACTTATTGTTATTCTTAATGAATAATTTCCTTCTCTTATTAATTTTCAACTTATTATTCAACATGTTCTTAATGATTTTCTACTTATTCTTAATGATGTTATTCAACCACTTGCTCTACTTATTGTTATTCTTAATGAATAATTTCCTTCTCTTATTAAATTTCAACTTATTGTTCAACATGTTCTTAATGATTTTCTACTTATTCTTAATGATGTTATTCAATCACATGTTCTACTTAATGGATAATTTCCCTTTCTTATTAATTTTCAACTTATTATTCAACATGTTCTTACTGATTTTCTACTTATTCTTAATGATGTTATTCAACCACTTGCTCTACTTATTGTTATTCTTAATGAATAATTTCCTTCTCTTATTAATTTTCAACTTATTATTCAACATGTTCTTACTGATTTTCTACTTATTTTTAATGATGTTATTCAATCACATGTTCTACTTAATGGATAATTTCCCTTTCTTATTAATTTTCAACTTATTATTCAACATGTTCTTAAAAATTTTCTACTTATTCTTAATGATGTTATTCAATCACATGTTCTACTTAATGGATAATTTCCTTTTCCTATTAATTTTCAACTTATTGTTCAACATGTTATTCATTATTATTTATTTTTATTTCGTTATTTAAATCGATAATTTTTTTCACTTTTAGTTATATATCTTTTTATTATCCTTCCAAACCTATATTATCTTATTAATTTGTTTCTTCAACTTATTCATTTATTATATTTGCAGGTTATTCATTTTTTATTTCTAATTTTTAATATATTTCCTTCTCTTATTTTTTATTTTCATTCCCTTCCATTTCTACTTATTTTTCTTGCTCCTAGTTTTATTTCATTATTTCATTAACCTCATTTTATTCATCTTATATATTTTAATTTTCTTCTATATTTTAATCATCTATCTCATCATACTCCATTAAACTAACATCCTTGTAAGGAGATTTATCATCATCATTTACATCATTTTCCTTAACAGACTATAAATTATCTCCATCATAATCTGGATTAACTGATTCATTTACGTTTTCAGTTAGTGATTAATTTGTTTAACTTCTATATTAAAATTATTCTTCATTCAATATACTATCCTAATTATTTGCTTCTGTCGTATCTTAATTATAATTCTCTTAAATTTAATCTTATTCTATAATTGAGTTGTTTATATCTGTTGTTTTATCAAACTAATTTGATACTTATGAATTAGTATCATCTTATGATTTTATTACACCTTGACCCTTAGTTTAAACTTATTCTTTTTATTGTTCCACTTTTTGTTTATCCTGCTGTTTACCAGGTTTTAAAGTTTATTTTTTTGAATTCTTATTTTAAGTAGAATCTTATTTATTTGTCAATTCAGCTGGTTGCTTAAGTTTTCCATCGTCTAATTTTGTAGTGATTGATCTTGTTGTAGTTCGAACAACTTTAGTTGATTTGGCAGCCTATGCTGACTCAGAAGTTTTTTCAAGCAATGAATCAGTGTTTGCAATTTTCTTTTAAGGAGGCTCATTTGCTTTTTAGGTTTATTAAACTCTTAAATTAAATAATATATTACGGTTGTTTCTTAATAGTCGAAGATGTTAGCTTGGTCGTTGATTAATTTGTACTTTCTTTCTTCAATTTAGGAGCAGGGGCATTCTTATTAGCAGTATTTGACATCTGGGTTTTATTTATGAAATATTTAATTTCAATTATAGAAATTCAAAAATATAAAGAAATACTGTTAATATTACATAATCTGAAGTGTTATATAAAGAAAAATGAGAGATTGCTGACATATTTTATCATTTTAAGCTAATAGATTTTCGATATATCATGGTTGAATAAATTATGAAAACAAATGATGCTGAATGAAATATAGTCCTCATTTAATATTTTATTCAAATGAGAGTTATCATTAATAATATTGCTTTTATTAACTGTTTTATTTATATTAATTATTTTATTCATTAAATTAATCATTTAGAGAATTCTTCTGCTTAAAATTTCTAATATTAAGACTGTTCGTGATGTATTTTTAATTAATGAATAATTAAAAAAATAACTAACAATTAAAGAATCAATATGGTTTAAGGAATATATTCATATGTTTTCATTTTTTCTAAATTTTCGAATCTAAGTAAGTTAGTATTTTTTACTATTAATAGAACTTGAAAAATCAAGATTTTATAGAATTTTAAACTGTCTTGCTACAAATTACTTATTAAATCTATCTTTTTAGTTGTTTAAACACCTGGACATACTGAGTATTAAGTTTAATATAATGGAGAAATGAATTTTCTTTAATAATTTTATTTATTATTTTATTCTATTGTGAAAAAATATAATAGAATAAAATTTTATTTACAGCCTTGTTTATATCAAAAGAGTACTTAAAATTAATGTAGGTCTAAAAGCTATAAAATGCTTAGAATTAAATCTAGAGAGAAATTTAGTACTTTATATTCTAGGATTTGGAAAATGCTTTGTGCTAATTAGGTCAACTAGAAGAAACAATCGAAAAATTAGAAAAGGTGAAAGATCATCCCTATCTTCCTATAGCTATGAACAAAGCAATTTTATAAGCTAATTTATCCTTTGGGATTTATTTTGATTAATATTCTTAACATAATAATAAAGAAGGACAATTTTTTAAAAGTTGTAAATCTAAAGCCAAATCCATTTTTTAAGAAGCTTTAAACAAGAAGATCATTTAGAATACCCATCCTGAAGTTAAAACTATCTGCAATTTTTATATAAATGAACTCTTTGGTGATAAAGACATATATGCATTACAATAGCTTCCACTAAAATAAACTTAAAGCAAGGGTTAATTCAATTAAAATGCATTAGAGAAAGTGATTTGGGGAACTCAAGCTGTAGATAAATAATTAAGCCAAGTCTAAAATAATGAATATAAACCACCTGATGCTCAAAAAATTTTTTAAAATGTTAAGTAATAGAACATAATAATAAATTTAGTATATAAAAAAAATAATGTGGAGAACAACTGATAAAAAATTTTCTAAAACCTTCTAATAATAGTTCAACTTCGAAGAACTAAGATTAAAAACCAAACAATTAATCAAATAAAAAGGATAAACAACAGCCTACAAATGTTAAAAAAGTTTGTGTTGGGAAATAAACTATGGAAGAAGAATTTGAAAAAAAAGATGATTAATTTAATATGTAAACCCAAAACTAGTAGAACTAATTAAAATAAAATTAATAAGCGATGTAATTAGAAAAAAAAAAATAACCAATTTCACATGAAAATTCAGCTCATAAAACAATACAAAACGGAAACCAAATTATTTAGACAAAAAACACATAACAGATAGATAAAAGCACTAAAGGAACATAAAATAATAAGAGTCAAGTTTAACAGCAAACTAATAAAACTCAAGGAGTAAATTAATCAGGCTAGATTAAGAAAAAATGATTTATTTTTAAAATAATGTGTTCAATATATCAATTAATATTAAACCTAATAAAAACTTCAATTGAAAGTTTACATTAGGTAATTTTATAACCAAATTACCTTACAAATACTTAATCTTATTTATAAATCTTCAATAAATGAGAAAACCAACTGCTATAAGATTTTTATTTCTTATTTGAAGTGGAAATATTTTTTGCGATTAATTGTACTAGATAAATAACAATAATGGGGTCAAGTGTTTCAAAATTTCATTTGAGGTATAAAGTTTCCAAATTTAATTTGTAGTAAGTATAACCCAGCTTCTAAACATTCATTTAATTATTTTGATTTAACAACTTGGTAAAAAAGATGAGTTGAATGGACTCAATAAATATTTATTATTGGATTATTTAAGAGGAAAAACAAAACTGCATATATTAATGTTGATCATCTTTAAATTTTTATTGTAAATGGAATTTAGAGAGTCATGATCTATATATTTATCAATTTCATATAAAAAAGGACAAAAATAACAAATGGTAGAATATTGAATAAATTAAGTAATTTAAAATCATTTCTTCTAATTAGTTTTCTTCTCATCATCCCATCTAATCCGTTTTCCATTCAACCATTCTCCAGTTCTTTCAATTTCCCCAACAATATAGAGCCCTTTTCCATGCTATTTTCCATTTTCCCATTCTCCTTCATATCGTCTTCCGTCATTCCATTCATATATTCCATAACCCTTTGATTAAATGATTAAGAGATACATTTTTTTAGTCGTTAAAATATTACCCATAATATTTTCTCCCATCTGGCCAATTGTAAGTTCCTTTACCATGCATGTTGTTATTCTAGAATTCCCCTTCATATTTTCTTCCATCTGACCAAATTAGAACACCAAAACCGCATAATTTGTTGTAAACCCAGTCTCCTTCAAAATATTATCCTGACGGCCAAATGTATTTACCTAATTTAAGAATAAAATTTACCCTTCCCATGTTTAAAACTGTTCTGAAAGAACCCTTGATATGATGACCCATCTGGCCATACTTCATAACCATATCCATGTTATTTATCATTGAACCACTATCCTTCATATTTTGCTCCATTAACATGTAAATAGATTCCATACCCATTTGCCATATCATTCTCCCAATCTCCTTCATAAGTATCACCATTGGAATGGGTAAATTTCCCTTTTCCTTAAGCTTTGTTATGTTTCCATTCTCCTTGATATTTTGCTCCATCTGGCCAGACTTATATACCTATTCCATCCCTAGCTTATCCTTTCCATTCTCCAGTATAAACTGCCCCTCCTTTAAATCTTATACTTTTTATTTTGTACTTATAAGGTTTTCGTGTTTCTTTCTCAAATTCATCTTAGTTTATAGTTATTCCAGATTCAAATTACTCTTGTTGATCAACTTCATTGGTGTGAATAGTTTTTTAAGGAATCGATTCTAATATTTTTTAGTAAGTCAGCCTCTTCCTAGCAAAGTAACCCCTCCAATATTTCTATATTGTGATTGCCATTTTATTTTTATCAATTGCTTTTGACGTTGATTTTTAAGAAGATGTAGCAACAACTACTACATATTCCTAAAAGATATAATGAGAGATCTTTAGTTACTGCTTTCTCAATATCTACAAATTTCTCCTTTTCACAATTACAATTATTGCACTATGATCCCATACTTTCCAAAAATGTAATTATTTATAAATATATCAAATGACAATTATTAAAAGTGTATCATAAATAAATAAAATTGTTGTAAATTAATTAAGAAGATCCAAAAGTTCTCAATAAACAGTATATCTATAAATTTCTTTTTTGAAATCGTATATTTAACAGTACAAAAGTATAATATATATTCTGTTGTTATTGGAAATAACCTTTTTATTTTCTCAATTCATTGAATTAATTTAATTTGTATTACTTGATGATTACCATCAATATCGAAAATAATGAAGATAAGGTGCTCATATAGGAGTAACCTAGTGCAACACCTCAACAAAATGAAAATCAATAGGAAAAAGAAATCCAATTTCAAAAGGTACTTGAGATTGTAAGGAAAAGTGATTCCAATTATTTCAAATATCCGCCTGATTTAGACTTAGCTTAATTGCATAAATAAGCCTATTATCTATGTCCAAACTAAGAAATAATCAACAAATACTAATTCAACACATGTCCGTGCTGCAAGTATTAAATTTAAATTTTTCTAGCAAAACTATCAATAAAAACAAGTTTAATTGGATTACTTCTGATTTTTATGAATAAATGACTGACGAATATGGTATTGCTGTTCCGCTTTACTTCACTTTAATAAAATTTTAAGTGATAATTTTTATTATAGTCTTTTGCATATACGGAATTATTTTTATGAAGACTGTGCATCAATTATGTGATCCTTCTAAAGTGTAACTACAAGAATAATGTGATGACTATTTTTCAGATTATTGCAAAATGTGCGAATTTAGGGATAATTATCACTTTATTGATATTGTAAGCCTTCAGAAATATTTTTCAAACGAAGCAGATAATAATGAAAAAAATTATTTCGAATTTGCTGCATTCTTTGTTTTTTTTATTAATCTTCATCTACCATTTCTATATGATTTATTAGTGTCTTACATGTAATTTATTTAAATGAATCTAGAGAAATTAAATATTGGAGTAGGGAACCTTGTCGAAGATAAACAGAAACTAAGCATTCTATTTATGTTAGACATTTATAAAATAAAATGCAACCAAATGAAATATTTGATTTAATCAAAAGATGTGTTGAAAAGCATCCTAACTAAGATATTGCTTCTTAATCTGAGTAATGATATAATAAATTTAGTAAATTGGTTGACCCATTGTTTAAAGAAATAATATATATATATGACGTTGAATAGTTAATAAAGTTTGCATCAATCAGAGAGGCGGTTTTAATAGAGATAATCCAAAATATATAAAACTACTCAAAATACTGTTTATAAAAAGATTTTGCTTAATAAATTAATTGTTAAACAAAATTAGAGAACAATTTAACATTGCTTGAGGATATTAATAATAAAATCTAAAAGGAGACTGGAAATGTTTAACTTAATTAACTAACAGCAGATTCTTTAAAGGATATTGATTCATTACAGTTTAGCAAGAAAGCAATCATCCATTTTGCTGATAAACAGGTTTTTAGTTTAGTTCACTCAAATTTTAAAAGAACATTTTTCCAAGATTTAAAAATTAAATTAAAGTTTATTGTTCATCCTAAATTAAGTGATAAAATTGCTGTGAAAAAGTCATATCGAATTAATGGTTTGTTTTGGAATCATTTAGGAGCCAAGAGTATGGATAGAGTTATATAAAAATGTAAATCAATCGTAATTATGATCTTTGCATGTGCAATTTTAATGGTTGCATATGAACTTATTTATCTATATGTCAATGACCCAGATTTTTAAACTAACAAGGCATCTGGGAAACTGACTACAGGAGAAAAAGCAGCGACAAACATTTTTACAATACTTGTTCCAATAATTACAACAAGTGCCATTCTTGCTGTTATCATTAATTAAAAAAAGGCTTAAAAAAGTACATTTGCTCATTAAGAACGGGGTTTTATGCATTTTTTAATTGTTGTAAATTATCTATTAGTTACATTTGTTCCATATTTATTTACTTTTGAGTTATGGAATGGAAAGGAGAAACCTGCTGCAATCTATAATTTAATATCACTAACGTAAAATAAATTAATTACTAAGCATATATTTCACTTATTCCATATAAGATTTATTTCATCCTTACTAAGAACAAGAAAAGCACTCAAAAATTATTTACAATATTTTTAAGGACAATTAAATTAATTAATAACACCTCCATTTTTTCCATAGAGAAGTAGAAATTGCAACGCTCTTTATAGTATTACCATTGGATTATGTCTGATCTACGTTTGCCCACTAATAACCTTAATATGCTTTTTCTTTAATTTGTTTATGTACTTTTTCGATAGATATACTACAACTCACATTTATGCTATTGATAAAAGATTCACAATAATCTTGATGAGACATTAAATCAAAGTCTATTCTATAGCATTCTATCCAATTAAAATATATTTATTTGTTAAATTGTTTTGGGATTATGAATGGCTCATTTATGCTGGCTTACCTTTATGCGTATCAATTAGTCTACTCAATATAATTTTTAGAAAATAGATAATTAATTTTATTTTGTTGACAATATTAAAAATGGAGAAATCGGATTCTAATTAAAATAAATAAGAAACATATTCAGAAAATTATTTAAATTATCTTAAAAGTATATATTGTTATTATTGTTTAAAGATTTAAAAATAGACGAAACCAACCAAATTACTTGGCAAATATTGAATTTATATAAGAAAGTTTGATTTAATAATTTTATATCCTTAGTGTTTTCAAAAAATTTATCAAAATACTTGAAATTATTTTAAAGCCTTGTAATCATAATTATATCTAGAGAAAGTATTTAAGATTATTAAGTTTTATTTTTCATATTCCAATAATTTATACTCTCAAAATTTAAAGTTATTTGAAGAGAGATAAGCCATCTTACAAATTATTATTCTGATTTATTATTTATTCTCGCACTTAATTGTTCCATGAGATAAATTATTTTATTCAAATTAATTTTAATATATTTTATAATTAAGTATTAAAATAATATAATGTTTGACAAAATAAAAGTTGGATATAAAATGTCAATATAAGAAGCTAATTCCAATTAAAAAATATAAATTTTGAAAATTAAAGCCGAAATAGGAGGTCTGCAAACTACTCCAAAAAAATCATGCTTTATTGCCTCAGTAGAATTATTTATTCTTATTAAAGATTAGTAGCATAGAATCAATGCAAGCTCCTAGCCTAGAAATAAATTACAAATAGGAGTCTAAGATTATATGTTAGCGTCCCATAAGCATGAAGATTGTTGAGGGGGGAAACAATTTACGTGAGTTATATTGGGAAATCCCCATTCATCAATGCTTAACCCTAACTAATTATAAATAATATATAGAATTTAGTTCTTTAAATAAACTAACAATATGCTATATATCTGATGAAGAGAGAAAATAAAAGGACTTTATTATATAATTTAATAAATTCTATGATGTTAATTCTTAAAAATACAAATAGATGCATGTTGACTACTTTATGTATGATAATGAGAATGAATCTTTACAGAAGGCAATTTAACATGAATTAATTCTATAAAGATCAGGTTAAAATAGAATCCCAATTATTCTTAGATTGAATTCAACTGTTTTTTATTAATTTCAAAATTAAAAAATAGAAATAAAATTACAAAGCCGATTTTTAAAGCACCCTCTTCCATAAGTGGAAGTTGTTTTGTATAACAGAGTTATTTTTGATAATATGTAATAAGCATATCATCAATTAACTCAGAGAATTTCTAAAAAACTGGAAAATGTAGAGAATAATAATCATAATAGTGAAGTGGATTTCGAATTGGATTTAGGCTAACTTTAGAATATTGCACCATTATATTTAGGATAGAAAATAGAATCGCATCATATTCTTCTAATCAAAGTTATTTTTGAAAAATAAAATTGTTGTGATTGGAGTTAAAGAAAATTTGATATATTTGTTCCAATTGAAATCATCACTTAGAATCCTGAAATTGATGAAAATATCAATTAGAATCCTGATATCATCGAATTAGATGTTTGGCCTCATTTTTGCCAATTATATTAAAATTATTTGAAGGTGAAAGTTCTTAAAGAATAAAATTTGAAAATCTTATGAAATTAAAATTATAAATTAAATTTCCACTTAATTACAACACAATGATTATATATTAATTACAAGAGTTATTAAAATTGCCAATGAACAAAATTATATTCTATGAATTTATTACATTTGATCTTTAAGAAAGGCTACATGGCAATGGATTCTCATTTAAAAAGAGATAAAATAAAGAGACCTATTAAAATTAAGTATACATGTGTAAACATAAATTTGCAAAATCTAAGGTTATATGTTTTTTTGTATCGCTTTACACATATCATTAAAGTGTTAGATTCTGAAATTCAGTACTATAAAGTAAGGAGTTATTGATTAAAGCATTCAATTCCTTCTTTCTTTTTTAGTATATTGAGTTGGTTTGATAAATTTACATAATTTAATGGAATACCTTATAAATAATAATGAATATTAAATAATTAGCTACAAATTTCGATGTTCTCTATCGTAGAGTGAATGACAGAAGCAAAGTAACAGAATTTATGTTGGGACAGCTTTTCGAGCGATCTGAAGCCGAAGAGAAGTACCACAAGGCTTTGGAGAAAATAAGTGGACAAATGTAAAATAGTGGAGGAGATATGGATGATTTAGTGAGAGGAGTGAAGATAGATCTGAATCAAAGGGCCCAGTACTATAAGGTATGTGGGTATTTGTAACTAAGCAATTCAATTAATCGTACAAGCATGATGTAGAGTAAGCCATCAATGAGCTTAGATAAATCCAAAGTTAATTCAAACCACTTATTCAAGATGTGTTAAAAATGGATAAAGAAATCAAAATATCCTGTGATAAGTATGATCGTCAAAAGGAGAAGACAGTGAGAGCATCAAAGGAATATGAGGAATCTGCAATTACATTAGAAGCGTTGTGTTGGAACAAAGAATGCAATATAGAATAAAGATCAAAAGCATAACACAGACTGAATTCACAATTACAATACAAGTAAGAGAATGAATCTGCTTTGAGATAGGCAGCTACAATTTATAATTAAGCTGTTTAATCCTATTGCACTTCTTTGTAGAATGGCATTTAATAGCTAACTACATCATATAATCAAATATTTTCAATAGCTAAAGTATATAAATATTTAATTAGGACATTGTAATGAAGATCTTAGTTTATGAGATTTCCAAAACTAGAAATCTTTAATATGATAGTGAACAGTTTTTTAAGCAGGCTGAGATTTATTTGGATCCCTAAAATGACCCTACAGCTCCAGGACCCTCAAGTTAGATTGGAATTTCTAAAGAGAACTATTTAAAAGTTAATTCTCAATTAAATTCTTCTTTTTTAAGGAGTATAGCAGATTAAATTTCTCTTAATCACAGACTGAATATTAAAAGAGAAACTACAGCTTCTTCTGCTTAAGTAGAAAACGTTGATTCTTTTGATATATTCTTAGCTAATTAGGAATTTATTGATGATTTAAAAGGAGTAACAATTAAATTAATTGGAAAAGTTAATAATAAAAATAAACCAAAAAATGCTGACGAACAACCAGCTGGAGTTCAATAAATGGTGAATAAATATAAAGATCAATATGGCGAATAATAACTTATTAATACTTATAGTTTCATAAAACATGTGATTTAATAGACTTAAGAACAATAAATAAAAGGTTGGAAAAATATACCTGAATTATAAAAAAGAAATTTGGATGAGATTTTTGATTCAAAGTTCTTTAGAGAATTAGGATGCATAATCCTTGAATCATTTCGATAAGCAGGGTAAGATTATAGTTTTATTTCTTTAGGTGCTCAAATTTAAATTCGTATGGATTCAAAAATATGCATTAGTTCACTTAGAAATTATTAGAGATATCATAAAAAGAAGGAGAATTAACTTTAGTCAAAAGGATTATTACCATGATCTCCACTATCTACACAATAGATGAGCATGAGAAAAGATTTTTCTTACAAGATAGTTTAATATCTATGCAAATTTGGAAATAAATTGATTTATGGGAAGGTTTAATTTATACAACGATTGAGTCAGAGATTGATAAATCTGCTATGAAAGATACAATTCAGTTTTCAAATGAGCAAATATTTAAGGATAAGAACGTTATATATTCTAATTTATTGACTTTAACACTTAATATGATAAACTTTAAGTAATATACATTATTAATATTTAGAGTGGATAAATAAGAGATTAAGAATATTTTAGTGAAGTACGCAAGAGTATTTTCGCTTTATGATCTATAAGCTTAGGAATTGCTTAAATTTGCTGAAAATGATGGTAAAATAGAGCCAAATCAAAAGATTAATTCATTATCTGTTCTTCAATCTTTATATTATTAACCATAAGCAAATTAAAACTAATAAGGAAATACTGTTTAAAAAAAAGTAGTTATATTTGATAAGAAAAATCCATTGTCAACTAACCCTAATGTTAATGTTTAAAAGACAAGTGGCAATTAAGTATACCTTGGTTCTGAAACACCTACCAGAGAAGTAGTTTAATCAAATTATACATAATAATCACCGATATCTACTTAATAATAACCAAGTCCATTAATATAATAGGCTTCAAAAGAATCATCCTACTTATAATAGAACTAGAATTAATAATAATAATAGTAACAATAATAATAGTAATAATAATAGTAATAATAATAATAATAATAGTAATAATTATAGTAATAATAGTAATAATAATAGTAATAATAGTAATAATAATAAAAGGCATCTTAGAATTCACCAACTATTTAATAATTACAACCAACCTCTCCATAAATTTAATAATAATAAACATAATAAGAATAAGAATAACCAAAAATTAGATATAATTAGCATCCTTTAGAAGCACCAAAAGCTAATTTCTTAAAAAAGTTGCCATGATATTTTTCATTTAACAAAATAATAAAGGAACATATTTATTTAATCTGTTTAAAATATATATTTCGATTTATAAGTTATCTCTAAAAGTCTTTTAAAATTTGATTTTTAACTAAAAATAAGACTTAGCTACATAGTAAATCCAATTCTATTCTAATTTTAGAATTTGAATATTGAATTTTATGCTTACAATTATTAATTAATTTTCTATGGAATCTATAATTTTGGGAATCAAACAAGGAGATCTTAAATATTTTGATGACTCAATTGATTTATAATCATTGATCCCTTATAAAATTCATACTGTGAAGATCTTTTTTACAAACTAAGGGATTTTGGGGATTCAAAATTACTACTATTCATTTAGCTCTCAATCAGTCATAAAATGCAAAGAACACAGGTATTTTAATCAATAGATTATAGATCATCAAAAATTTTTGGAGTAAATGAATAAAGGTTAGTTTTGGATAATAGTGAATACATCATTTCATTGACATGGTATTAAAATGAGATTGGCATAAATCGAGTAGAAATATAGACAAATAAGCAATAAATTCAATTAGGATAAAAGGATGGCGAGAAGAAGGAATTTAAAGTGGAATAAAACTACCAATTAGGGGCGATAGCTGGAGGATACAAATAATAATTATAATTTTTGGAGTGGCAAATAATTCCTTTGGTTGAACAATAAACACAATACTAATCATAGTTATACCAATTATATTTGTCCTAAAACGAAGGTAATTAAAAAAACAGTAAGTTTGAATATATTGGTAAGTAATATAGAGTTTGTGATCCATAAATTATATAATAAGGACTAACAAATAAATTTGTTTAATTTCGTATAGTAGATAACACTGAGTAGGAAGTGATAAGGAGATTTTAAGATGTATTTTAATTACGATAAATATTGCAATTGAGATGGTATAATAAACAGAATAATAAAAGTTTAGGCCTGGAGTTTATATCCCGCCTTTGATGAATAAATCAACATTCGAGGATTATTCAAATGAACACATAGAGAATGTTAGGAAGGCCATTGAATACTTTTTGATGAAATTATCCAAGATAACTTATTTTGCATAATCGGTGGAATTCAATGTTTTTATAACCAAAACAAATAAGGATAGCAATTAAGAAATGGAGTATGTGCAAAATAAATTGAAGGAGATGACCCAACAAATTAGCCTTGAATAAATTGATTTAAGATATAAATAGAATTTTGAAGAATTTGAAACAAAAGAATCAGTTAACGAATAATAAAGATAAAAATGTAATGACTTTTCGCTTCTGATGTCTAAATTAGAATAAATAAAAGTAAACGATTTTTCAGATATCAAAAAATTATTTGAATATCATTCTAAGAATGTCAATTATCTTTCGAAATATATCCTTCCAGAGTTGCATTTGATTCATCTTAATTTGTAGTCAGAAGAAGTCATTTAAAGAAGGAAATCAAATTCCATAGATAGAGGTTTATAAATGTAAATTGATACAATGAATGATGTTTACGATTATTTCGTAACAGAATAGAGAGAAGCTAATGCTATGTCTTAATGCATGAATTATATCAAAGATCTTGAATAGTAGAAGAATAAATTAGAATAGAAGATTATGAGTTAAAAACTTAAATAGGAGGAATTAACTATTGCAAAAACTCAATTTTCGCTTATTTAATCTATTTGGAGTATTCTAGTAAAGTCATATGCAAATTATTACATTGATAAGTAAAATAAGTTATATTTCTATTTAGTTATTTCAAAGAAAGATATCAATTGTATCTACTGATGATAAACAGATTGGCCTAGATATAATTAAATAATTTGAAATTAAGATAAAACTTTTGGCAGTCCATTTGATTTATATATTTATATAATTTAATGAATATTAACATGAATCGATGTTAAGATTGTGGAAATATACATCCTAGATAACCCTGTGCTGCTCAACCAGTAACATTTATTTGGTATTATTGTGAATATTCAATAGGCCTTATGAAGGTATAGATGTATTATTATTTGGATCATGGAATCTTTTCTAAGTGGGGACTAAATTAATTGGAAATAAATGCACTTTAAATTTGGCAGTTGGACAATATGAATATAAGTTCTTGGTAGATAATCAATGGAGATATCTGTAGAATCAAGAGACTGTGAATGACAATCATGGATCATATAATAATATGGTAAAATTTATAATGATTACAGATTTAAGTGCTTCCTAAAAGAGCGTATCAGATCTTTGAATCTAATGCAAAACCTCTGATAAGACTGTTTGAAGTAGCTGAGGAAGTGATTGGTTCATGGGATAATTGGAGTTAACCACTGAAATTATAAAAGCGATATAACTAGTTCAAACTATGCGATGAATATTATACGTATGTAGATTTGCAAGAAGGGCGTTATGAATTCATTTTTAAAAGGGGAAGTCAATACTTTCATGATAGTTGCCAGCCAACCATAATGAACTCTTTTGGAAGGAAAAATAACATCATGGTTGTGTTAATAAATAGAACGGAATCATAAGAACTAGACTTCAATAATGTTTATTGGACGAAACATGACTTATTATATCATACATTTGATCACATATATGGACATACAATGACAAGTATTGGGAATTAATTCTACATATTTGGTGGAGCTCCAAGTAGAAATGAAATGTATAAGTTAACATTTGGAGATCATTAATTGAATTTAGAAGAAACTGAAGGAGAAATGCCAAGACCGAGAGCTTATCATAATGCATTAGCTTATGGAGATAAAATATTATTCTTTGGTGGTGTGGATGAACATAATATATTGAATGACCATTTTGTATATGTAACATCAGCCAAAACTTGGTATTTGGCTAAAACTGATAAGAAATGGACTGAGAGAGAAAGAGCAAGTCTAACTTTTTATGCTTAGGAAGAATTAGTAATACTGTTTGGTGGATATTATTTATCTCCTGATCTTGAAGTCGAATTGATATACAATGATGTCTATTATATGAACATTCAGAACATGCAATGGGTGAAACTGAACATTAATAATTAACCATCTCCACGATATGGACATACTGCCATCTAAGTTAATGAGAAGATGTACATATTTTGTGGGAAGAATTAAGACGAATATTTTAATGATATATGGGTGCTGAACTTTGATAGTGTTTAATGGCAATAGATCCAAACTTAAGGGGTTGCTCCTGAACCAAGATATGGCCATACAACCAATTTGATTAAATCTAAAATTTGTATTTTCGGTGGTAGAAATAGCAAATCTAATCGACTGAATGATCTACATCTATTCGATTTCATAACCAATACATGGATTACTCCTACTCAATATGGTTAAATGCCATCTCCAAGGTATTTTCATGCGGCAGATATTTACAACGGGGAATAGTTGTGGATTTTAGGAGGAAACATTGGGCTTAAGTAATTTTGAACTAATATTTTAGACGCAATGAACATTTTTATATTATGAACTTTGGAAAGCAAGAGGAATAAACATAAGTATAATAATAAATATAATAACAACAACAATAACAATAACAACAACAACAACACAATTATTGAAAGAACAGAAAATCCAAGAGCTTTTTTAAATAAAACACAAAAATATATTATAAATATATCATTCTTATTACTATTGTAATTCAGCTTCCCTTCTCTCCTATTCTCTTCTTCTTTCATCATCACTATCTGGTTCCAACTCATCTGGCTGTTCTCTGGGATTTGGTTCAGGAACTTCATCAATGTCTTCAGGATCCTCTTGCACATCTTTTGGAGCCAAAGGATTAAAAGAATGTTATTGATTCTTCAACCCATATCCAAAGTAAACACTTATGTATTCATTCGACTTAGATGTTATACAATTAAATATATACATTGCTAACAGTCACTGCTCCAGGCCACAAAAAATTTCTCAACAAGACTACTTAATAACTTAAAGGTAATTATTCATCTGAATTGACAGTATATTATTATGTTTCTCCAAAAATTTTAATCAACCAATTACCATCATTTTATTCAAATTCTATACAATAACTATCAATTATTACGTTTATCATCCTTAATTGATTTTAATCTCTCTTATTCAGGGTCAGACTCCTTCATCTAATTTAATTCTTCTTCCTTTAAAGAAGGATCTTCATAAAATGTAATTCTTCCTTATTTTAAAATATAAGCAGGCAAATGAACCCATTCATCCATAGTTGCCAATTGAGTTGATTCAGGCATCTTGAATTCTTCTTCAAATCCTATTGTTTTTGTTTCATCGTCATATTTATACAACCCTCGTGGAGCTAATAAATTGGCGTGTGTTATTCTTAATATTTAAGCTTTCAATAGATGTTTTTCTTTCCCTTCAAAGTATGGATATTAAATTATGTTTTTGTTAAGATCTCCACTGAAAACGTAAGTAATTAATCTACTGGCTTCCATTTATTTGCGTGTTATTTATGGCAATAAGGCCCAATCTTCCAAAACTAATTTATTATGCAATCAGAATTACAATCTTAAGTGACATAATGTACATATTCATTTAGTTTTTCATCACAATCAGGAGGTTGGGGTTCTTTTATTTATTTATTTAATGTAACTTCAATAACAAAGTAATCCTTTTGTTGTGCTAGTATTTTCCCCCAAAAACGTACGCTTTAAATATTTGGATCTCTTTATGCAATTTGTTTAAGACATTATTATATTACGTATGCATCATCATCATTGACACCATACCCAACGATATTCAATAAGGTGTTTAATTTTAGAAAATTCTAGATATTGGCATTAACTTATTTAACTTTGAATTGAATAAGTTACATTAATTTAGCACAATATTCTTACCATGGGAATGCTTTATCTTTTAAATTATTAACCTTATCTGCTGATTAGAGTGGAACATGATAAAATCTGTTCTCTTTAATAAAATTACTCAAATCTTCAAAATCTGCTAAATCTAGTTAAATTAAAAGATGTGTTTACTTTTTGCATTATAATATTTATTCTCTTGCATCTGATAGTACAATTCACAAAAATGATTGTAGAGAGTCTTATTTTTGTATTTGGAATTGAATATTTATTATAATTGCTCCTCCATTATCCTAATCTGAATAATAATAATTAAATTTAAATATTATAAATATGTAATACTTGGACAATTATCTTGAATCCAAAGGAGGTTACGATTATACAAATGTGAAAAGGTAAAAAATGATTTTATAGTTAAAGAAATGAATTAATGAAAGCTTAAGGATTTAAAGAAATGCCATTCACAAAAACAGGAACAACAATTGTCGGTGTTTTATTTGATGGAGGAGTGGTGATGGCTGCCGACACAAGAGCTACAGCAGGATCTATAGTTGCTGATAAAAACTGTGAAAAATTACACACTCTAGCTCCAAACATCTGGGCTGCTGGAGCTGGTACAGCTGCTGATTTACATCATCAATGTGCGCATTTTAATGCCAAACTCAAACTCTAAAGACTAAATCTAAATAGATAAAGTAGAGTGAATGAAGTCATCACTAAACTTACTTCTAAGCTCTTCCCTTATAGAGGTCATATTGGAGTAGCTTTGATTATTGGAGGAATAGATTGCAATGGACCTTAATTAGCTTCAGTGTCTCCTCATGGAAAGTAAATATCATCCTTATTTACATAGTTATGTTTATCATCCTTTCCAATCTATGGGAAGTGGATCACTTGCTGCTTTGGGTATATTAGAAGCCAAGTTTTAGGATGGACTTACAAAATAGTAAGCTATTGATCTCGCTATTGAAGCCATCGAAGCTGGTATTTTCCATGATATGGGGTAAAATGTTATTTCTATTGATTTTCTAGATCTGGAAGTAATGTCGATGTTGTCGCCATTACAAAGGATGGTGTGGATTATAAAAGAAACATTAGATAATACAATGCAAAATCATATTAAAGGCAAGTACCTTATGATTTCCCAATCAACAACACACGTATCATTTTTATAGATTAATCTTAGCTGCTCTTAAAAAATATTAGTTTGATATTGAAAAATAAGAATTATCTGAAGTTGGATAGGAAATGGTAATTATAGAATGATATAATGACAATATATTTAATTATGTGCATTCATAAATCTAATAAATTCAATTCCTTTGTCTTTGCCTAATTTTATTATTATGGTTATGATTAGTTTGTAAATGCCTAAGACTAGGGATTAAATTATTATTGAGGCTATGATTGATATTGTTATCCGAATCCAAATGATTATTATTATTATGGAGGAGCCTGTTAGAATGTGTTCTGCTATGGTACGCTGGGTTGATTCCAAGAGTTGAAATCAAAATTACCCCAACTATTCTACACTGATTGAGTTGGTTGTTGTTGAACTGGCTATGAAAATTAACCAAAATCGCCTGCATCAGGTGGAGGTGCAAATTTAAATTCAGACAAATTAGTTTACCCTTTTTACTATGTTTACTTCTTTTATTGATTTCCTTCTCCCAAAGATATTTAGATTTTCTATCCTTACTTCAAACTAAAGTCTTATGAAGGTTGGAATTCATTTTTAAATTTCTCTGGGTTTCTTTCCATTTCTCGATCTGATATGAATTTCAATATCTTTTCGTTGAAATCAAACGCATCATTTCTATCTCTAAACACACACCCAACCCATTGATGACCTCCTGTTGGAGTTACTAATCTTATTGCGTATCCTCTAATAATAAATACTAATTCTTTACCTTTAACTGTCCACTGTTTTCTCAATTGCTTAGTATGGATTATCTGGAAAATTTACGAAGGTCTGAACAGCTGAGGTGTTTTTGTCGATAAAATATAAAGTCAATTACCCACCTTTTTCTGTTAATTTGATTCCCCCTGTTAATTATAAGCTTTATTTTACCTTCCCAAAACATCTCTTTCCAATCATCCAAATAATAACCCTTGCTACTGCTAACCGGTGGAATCTTAAATAGGCAAACCTATTGTTGTTTAACTAAAAGCACGTATTCAATAGACATTTTAATTAATTCAAGATAAATTAGCAAGACTCTATAATATTATATACCAAGAAAAGCTATATTATTAAAAGAATTCAAATTTTTTCTATTTATAAAACTAACTTCTTTTCATTAAGATGTATACTTTCAATTATGTATAATATATACATATCAAAAATATATTATGATCAACATAGAGAATATAATAAATAAAATATAATATACTTTAAAAATAATTAGGGTTTATTAACTTGCCATTTCTGCTCCAGAATTAATTAATAGAGAATTTAAAATGTACTTTATTAGTGTATATCAATTAAAATGTTCATATTATTGTGATTTCAATAAAAATAAATGATTGAATCATTCATAAAATAGTAATATATATGGAATACTGTAACTATTACATTCTAAATGTGATTCTAAAAGTCATAAAATAAAATAATGTAATGGAAATAGAAATAGAAAGACTAAATTTAGTTGAATAATTAAAAAGTAAAGCACAAAATTACTGTCCTATTTTATTATATTCTTAGAAATGAGTTTTTTGATTAATTAAATGGATTACTTATGATTATATTCATTATTTAATTATTTTAATGTAAAAAACATAAACTAATCGATTGAATAAGGAATTGCAGGACTTTAAAGAGAGAGAAAAAAAAGTATTCTGTTTGTATTTATTCTTCTAAGGGAGAAGATTCTGGAATTTCAATTTTGTTAGTTGATTAAAATATCACTCATTGGAAGGGCTTTATAAATGGGCCATCTGATACTCCCTATGCTAATGGTTACTTTCAAGTAGACATTGTGATTCCTCCAGAATATCCATACAAACCTCCAAAAATGAAGTTCGACACCCGCATTTGGCATCCTAACATCTCTTCGTAATTTTTATCACTATATCTAGTCAAACAGGAGCTATTTGTTTGGATATATTAAAAGATGAGTGGTCACCTGCCCTTTCAATACGTACAGCTTTGCTGTCACTTTAGGCATTATTGTGTGATCCTTAACCAGGTAATGAATTTTCTAATACATAAATTAGATTCCCCTCAAGATGCTGTAGTTGCCAACCAATTCAAAACCTAAAAAGATTTATATGTTAAAACAGCAAAGTATGTTATTCAATAATTTCATAGAGAATGGACATAAAATTATGCTTCAAAAAATAAATAAGAGGAGAAGGTGTAAAATTTAGTCAATTTAGGTTTTGAAGTCGGCGTAGTTAAGGTAAGAATTGTAATTAAATGTACTAGGAAGCTCTCCTCAGATTTGGATATGATGAAGAATAAGCAGCAAACTTTCTTTTGGGAGGTTGATTAATGTTTAATACAAAAAATAAATATTATCTTTTTTTTTAAATTCATTCTCAACAAAATGAAAAGCATTCTACATACTTTTGGAGTAGATTCATAATGGGAGTGCTTTGAATCGTTAAATTTATGTTGGAGAGTTTATAACATAAAAATATTAAGCCTTTTTGCTTTAGCTATCAATGTAATTAAGAAGCAAATCTTTACTCATTTTAAATTTCTTCTTTATAATTAATTGAAATTTATAAAAATAAAAGAAAAATCTTAATTTAGTTGAAGATGAACTTTAACTTTAACTATTATTTGAAAATTATGCAAAACTTTTATTTAAGAATAGTGTTCATTCATTTTCCTAAAACCTATATTATTTATATATTTAATATAATATATTTTATTATGATTTTGACTCTAATCAATTGTTTAGTACTATTGAAGTAAAGCTGTACCATATGATAGATAAATATTTGCATACTGTCCCTATTATGAAAATTCTAATTACTGGAATTACATTTTTGATTCCAACATATAATGGGTCCCTGTTGATACATCAATGTTTTAGTTTTTGGAAAAATTAGGAATTGGTTTTTGGTTTAATTATTTACCAAATTCTGAGTCTTTGAGTATGAAATTGATCTAAATATTTAGCATCTTAATCATTTGTTATTAAATAAATGAATTATCTCCTATATATTGTGGAAAACGCTGAATCTACTGAATACTCAATAATATTTTATTTAGATATAGATGCAGATTTGGAACAAATTAAATTAAAAGGAGTATTTTAGTTGTAAACTCAATCTTATGTATTTGAGTAACTATTAGATACTTCAAATCTTGAAGGCGATTGGCACTTATTATACTATTATGTTGATTAAGCATCCAAATAAATAATTATTTATCTCTTTAATTCAAGAACAAAAGTGATATTTTCTAAGTAACATATTGGTTCAATTTCATATGGGAAGAAGACTTTCTAAAGAAATTTTGGAACCTTTTAGAACATTGAAGGGTCTGAAGTTGTAAAATATAAAAATTTTCCTGGGAAGCTGGGATCTATATTCATTACATTTTTTAGTGATATATTTACTAATTTGGAATAATATAATACAGACTGTCCATTGTTTTAATTTTGTATAGAAGGACAATAGTCCCTGGTAGGTTATAATCAGGAATTCAAAAAGAATAAGATTGTATCAGGATAGACATTATCAAATGAACTACACAAAGTAGGATATGTGATACAAGGTTGGGTAAAGTTAAATAAGATTGAGTCAATTTAATAATTGGATACAGTGTTATTAAGAGTGACAACTCGATATTAATATTTTAATGATAAGTAGTATGGAGATCGTTTGATATATATCGTTTATCATCAAAACATCATTTAAGATCAGAATGGATTTACGGTGTCTCTAAATAGTTATAAATTTCCAATAATCGAGGAAACTTATTACCATGATGATCTAGATAAAATAACTATAATGGGTAAACAATATAGTGAGGCAATAATATATTGGCACTATTTTTAGTATGAGGTAGGAACCAAAACTAATAATGGATAGCCATTGTTTACGATGTACTTTGCATTTCTAAATTAGAAATAACAATGGAAATGGAATAAATAGATCAATCATTTTACAAATAGCAAATTTTATTACTTTATAGGTGGTGATGACTTTGTTTCTAATTAGTTTTCTGGATTTTTAAGTGACTGGTCATTCTCTATCTATTGTTATCCAGTAGATGTATAGTTTAAAATAAAATGTCACTTTTCATGTAAGACTTGTGATGGTATTTCATCCTCAAATTGTTTAAGTTGCAACAGTGAGAGTCATAGATTATATTCTGAAGAATAAAAACGATGTCAATGTGCATATGGATACGTTGAAGTAGCAGATAGAGAAACCTGTTAAAGTAAATTAATTTGTGATTATAAAGCTCTGGAAGAAACAATGGGGAATTTGGTAATTGATGAGTATGAGAGAAAGTGCGATAAAGTTGGATATTTCACTTGTAATGAGGATAACATTTAATGTGATTATGGTTATTTTTTGGCTGGCAATGAATGTCTTATGTGTCCGAGATTGAACTTTGAAATATTAGATGAATCTATAGAATGCGGAGATTGCGTACTTGCTCCTGAAATTTTTTCATCTGCGTTAATTTGCAGTTATGATTTTAAAGTTTTGGATAAATCAAAATAATTTATCTATCAAAAAGTAATTAGAGGAGCTTAGCAATAAGAAGTATTCAAAATAGTTTAAGATGAATTCGGGAAGAGTTAACTTAAATTAATTTAAGGAGAATATACATATGGTTGCAAGTTTGGTTATTACAGAGACTAAAATGGAAAATGTAAAAAATGTATGGAGGGATGTTCAGGATGTCTAATTGATTCTAGTTGTTAAGTCTGTTTTATTGGGTATACATTGAGAAAAGATGGTAATTGTTAAAAATGCGGATTATGTCATAATTGTATGCTTGAAAACAATAAAGAGATTTGCATGTTTGAGACTGATTGTTTAAGCAACTAATATTGGTCTGAATAATAATGTTATGATTGTGGTTAATATTGTGCAAAGTGCATATAATCAAAATGTCTTTATTGTATAAATAATCAAGGTTACTTTATCTCATTTGATAAATTAAATTGTGCAATTTGCAATATCAAAGATTGCTAATATTGTTTCTAATATTATTAATCAGATGACAAGTACTACACAACTCTAGATTATGAACCCTTCATGGAAAATATTCAATAAGAGTTAATTAAAATTGGTTGTGCCTAATGTAATTAGAATATGTACTTCAACTTTCAAACTAATTAATGCGAAGAATAGCTTAATAATGATGTTAAATGTTCTTTTGGCATCATTACTAAAGATTTTGGTAAGTCTATTTGTATTAAAAGTCTAACTCCTCTAGTGGGAATATAATAAACAGAATGTCTTACAATATCCTTTTGTGAATAATGCATTCTCAATTACATTAATACTGATGGTTTTTGCATAAAGTGTAGTGATGGATATTATTCATCTATCACAACTGGGCAATGTAAATAATGTCCTCTCACTTGCAAGACTTGTCAATAATAGAACAAAAATCATGAGGATTTTTGGAAATGGGATATTAAAGCATTTTATAAATACTTTGTAAATTCTAATGAAGACCATTATTTCGAATAATATGGTCTAAATTTTAATACCAAAAATTTTGAAATTGTATGCACTAGTTGTTTTTCTGATAGTTTTTTATATTAGAACGAGTGCTTTAAGAATTGTGGATAAGACTGCAGTAATTGTTAAATTATAAATGACTATTATTCTTCAACCACTTAACCCTAATCACCTCGATGTTTTTAATGCAATAATGCTTTATATAATAAATAGAGAAGTACAAATTAAAAGGATTTGACTGTATGTCAAGAATGCGTTGTATTTTGTAAAGCCTGTGAATCAAGAGATGTTTCATAAATAAGCTACTTAAACCCTTTTATTACAAATGACTCGAAATACACTAATTTATGTTACAGTTTTGATCAGGAGATATAACAATCCGATGAAGATATAAAGTACAATATCTAATACAAAAATGAAATTAATTTTCACCCATTCTTTAAAACACCTTATAAATGTTAGAAGTATGATAAATGCATCAAGACCTTAACCTTTACTCAATTTGTTTATTGTGATTCATCTTACATGTATTACGATTTCTTCAAAGAGGAACGTTAAAATTATCGATAATTATATAAGACATACTATTAATTTACTGTTTATGGTGTTGAATTAGAAGATTATATTTATGACTTCCTCAATGAGTAATCAATTATAGAAGTCAATTTTGTTAATTTACTCAAAATTCTCCCTAAATATCCTGGTCCGTGTTTTTAATGGGAGGCTTAATCAGTCAAGATTAAGAATCCCTTTTCTTCATAAGTATTTACTATAAAAACAGCCAGAATTAAACTCATAGGTGAAGAACTAACATTCCTGCTTACTTAATCAAATTATAATGTTATGAATTTTGATGAAGTCCATTTTTAAAATGTTGGTATATTAGCAACATCAACCTTAAGTCATCCTTCAACAAGTCTATACAATATTTATTGTAAAATTAGTATACTTAATGAATTCTTTCCAGTCACTTTTAAATTGATTGATTCCTAAATACTATGTGCTAATAGTTTTAGATTAACTTCTTACACGATAATGAGCAATAACTCTTTGAATATCTTGTTTGATAATGTTACATTCTTAGATTTAAATTTGACAGATTCTAAGTTAATAGACTTTCAGCCTTTATAAAGTACTAAAAATCCTAAATTCCATGCTCAAAATTTAGTTTTCATCAACTCTAACTTTACTAAATCAAGTATCTTTTGTTTTGAATCGTTAAAATTCAGTCCTGATTATCAAATATCAATTTCCAATGTTTATGCTTCTAATCTAACTTTTAGAGCAGGATCCTAATTTATTTATACTTCATTCTTATTGCAATATCATGTAGGATACATCACTCTTGAGAATCTTTATTTCCAAAATATCACATTGATGAATGCTTCTTAACTTTTGAATCTTATGGGTTCTGGCTCATGTTCCATCAAAAATTTAACTTTAAAAAACATTATTTTTTTAGATTCGTCCTCCTTCTTACTATCCAACATAATTAATATCGAAGACTTTTTAGCTATTAATATAATCATAAATACAGGCTACTTAATTACTAATAAAGGCACTTCATCAAAGGCAACTCAAGCTTTAAAAAATGCTGAATCTATTAGGATTAAAAATGCAAGTTTTATTGAAAACATTTACCATAATTCTTAATGTTTTATTGCTATATTTTAGAATCAAATCTCAAATAACTCACTCATAATTGAAGGTTTAACCTTAAAGAACAATCAATATTATAATATTTTAAAAGGAGTCAATTCAATTAAGTCATTGACAAATGATCAATCCTTGATCTACTTAGAGTGTTAAGTATGTATTTTGGATAAAGTGGAAATACTTAGAGGCTTAGGATATCCAGAAATTGCGATTTTTCAAAGTAAAGTTTTGAAATTTTCAAATATCATCATTTAGCAGAGTCCTCAATACATTACAAAGACATTGCATTCCTCTTATAAATGCATTGAACAATTTTTATACTTAGACATATACTTTGTTTTTTACCTAAGTTCCTTCAATCAAGTGGAATTGGATAATGTAGTTATATTTTAATCCGTTATTTTTGATAATTCATTTTTCTTATTTGCAAGTTAAAATTAATTTGATGATTAGGTAGAAAATAGCATAGTTATAAAAAATTCAAAGTTTTTTGATAACATGTTGATAGTAACATAATAAAATAAATTTACTTCAATTATATACATTAAAACAGAGCAACTAATGAATATCAACATTGTAAATACAAACTTTACTTAAAACTTCTTGAATGAATATTTCCAAGATTATTAATTATTTTCATCCTCAACTTTAGTCATCTATGCCCAATCAAGTGAAGTAATTATATCAAATTGCTTTTTTGATCAAAATATAATTTCCAATTCTACTGATTCAAATCTCTTCATTAAGGCAAATTATCTTAACATTTCAAATAGTGTCTTTACTAAATAAAATTAACTAAACCCCACTATTTTCGAGAAGTACTTATTTGTCTCCAAAACAGATACTGAAATTTCTTCCAACATTATGCTTAACTTTCAGGTGTTATCATCTGGTGGAAATGGCTACCTTTTAATAAATTCTGCGTTACTAGAGTAAATTCAAGTTGAATAGTCTTTGGCCTTAAATGGAGGAGCATTTTATATAATCACAACTCAACAAGGTTCAATAGAAATAAGCAATTCAAAATTTATAAATACTTCAACTACAATTAATGGATATTAAATATCAGTTGGAGGTTGCTTTTATATTGACTCTTCAAAAAGCAGATTCAATCTTAATATTCATGATTCAATATTCTAACTTACTTCTTCCAGAACACAGGCAGGACTTTTGTACATAGAACCTTCATTTCTGAAAAATGAAATTAATCTAGATAACTTAACCATATAGGAATCCTTCTCAATCTAAAATTCCATACTTACTTTTTCGCCAAGTAGATAAAACTCTGTGTATTCAAACTTTAAAATTTCAAACTCCCTTATAATTAATAGTGAAAATGCATTCAACTACTACATATCCTAATTATAAGATATATCTTCTTAAGATGTTAAGCCATTTCAAAGAGAAAATCCCACTATGTATGTTCAATATTGTAATTTTACAATGGTCAACTGTTCATTTATTTAATTTCACATAGCCACCATTTTGGAGATATATAATGGATATCTCATAAACTTAAATAATATAGAAATTTTGAACAGTACTTACTATCTATCTCCAATTCTAAGAATCTCCTTAAGAGAAGGTAATATTAAATATATGTTTTATAGGTTTTATGGGCAAGATATTACTTTAAGATTTTAAGTTGCAAAAACTACAACAATATCAAACCCAAATCGAAGATTGCCAGGAGGTGGAAATAGTGGCGACAAAAGATTTACTATGTTTTGATGATTTATCTGATATTGTTTAGAACCCTTTGGTCGAATTAAAAAAGTACAATTTAACCAATCAATTAATCTGCAATAAAAAATTGATTTTTGAAGAAGCCAATTATAACATGAGTTTAATTGAGATAAAAAGTATTGATAACGAACAAGAATTACTAATAGAGAATTTATTAATTTCTAATATCGAATGTTCTAACTGCTACTTTGGAGTATTCACTGTATAGGATGTGAAAGTGAATTCTATGAATTTAAGATTGAAGAATGTAAGTCTGATTAATAATACATGTGGTGTAATTGGTTGTTTATCATTTTTACAAAACTCTAATTTCAATCTTAACGAGAATCAATAAAATCGTATCCTCTAAAATTCAGTTGAAAAAATTAAAAATATTTAAAACAAACAAATCCAATTAAAAATTAGCAATAGTTTATTTATAAATAATATAGCCGATTATGGTGGGGCCTGCTTTTTTATTGATTTGAATATGTTAATCGAAAAATGCTTATTCAATAATAATCAGGCTAGAGAGACAGGAGGGGCTATATATTATTACTCAGAAGAGCAAAATCATATATTGATTCTTGATAGTTAGCTTATATAGAATAAAGCTTAAATTGGAGGTGGATTATATTAAAATGGAGAAACAATTCAAGAACTTACAAAAGGGAATGTGTACATAAAGGAAAATTTAGGGACGAAATATGCAGATAACCTTGCATCAGTGCCTATGTATCTGAGCCTTTCGTTGGATGGATTAAATTTATTAAAAAACAAGCTGCTATTTAAGAATCAAACTACATAGATTGATGAAGTTGAGGTCTAGCCCTATTATTATTTGGGTGCCGAAGAAAAAACTGATTAAATCTTAGTACCATCAGGTCTTAAAATCTATGATTACAAACATTTCGATGCTTAGAGTAATTCTTACATCGACTATAATTTCTCATTTAGACTCATTCCGTTGAATATATAATTTGAGCAAATGAAAAATCTAAATGGCACAGAATGTACCATAAACCCTTCAGTTGTGAATACAAGTAACATATAAGAGAAAATTTAGAACATCTTGGAGAATATCTCTGCTTAATCACTATCATATACTTAAGTGAAGTTTAATGATTAAACCTAAGATTACAACTTAGATAATCTGACTGTATACTTCAACCCTTTACAAGAACAATAATATTCACTTTAATTAGCTTTTATATGTAAGGCAATTAAGATTCCTGTTTTTAATAACTATTCTCCATACGAACTCAATTACACTCTAGATAATTATATATTATTATTGCATTTGCGTACTTTCAAGTGTCAATTAGGAGAATATTTAAATTCTACTTCAGGAGGTTGTGTTTAATGTGATATAACTCAAAATTAATACTCAGTTTAAGAAAACGCCTAAGCTTGTTAATTCAAAAATGAATAGAAAATGAAATCAATTAAGCCAGCAATGATTGAATTAAGATCAGGATATTGGAGAGCATATTACTACAGCAATGTCGTAGAACTCTGTTATCATTAACAATAAAATTGTTAGGGAGGATGGTTTGCTGGGAATCCTTCCTGTGGATTAGGACACATTGGAGCTTTATGTGAATAGTGTGATTTGTATAACATTCGAGGCTAAGGTTACTTCTCTATAAGCTAAGCATATGGTTGTAGTGGTTGTGAGCAAGTGGCAAAAAACATTATCAATATAGTTTTAGTTGTCTTATGGACTTTATTATCTCTATTCATTTCAGTTACTAGCACAGTTCAGATGATTGAAGAGTTTATCTTTCAGTTGAAACTTAAATCATTACGGAATTACATGATAACCCAACCAACATCGACGTCTGTTCTATTGAAAGTTTTTACTAACTATCTTTAGATTATCAGTTCAATAACTTCATTCCAACTGTCGATACCTTCTGGGATATCTTTAGTAGTTAGTGGAGTTGGCAATCCAATGGATTCCATGGCATTTTCATTGGATTGTTTTTTAGCTGACTCAATTGAAATCGTTCCAATACTATACTTTAGAATTATTTTTAGTCTCTTAACGATCGGAATATATATAATGCTCTTTTTTTCGATTTATATAATGCTTTTATTCTTAAAGAAAGGCAAGTTTTAGATAACGTTTATGACAACAACATTTATTTACATTTACATTTACTTATTCCCAAACATAGTCAGTGGATTAATCGGATTGCTGTCTTATAGAAAGATCTCTAATGAATTTTGGGTGTCAGGCAATGTATCTTATTTGTATAATACATATCAACACACTATTTGGTTAATCAGTTTTGTTATACCAAGTCTTTTCATTTTAGGGTTGTTTATACCCTTTTTATTTTGGTTCGTTGTGTACTATAATAGGAAATAGTTGAATTCGATGAAGGTAAGGAAGATGTGGGGTTATTTATACAACGAATACAAATTGGAAACGTATTACTGGGAAACCTTGAAAATCCTGTAGAAAGAAATAATCATTTTGGTCCTACTATACTATTCTGATTATGTTGCCGTAAAGGCTTCTTTAGTTTTCTTGATTCTCTATATCTACAGCCATTTAAGCACTAAGTACAAGCCTTATCAATCTGCTCCGTTGAATAAAATCGACTTCTTATCCACGTCTATCTGTTCTATTTCTATAGTCTTAGCATCTTCAATCTATACAGCATAATCTTTTGACATAATTGAGGTTGTGTTGCCATTTTATACAATCTTAGCAGTCTTAAACTTTTTGTTTGTTGCAAACATGCTATAGAAATTGGTATATGCTTATTTTGATAAAATGGAAAAAACTATCGATGAGATCAAGACAATCATTTATCTAAAGTTCCCTCATATAATCAACAAGAATAGGACTTTAAAGAGAATATTCATTAAGAATTCGCTAAGGAAGAAACTGATTAAAGACCGATTCAAGATGGTTAGACTTTATTTAATCAATTAAGCCCAATAGATAATCGAATTTAAATCGTATTTATTAGTGATTAAACTAGTTCTATGACATGTGATTTGTATATGCCTAAGTTGACAACGAGGAAGGATGAATAGACAATAATTACTGACCCATTATCAAGTTCTAATCGTAATACTGGTAGACTGTTGAGACAGAATAGATATTTTTCAAAATAGCCCAGTGTAATTAGTTTTAAGGCTGTCGTAGAGAGCAAGTAGGAATGAATGAAAAATTGAAGTATTGTTTATCGAGCATATATAAAATTCATAAATTTTAAATTTGATCTTAGATATTGAAAATGTGTCTCTCCCCCTTAAGAGTTCATATTATTACAATGGTAATTAATGTATGTATGACATTTATTAAAATTCATATAATTATTTATTAAATAATTGAACGAAGAAATTAGTATGTACTAATTTAATGTTCCTCAAATAGTGCAGCCATTATGTAAGTTTATATTTATATATTATACGCTATATAGATTTCCAAGTATATTTTTATAATACTTATTTTTATAGCCTTAATATACATTTACACCTTCACTTATTGATATGTATTATTACAAACACAATTATTTATTTATTTATATAGGCCCCAGCAAATGCCGACCATCAGCACATTCCCACCCCCACATCATGATGTTGATTGGTTTTACCTGGATGAAGATGGGAAATGGAAAATATTTGATTGGAGAAGGTGCAATCTCCTGGAGAATATGCTTCATTACTGCAATCAAGGAGAGTTCCAGATCATTTTCAAGGACATGTAGTTTATAGTTGACTATGATCACATGGTCATGCATCATTAAATTAGTTATTATAAAATTAGGAGAGAATCCTCCATAGTGTCAAGGCAAATTAAAATATAGCAAGGCAAGTGGTCCTACTACAATGGGCAGACGTGGATTCAATATGAAAAAGTGATACAAAATTAATTGGAAGACTTGATGGTCAAGGGAGAAGTAAAAATAATTAATAATTGAAGCCTCTCCTTATAATGTATGTAAATAACAAGCAATACATATTTGATTTGGATCAGAATGTTTAGGTGGAGCCCCTAGATGACAAAGGGTTGAATAAGAGAAAGATAATTACAAGACAGTGGATGAACACACATTAATTACAAGAGTTTTGTAAAATAAGAAAATAATAGGAATTAACCTATATAAGGGAGAGAAAGGCATTGGAAGAGTATATGAAATTACATCAGAATCGTAAGAAAGTAGGTGGATCTAAGAAAGCTAATAGATTGGGGGATCTGGGAATATCTCCAGATCAGGAGAAGCAGGAGAGGAAATAATAGAAATTATAGCAATTGCATTAATAGTAGTAGCAGACGAAGCCGAAGGATGAATGTTTCAAGATGATAGAGCATTAGAAATAGCCGGATCCCAAATAATTGGAGGAATGGAATTTACTGATTGAAAAGATGAAAGAAGAGAATGCTGAAAATAATGCATGAAATAGTAATTATTTTTCCTTAAAATAATAATCAAGTAGAAACATCGAATCTGACTTGTTTTCTTTTGATTCTGTTAAATCTCTTAATTAAATTCCTGGTTTCTTGAAATTGTTCTTCAATATTTTTAACATCAGTTTACAGCTTTTTAATCGAAGAACTCTTATGAAAAGTGATTCGTTAATCAGTACTCCTAGATCTAAGTTTGATATTATTTGAAATTCTTGGAGTTTCAGTTAATTTAATTAGTTTAGATAACTCTAGAAAATTAGGCAGATGGCTTTGTTTCGTAGTTATGAATGGGAACAACAGGGAATCGTAATTTCTTAAGTGCTGATTGAGTGGTCTTTTGGGTGTGCACAATTCTTTTTGAATCTCTATTTGGGGTCTTTTCTTGATTTCATTTTCCTTCACGACTTGAGAAATGCAATTGGCTGTTTATTAAATATTTTTTATCTAATATTTAGGCCTCTTAGTCAGGTTTGTAGTCAGTATTATCTCGTCATCTGTCAGTCTAAATTAATCAATTGAAAGATCAAATTATATATTAGGGTAATTCTTTTTATATTACATTATATAATAGCATTGTTTATTTTGTGAATTGGATGCGAATTTTTGGCACTTTTAGGATTTAAATTTTAGTGGCTTCAAATCAATTCAATTAATATTAATTATTATGCGCCCCACTAAATAATAGGATTATTAATTAATAACTCCTCGATCTCCAGAAAGGATTCTCAAAAAAAGACTAATAAACAATCAAATCTAGTATTTAATGAAATGGAAAGGAACTGATTAAACCACTTGGGAATATGAACAAAATGTTCGACGCTCAATTTTAGAAGAATTCCTTTAGAATTAATAATCATATTAAGAGCAAAAATAAAAAAATCTTAAAAATGTAGCACAACAATTACCTGTCATGTAGTAAGTCTAATAAAGTCTCAAACATCCCAGTTATTCTGAAGAACTTCTCTTAAACAAATAAAAGGAAATGGCTTAAAAATTTTGTAGTTCCTACCCTCAAAAATGCGATGAAATAGACAGTGTACATTTGATGTTAACAAATGAGGACTGCGTCTTTGAAGTCAAATGGAAACCCAGAGCAGATGGAGTAGTCCCTATTTCAGATTTCTACTAATACGATCAATTCAAATTGGCTGCTCCATTGCTCTTTATGAACTTTTTAGAGAATTGTATAGTAGGTCATGAAAATAACGCAGATATCAAATTCTATGCTCCTGGAAAAGATAATGTAGAAAGAGCATAATTGATTAAGTAGATCCTGCTTCGCAATCCCAAATATACTGATACTAACAAACAGCCTAGCTATGTTCATGCTGAAGAATAAAAATAACAGGATCCTCCTATTCAATAAAATAAAAATGCCATCATCAACTTTACTCAGTCTGATAGCAAAAAAACTATTTTAAATCAACCCACTGCATTATCAGATAAAAATCAATGCGAATAATAAGAGAGCGAAATGAAGAATCATATCATACTATAGGAATCTTAGGAAGTCTAACAACAGTTAGATTCTACTTCATAATAGGAACCTCAATAACAATAGTCTAATGATGAGAGAGAACCTGGAGAAATGGTGGATCCTGAAGAAAATCAATTAATTGATGAACAATTAGATTAGAGATCAATTTCTTTGGAACCTTAAAAATGAATTATGAATTAATACAATATATTAAATATTAAGATTAATATTCTATAAACAAATGGATAAAAAGATATTAGAAAACATTGAATAACAATTAAAAAGACTGCTTGAACAACTTAAAGATCTGGAGGAATATAAAAATGAATTGGATCCTGAAGAATATAAGTATGCTCCATCGTATACATTATAGACAAATGAAAAATGACACATTATAGGAGTTAGAGATTTTCCAAACCAAATTATAAGAAATAGAATAGGGCGATCTAACATTGAAGAATGCACTATAACAATAATAAGAAGAATTACGAGCAGCAATCAAGAATTCTTTTAACTCTGAAGAAATCAAACATCTCATGTCATCATCATAAGGCACTTCAATAAGAGAAAAGATAAAGAAATTAGATTAAGACTATACACTTTAAAGAATAAATTAAGCTTAATATGTGAAAGAAACTCTGAATTGCTTGAATTAATTGCAAGATATTGGAATACCTGTAAATTATAAATTAATTACTTTAGTTTACTCAATAAGAAATTAATTTTATCAACTCTAACACAGGAAAAGATAACTTTGTAATTAAATAAGATAATGTCTAAGGAAAAACATTGCTTAAATCAGCAGAATAATAATTGGCTGCTAATAACATGAAATGATATGTCATATTAAAATAACATAATTCCAATTGAAATTCTTTACATATAATTGATATTGCTTTGCATTTTAATCTTAGATCTCTATATAATTATATCAAAAACAAATTATTTAATGTGATAATTTTATGGTTGACAGAAATTTCTACTTTAGCTTAATTTATGTTTTGTTATAATAATAATTTTTTGTATTTGGAATAAAATAGTAATTATTAATGTTAATAATTCTTTTTAACATCAAACTATTTAAAATTTTGAATAATTATAGTAAGAGATGATTATTTACTAAGGTTATTTGAATATTGATGTAAGGGTTGTTGAAATACAATTCTTATAGATAAATATAAAATATACTCAAGAAAATCTATAAATCCCAGAAATACTTAGTATATTGCTTATCAACATTTTGAATAATGAAAAGGACATAAATAGAATTGAGATTAACAAATATTTGAAAATTGAATTGTTTAAAATTATTTTATTACTAAATATTTAAGTATAATATAAATATTTGATACCTATTTTGAAGCCAAAAAAAGCAATTTAAAAAATAATAAATGTAAATGGAGGAAGAAATGGTCGTGAAGAAGGAATCTTAAGTAGAGGATATAGTAAGGAAAAAGGTGAGAACTTAAAATGATAATCTTGGCGATTATATTCCATTATAATAACAACAAGAGGCCTAGATATCATAATCGACTCATCTGAGGAAAAGAGTTATAAAACCACTGACAGAAAGAGAACGAAAAGCGTTGCCTATATATAATGTGAGTAACAAAATTCTGGAAGAAATGCAGAATAATTAAGTCATTGTGATTACAGGAGGGACAGGTTGTGGTAAATCAACCTAAGTGCCACAGATGATTTTGAGGCATCATACAAACACAGAATTCGAAACACCAAAAACAGTGAATATTCTATGTACTCAACCAAGAAGATTGGCTGCTAAATCATTGGCCAAAAGAGTGGCATAGGAGTTAGATTGTTAATTAGGCACTCTTGTTGGCTATTAGGTTGGGATGGATTCACAAATAAGTTCTAGACAAACCTAAATCTAATTTGTAACCACAGGAATATTTCTATAAAAATTAGTGCATGACAGAGAACAAGTCTTGAAAGATTATACTCACATTATAATGGATGAAGTCCATGAAAGAGACATTGACATAGACTTTTGTCTAATCATAATCAAAAATCTATTGAAGCATTTTCCAGAAACTAAATTGATTTTGATGTCTGCAACTATCTGCAGTGATAAATTTGCTAACTATTTTTCCAAAAAATCACTTAATTTGGTTGATGATCTAACATATATACAAAGAGTAGATAGAAAGTACAAGTTTACAGATATGACATAAGAAAATGATGTAGAAATATCCATCAAATTTGAAGGGGAAGAAGATCATGACATTTCCACGCAATGGGGTCAACCATGGAAAGAAATCGAGAGATAAGTTCAATTAACCTAAGAATAGAGAGAATTAGAGTAGAAGTAGAATGAATTAAGAGAATTAGGATAGCATTTCTTGGATGGAGATGAAGACCAAGCTGCACCTATTATTAAAGTCCCTATGTCTTAGAAATACCCTATTGAAACTTATTATATGGAAGAAATACATTCATATTTCAATGATGCTGACACTGCGAAATTAGAACTCCATCAACCTTTAAGATTTCAAACCTCATTATACTTTTAAGATACTCCTAAGGTTCAATAGGATAGTGTCTAAGCCATGTTATAAATACTAGAATTCTTAGACTCCAATAAAATTAAAGATACTATAGGCATGTAAGGAGCTGGGGCTATCTTGATTTTCCTTCCTGGATATTAAGAAATCATGGATATTAGAGAAGAGATCTATCAAAAATTTGGGGAAGAGAGATTCATCATTATCATACTACATAGCACTGTCACTATCCCTAAAGAGTTTGATGAGACTCACAAGAGAAAAAGAAGATTAATATTAAGCACAAATGTGGCTGAAAGTAGTATTACTGTTCCGGATTGTAGATTTGTTATTGATTTCTGTTTAACCAAAGAAATTATATACAATCCTAAGAATCTAACAGAAAAGTTAGCATTGTAATACTGTTCTAAAGCATCTGCTGATCAAAGAAAGGGAAGGACTGGACGTTTATTCCCTGGAACTTGTTTTCGTTTGATACCTTAAACCATATTTAAAAATAAAATGACACAATATTCTGTTTGTGAGATGTTGAGATGTCCCTTAGAAATTATTATATTGAGACTGAAGAAATTATATCAACTATCCATGGAAAATGAAAATAAAACTGAGAAATTAGAACTTAATACAATTGTTGATTTAAAGTAGGTTTTCAATGATCCCAGTCGCACTCTTAAAACTGCTATTGACCCTCCAAGCACTAAATAAATTGAGAATGCCATCTCCAATCTCTAAATGTTAGGGGCTCTCTCTTATCCAAACTCTCAAGATTCAACCATCCATATAACTAGGTTGGGATAAATGATGGGTGATATGCCCATTGATATCTTCTTAACAAGATTCATTATGTATTGTAACATAATTGGATGTGCATATGAAGGAGTCACCATAGCAGCCATATTGAGTTAAAGGAAGAATTACTTTTTACATCATTTTATGAGATCTTAAAAGTTGTTCTTCAATTCCTTATATCTCTATGACAAAGGCAATGAGGATGATCTACTTATACAATTAAGAGTTTATTAGGAATGGGAAATTAAGTTTTTTAATATTCTTAAATCAACAATCACTCAACATGATTTAAAGAGGGAATTAAAGAGATTTACAAATAAAAATATAGGACCTTTAGAAAAATTATATTGTGATTAGAGATCTATTGATCCAAAGAACATGAGAGAAATATTAAATGTGAAATATGAATTATTCATGAGATTAGATCAGTAATTTAAGAATGAGCCTCTCGATTTGAATAATCCAGAAAACTAACTTAAAGTTAAGAGTGCCTTTTGTGCTGCTTTTAAATAAAATACATTAAGATTATCAAAAGATGAGAGATTTGATAAAAAAATAAAGTATTTGAAAGATTAAGGATTTGATTACACCCGTACAATAATGTTAGAGAGTGATAATATTAAATTTGATGGAGTAAATATTTAGAATAAAGAGATGATAAAGGAGAAGATTGCTATGATAATGGAATAATTTTGTGATTTCCATTAATTAGATAGAAATTAAAAAAGGTTAGATGACCAATTGAAAGACATATTGGCATATCATGATGAATAGGCTTAGGGTAGATAGGGATTACCCAGATTTCATTTCAGATCGGATTTGTAATTGCTAACAGAAATAAAGGCAAAATCAAAATTTACTAAGAGTTGGGTTTAAAGTGTTGTTCTATTAAATAATACAATAATAATAGAATTCAAAGAGGTGGACTTGACTAAACTGAAATATGTATTAAAAAGACTTATGCATGAATGTGAATTAATGAAAAGATAATAAAGTAGAAAATAGCCTTAAAAGATCCCTTGGGAAACTTTCACAACAAGCAATTAAGTTGATATCATTAATTTCATAGAAACAACTTAATCTTTGATATTCTACGGATGTTATTGTAGATTGATTCATTTGCATAAAGAAATTAATTGTGATCCTGACAGCATAAATTTTATCTCATTGGACTAAAATAAAGTCTTAGTAGCTTATGAAGTTCAAGAGAAGGATTCAAATAAAAGAAATTCCACAAGACAAGTGATTTCGATAGATTAAAATAAGTATTTGTTATGGTCATAAATATTGGCTATGCTATTTGGAGTACAGGTGAAACTCTTTCATAATAACACTAAGACACACTTTATAAAGGCAAAGGTTGATGACAGAGACTACTAATTTGATTATTTTATTACAGAGGATGATTTGTAAACCATTAATTCAATAAGACAATAAATAAAATTATAGATTTTAGAATAGAGTTATACAGATAGCGGAATTTGGTAAAAGATAAGATAGTTGGATAAGGTGAGATAGAAAATATTATATACTTCAGAAGAAAGATGGAAATAATTATTTGATATTGAATTGAAAGATGAAATCCTATCATTTTAAGAATCAAGTGAAAATAAGTAGAAAAGAAAGAGAATCTAACACTTTGAATTGGAAGAACAGAAGGCTGATAGTTTAGATTATATGAATCCCATCTAAATCATAAGAACAGATTATGATTCTGAAGTACCTAAGCAATTTGATAATGAGGGAATTAAAATATATGTTCAAATTCAATAATTATACCAGACTTGGAAATAAAACATAGTCAATACAATAAAGAAGTAGAATTTCTTTTTAAGAATGGGTAACACCACTCAGATTTGTTGTTTGGAATGCAATGATTATATGACTGTTGGTAGAACAAATGGACTATCATATATATCAGAAGATCCAGATATTAGACGATAATTAGATAATGATTCCTTGGACTGGGCTAAGAGGATGGTCATGATTTTGGATGTAAGTTCTTTTGGTGATTATTTCAATATCTCAATGAAGGTGGATTAAATTAAGGAGTTTCTGTCAGATCAAAGAATTTAGAGCATCTTTGAAAAACTCAAACTAATTTTTGAACCAATCAATTATGTGTTCATAACCTGTAATTCTGGTAAACACATTGTTGGCTTCTATCCTAAGATTAAGCAATTTAAAGAAATAGTGCAAATAGGAGATATTTAGAAATTTTACATAATCGATTAAAAATTGAAATTAGTTTATACAAGTATGGAAGAGGAGAAATTTATATTTCGAAAGTTAACTATTGATGAGATTAAAAAGAAAGAAAATTTGGTATTCAATTTATATTAATTTTTAGGCTGTTTAATAGCGAAAATTGTAGAATTTGAAGTTTACATGCAAATGTTGCTATGTAGAATAAAGATATGATGAAAAGGGATATTTTGAAGGTAATGAATAAGCTTACAATCAACATATTAAATAAGAAAGCCATAAGAAAGCATTTGAGGAGTTATAGTTTACGATTTTATGATGAATTATTTCATACATTTTAGTTTCTAAATACAAATTTATAATCCACATCATTAATAATATAGCATCTAGCTGTATTAAAATTATTTTCTAGTAGAAATGCTTTTGATATCAATTAAAATAGATATAATTATTTATTATTAATTAGAAATATTGTATATATATTTTGATATATATCCTTAAGTAAGTTAATTTAAAGTATTATTATTCAAATATTTGATTATTCTCAAACTGATACATACACCTTAATATGTTTATTGATAGTAATTAATTTATATTTTGAAAACATTATAATTATTTTTAACTGTCATGTCAGAAACATCTTTGGGTAAGAAGAACAATTACTTAAATTAACAAGATCTGAATCCTGAATTCATGGAGTCCTCAAAATTTTAATATGTATCATAAATTATATGGGAAGGAAAAATAACTTGATAAATAATAGAATTAATAGCAATCGTCTTTTAGACCTCAAGTTCAATAATACAATTCTGAATCCTCATGGGATGAATAACGGTGTAATAATAGAACAACTCCTTTTGTTTTTACAGCATAAAATATGCCAAAAGTACATTATATAATAGAGACTAGATTATTTGTTTTAATCATTAAGGATAGACACTAACAAATTTTTGTAAATGCAAGGAATGTCTATTGCCATTATGTCCAGAATGCGTGAAAGAACACGTGTATGAACACTCAGAATTTAAGTCATACCCTAGACTTGAATGTTTGGAGAATATATTGACTGCTGTTCACCAAGATGTCTGTTAACAAGGTATATTCGATAGAAAATATTAAGCAAATTAATTGGCAGATGCAAAATCAGATATTTAAAAATCTATATCTCAAGCATATTCATCTACTTAAGAAACTGTATATAACTTAAAGGAAGTTAAAAAAAGAATAATAAATATAGTAGAGCAGTATTTCAATGCATTAGAAATTGAATTGGAGAACAAATAGAGAAAGAACTACGATAACTTCAATCGTGATGGAAAGGCCTTTATATCAACTTTATAAGCAAGATTGGATTCTCATCACAATTTCCTAGATAAATTAAAATAACCAGATTGCATGTATTCTCTACTGCCATACCTACTATCTACAACTTAACAAGATAATAATTTATATCTTTAAGCAGCCTAATAATTTTAGACCAGATTTAAAGATACTTCATCATTGATATCTTTTAATTCTTTTAAATCGTAATTTATTTATCAAATCAACTATTAGCTCATAACTTAGTTCACAAATTGCAGAGATTGTAAATGTAGTTCATTAAGATTTGCCAGAGTTTCTTGAAATTCATAAGCTTGCATCCCCTGACATTATTCAGAGCAAAGTCTTAACGGTAAAATCTCAGAATTCTCAAGTTCCTCAAACAAATTTATATTAAAGTTCTAAAGTTTAGGGCAACATTGAAGTAAAGGATTAATATTAGTCCTCAATTATTTAACAACATCCAGGATTGGAGCAGTCTTATGGCTATCCATAAGTATAAAATTAGCCTCTCTAACAGGTTCCACAGTAGTAAATCTAAAACCCATTACTTTACAGCGGCTACCCGTAATAAATTTATGGTCAATAATAACCGTTCAAACAAACTTAATTAGTTTAGCCTAACAAATATTAAGGCTATCCTTAAACACTTTAAATTTAATCCGCTTATCCGAATTTTAATAATACTTAGTTGATGAATTAAGGATATACATCCTAAAGGTTTTATTGAAGAATTTACATTATAAATATATTAAATTTTATAAAATTTATAAAAATGTTAAAGCCTCCTTCTAAAAGTTCAAAATCAGCATCGCAATAAAAAATTACATAGCCTTCTAATGAATCCTAAAATCCTCCTAAATTAAGTCGGGAAAATTCGTCTAACAACATTAATAAGGGATCAAATACCACTCTTTAAAAACCTTTATAAAAGTCAAGGTAGGGGAGTAGAACATCTTCATCTTCAAATATTCCAGATTTATCTACAAAGAAAATTGCGAGTAAAGAATCATCGCCAGCAAAAGTAGTGGAATAAATAATTGTTAAGGGCTAACTAACTATTAAGCAAAAGGTATCCTCAAAGTAGATAACTTCTAAAATAGATGATGGGAGACCAAAAAATTCAAGTGAGTTTAAGTAAAAATAAACTCTTATCAGTAATTAACCATAATATTTAAAACATGGGACATAAAAATAAAAACCAGATTAAAAGAAGGAGAATCTTTTATAAGGACATCGTCCAAGTGTTATGAACAAATTAAATAAGACAGCAAATAGCAACTCTTCAAGCCGTAAACCATCTCCTTAAAATAAAGATGCATAACCCACAAAATAAAAATAGATTTCATAACAACAACCTAAAGTGCAGTAAGAAGACACTTAGTAATAAGTAATAATTAATAATCAAGAGTAAATAGATGCGATACATTAGAATCAAGTACCCTAAGATCTTGAAGATCATTAAGATTATGAAAATGATTAACTTGATACATAAAATTATGAAGAAACAGTAAATGAAGGCAGGTCAGAGTCAAATTAATTTGATTAAATGGACCACACTAGTAATGCCTCAGATGAGTAACATTACTATGAAAATTATGATTAATAAGGAAATTACGATGAACCTGAAAAGTAGCAAATTATGTAAGCAAATGATCAATAGATAAACAATGAGGATCCATAACTTGATTAAAATGCTGATGATACGTTATCAATCGAAGGCGATATCAATTAAACAGATAATATTGAAACAGGCTAAAATTTGGATTCTGAAAATTAAAAATTAAAACCTCTACCTTAAATTTAAATTATATCAGAAGATTAATTTAATTAATAATTCAACAAAGGACCACTTGAAGTTGGAGATTTAAAATAAATTCCAGATGCAATAGGAGATAGATTGAATACAATCTAAGAAGATATTCAGAGTAATGATGCCCTGAGCTAAATATTGAATGATATTCCTGATGGGGAAACCAGTGAACCTGTTCTAACACATAGAACAGAGGATCCTATTCAAAAAAACAATGTCAATTTTTAAAAAAAACAATCTTAGGATATTTCAAGTACCAAATTTATAGAAATTGAAGTTCAAGAAGATCAATAAAAAGGAAGTTAATCAGCTAGACATTAGGATCTAAATTAGGAAAATAAATAGGAAGAGTTAAATACTAAAGAACCTTACTAAATATAAATTTCTTAGCCAGGTGAAAATAATCAAGAAGAAGAGGAAGACTATGGTCTTGGTGATTTGGAGTCAGAATTTGTGAAAAAGAATATGGAAGATAGTGATGAAGAAGCAAGTCCAGATAATATAATTCCAACAAATTAAGAGGATGGATTTGAAGAGAATTAAAGTAACAATCAATAAAATGAAAATGATGATTCAGCTAATTAGATTTTATAAGATAATGAAAAATAAACCAAAAATAAATTTCATCTTTAATTGAATCAAGATTTTTAAAACAAGGAACAAGAAAAGGAGGATTTAATACAAGACAATTAAGAGTAAACTCAATAAGAAGAAATAAAATAAGATGTTGAAACTCAATAAGAAAATCCCAGTATCAATAATGATGACGAAAATCTCAATAATATTGTAGAGGTAGTAGAAAAGGAAAATACCTAGAATTAAGAAGACATGATTTTAAATGATAATTAGAATATAGAATAAGAGGTAGATTAAGAAATACAAAATGAAACAATATAAAATAATATAGAAGATATTAATTAAGATAATAGCAATAATAAACAATAAATATTAGATGAATAAAATATTTAAGTTACTGAACAAATCCTTAATCAATAGGATGATGAATAATAAGTTATGGATGAATAATAAGATATGGTTTAAGATAACTCCAACTTAGAATAGGATAATTAGGATATAAATAATTAGGTTGAAACATAATCCAATTAAATTAAATAAAATCCAACTGAAGTTGAATAATAATAGTAGGATGGAACTTGTGAGTAAAATGAAAATCCAGAAAGAATATTAGAAAATAATAAAAAAGTTGAAGATATCAATGAATAAAAATTAGAAATTGAAGAAACTGGTGAACTAGTTTAAAATATTTAAATATTAGATTAGTCTTAGAACTCAATGCTGATGTAGGATCAAAATGAAAGTTAAGTATAAAGTTCTCCTTTGAAAGAAAAAGATTTGGAAAACTAGAATTAAGAAGAAATTTAAAAATAAGAAAATAATAATCAAGGGGATGATCCATCATTATTAACAGTTGAACAAATATAGGAAGAATAACCATAATAGACAGATCAAATTATTAAAAAGGAGGAAGAGGACCAGGATACCTTTAAATAAATTAAAAATAGTTCAGAAATTATTGAAGAAAACCCTATTGATTAACCCTAACCAAGAGATGATTAAAATACTGAAATAATATAAACTCACAGCGATGTAAATGATACATAAAACAAATCCTAGGAAGAGGTTTAAGATTTAAGTAAGGATCAAATTCTAAATGATGAAACTCTCAATATTTAAAATTAGAAAGATAATTAAGATATTATAGAGGATGTTGTCAATTAAGCTAATGATGAAACTAATTAGAATGATACTTAAGAGAATATTAATGAGAAAAAATAGATACAGGAGGATATAACAGAAAAGAATGAAGAAAATAATGAAGAAAATCAAGGTATTTCTAATCAACTTGAAGATAATTTATTATAGTCAGATAAAGAGTTGGCTGAAGAACAAAATATAGTAAAGGACAGTTCATAGATTAGTAAATAAGGAGATGAAGATCAAAATAAAGAGATTTAAGAAAATTTCGAAACAGAATAATTGTAAATGAAGGAAGGAAGAAAAGAATAATAAGAAGAAGTGCAGAACTAAGAAGAACAGATCGAATCAGATGTAAGAGGATAAGAGTAAGACAATATTGGAGTTGGTTTATCTTAAGAAATTTAGCATAATATTGAGTAATAATAAGGAATTTCAAATCAAAATGATTAAAATATAAATAAAGATGAGGATGAAAACCTATTAGAAGAAATTATAGATGTTGAATAGGAGACATAATAAGAATTAATCAAATAAGAAGATAGATAGTAATAACAATAACCAGTCTAAGTTGAACCAACAGTAAATGAGATTCAAAATGATGATGAAAACCTCGATAAAAATTCATTTGAAGGAGATCAAATAGATTAGATTACAAATGAACAGCAAAATAATGAGGAAAATCAAAATTCAGATAATATATAAAATAATGAAACATCAAAAGATACATCACAATAAATATAAGTTAATGATCCTTCAAATGTATTGTAAACCATAGTTTAAGCACATATTGAGGATTAATTTGAATTTCAAGAATAAGAAAATATTGAATCCAATCCTCTTGTAGAACCATAGGAAGAATAAATTATTGAGGACAAAGACAATTAAAATCAAAATAATCTTGATGAGGTTGTTAATTAAATTTCTCAAAATTAACCAGAAACTATAAATGATGATGAAAATACAAAAGATTTAAATTAAAAGGAAATCAAAGAATCGAATAATTTTGATGAGGAACCATATCAAGAGAATGAAAATAACTCATAAGGATAAGATGAAACTCAAAAAATAGAGTTCTAAAATTACATCATTTAGGATACAAATAATGCAGTTGTTTAAGAATTAAAATTTGATGATTTAGGAAGTGTTTATTAAGCCAATTAATAAAATACAATATTTTTCGAATAAAGTTATGAGATTTCTAAAATAGATTTAGGCGTTGAATAATCGAAATTTAATAATCTAAATGATGAAAAATAATTGTTCAAAATTGATGATTAGGAGAATCAATTTAAATAAGATTAAATAGACTCTATCGAAAATTAAGAATAACAATAGATTAATTCAATATAACAAAATGATTAAGAAAAAGAACTACCTAAAGATGCTAATAATGAGTAGAATTCTGAGGAAAACATTAAGGTTTAGGATAAAATTAGTTAACATTAAAATGAAAATTAAGAACAAGATGAAAATCCTTCTGAATAAGTTGAAAATATTGATGTGCAAGATTAAAATCATAAAGAGTAAGTGTAATAGTAAGACGAAAGTCATTAAGAGTAAGACTAATACTAAGATCATGAGGAGTAAGATGAAGATCATTAAGAGCAAATTGAAGATCATTAAAATCAAGATGAAGTTCATTAAGAGCAAATTGAAGATCATTAAGAGTAAGATGATAATCATTAAAAGCAAGATGACGATCATTAAAAACAAGATGAAGATGATTAACAGCAAGATTTAGATCATTAAAAGTAAGATTAAGATCATTAAAAGCCAAATGAAGATCAGAAATAGCAAGGAGAAAATCATTAGAAGTAAGATGGAGATCACCAGGAGTAAAATGAAGAGTATTAAGAGTAAGATGAAGATCATAAAGAATAAATTGAAAATCAATAAGAGTAAGATGGAAATCATTAATAATAGGAAGATGGAAATCATTAATAATAGGAAGAAAGTCTTTAAGAGTAAGATGGGGATCATTAAGAATAAGAATAAATTCATTAAGAGTAAGATAGAGATCATTAAGAATAAGACGAAGATCATTAAGAGCAAGATGAAACTCCTTAGTAATAAGACAATGAACATTAAGAGCAAGTTGAAACTCCTTTATAATAAGACAATGACCATTAAGAGCAAGATGAAACTCCTTTATAATAAGACAATGACCATTAAGAGCAAGAAGAAAATTAAGAGCAAGAAGAAAATCAAGACAAAAATCATTAAGAATAAGGCCATTAAGAATATGATCTAGATCATTAAGAAAATGATTAAATTCATTAAGAACAAGAAGAAGATAATTTGAAGAAAGATTTAGATCATTAAGCACAAGATAAAAGTCTTTAAGATTAAGATGTAGATCATTAGGAGTAAGATTTAGATTATTAAGATTAAGTCGAAAATTATTAAAGAGAAGATGAAAATCATTAAGAGTAAGATCAAGTACAATTAGAAGTATAAGAAGTTCAATAATAACAACAAGAAGACCATTAAGATGAAAAAGAAGTTATTTAATTAAAAGAAGAAGATAATTTTGAGAAAAAAGAACAATTCTAAGATTACGATGAAATCAATTATTAGGACAGTAAATGTAATAATAATGATGAAAATTAATAACATGACGATGAAAATCTTAATGATTAGGATAAAAATGAATTCAAGGATGATGATTCATAAAAACATATTCATTAGGAAGAAAATCAAATTAAGGATACCGATTCTCAAAAGCACTCAGTTAAATCACAAAAATCTTAGAAATCTATACCAAAAAATACTCAAGAGAACGTGGATGCTAGTCATTAGAATGAATCCGAAGTGGATTTTAATTGCAATGATATCCCAAGCTATCGAACTTAAGAATTAGAGAAAGAAATAGATCAATTTACAGATTCTCAACAAAAAATATAAAAGGAAGAATAGCATTAAGAACCCAATAACATTCGTCCTGCAATGTAATTGAATTTATAAGGATTAAATAAAAATTACAGGGAAGATTAATTAGACACAGGAAGAACAGATGACAGTATGATAAACTAATTGGTAGCTTAAGAAAGGGATTAAAATAACCTCTTAGTCAGATAGAAGTAGAAAAGGCCTCAAATTTAGATTAATAATGTAATATAAGAAAAATAGGAATCAATGACTCCAGATAACTGTACGCGATCTTAGAATCCTACACCAAAACCAGGAGGCAGTGCTAAGCATTCAAAAAATGCCTATTCTTTTGGAGCTTAGGATGATTTTAAATCTAAATAAAACGTCATTTTGGAAATGGAGTAAGATAGAAAAAGAAAAGAGAATTGTTTTCATAAAAAATAATAAGAAAGTCATGGTAAAGGTAAGGATAAAGACATTAAAATCTAAATCTAATAAGAGAAGGAAAAAGCTGAAAAATAAGATGAGGAAACAATTAAAGAATTATAAAAAATATTGTAATCTAAACATGAAGTTCTGTTATAAAAGGATAATCAAATAAGAGAATAATAAGCTAGAATTTTTAGTATTCGTCAGACTCTTGATGAAATTCCAGATATCTAAGATTTAGATGGAAAAGAGGATTTTGATTGGAATAATCTTATAGATTTTTTTGATGATTACAAAAATAACAGATATACAAATATATCAAACATGAAAGACCCTTAATTGGCCACCTTGATGAAAAACAAATTTTAGGAAATCTTATAGAAAGAAGAATAGTAATAGGATATTCAGATTAAATAACAATAATAAGTTGAAGCTGAGGCTAAAATAAAGTAAGAAATTAGTTATGTGTTGAAATTACTATTTTAGGAGTATGAAATATTAAGATAAAAATCTCTTTAATTAGACCTAGATATTGTAAATTCACAATAGATAATTTATGATAAAATGAAGAAGCTAAGTATTTCTAAGAAAATAATTCCAAATTTAAGATAATTAGATATTGATTAACATAAAGTAACGAATGAATTTAAAAACTATATTTCATGTGAGAGAACGGATTTTGAACAAGAAAAATTGATAAACTTTATATAGTCTGAGATATAGGTTTAAGATAATGTTTATCAATTTATTTATAAAATTAGATAAATAATTAAAGAAAGGATTGATCAAATAAAGGAAGGGGAGAAGGCTATGGAAGAATAGCTTTTATCTAATACAAAAAAATATTGATTAAGCAGATATATGTGTTGAATTAAATTATATCAGTTTAGTAAATATTATATTCAAAGTTTAATAATTTTAATGGTTTTATTTGAATCTCCTATTAATATCTATTAAGATAAGGGTAGTAAACAAGTAATTTTATCAGTTAATTAAATCTTCCGAGTTTTTTGAAATGATTAAATAGTGATGTTTAAGTCTTTTAGAATGATAATCTAATTTTTAGGCATGGCATAGATCCAGTCGGCATCCAATTCAATTTCTGAATTAAAAATTAAATTATTTTTTTAATCATCGTAAACAATTAATGATCTTTGAGTAGTGAGTATATATAATTATTGATCTTCATAAAAGATGGTTTTGATATGTTTATCAAGTTATATTATTTGAATATTAGTGGTATCATCAATAATTTAGTGTATTTAATTATCTATGGCAATAATGATTTTTTTGGGAGTCACACTCAAGCATTTTACATTTCCGCTTAAGGAAATTTTAAAGCTTTGATAAGTTAAGAAATTGGCAGTCAAAATGTATAATGATCCTTATTAGTCTAAATGTAATTAGATAGGAGGTTCCTCTATTCTAATGGATTATTAGTATTTAAAACGACCATGCATAGAATCTGATACCCATTGGATAATCTAGCCATCGCTACTACTAGTGTAGAATGTTTTATTATTGGCTTAAATGATAATTTTAGTCATTTATTTAATTGGCCTGTAATGTTATCCTATACATGTAACCACCTTAGAGTATAAGTTTAGTGAGTATAATTTGTAATTTTTACAGCAAATGATGAGATCGGTTTAGTTAGGATCATTTTGAATATGAACGGCTATAGATTATAAAATAAAATGATCAAGATTTTAGATTGTTGATTAGCTAGATTAACGAATTCGATTGTTTCTTGTTGTAATGTTTTCAGACTTGCTATAATCTAAAGAGCATTGATTGTTATTGTTATTGTTATTATCATTAGGCCATATTAAAGATTAATTATTAAGGCCATCATTAATCTTTTATTCATTAATTTTATTGTTGTTTTATCGATTTCTATGCAAATACTTATAGGATTCTCTTTAATATTTGATATTTATATGAGATCTTTCTGTTTCTGTTCCTCCTAAATGACTGTAATTAGTGGGGTAGATTGTATTATTTTACTTTCGTTTAGAAATTGTTTATTTTTCTTAATTTATAGGTTCATAAAATGCTGATGTGTTTATATCTTTCATGTTTTGATTGAATCTATCATGGAAACATTGAAAAATATTTTTGTCATTCTTAGGTTTCTTTTTAGATAATATATTGTTGAGTGATTAGCCAATTTGTTGAATTTTTTAGAGTGAAAACTTCATTGATGATTATGGTCTTTTGAATTGAGAGATCTTACATTCATCCAATTCTGTAATTCCAGTCATTTTATTTGGGGTTGTCGAACGAATACTCATGTAATTAATAATTATATTAATAAATAGAAATTATAAAATGGGGCAAAGTAGTTCTACACCTGGATTTAATTTATAGCAATATTAATATATAAATTAGATAATAGATCCCAGATTTGGAAACATTAAGTTATATTAAAAGAATGAGACTGGAGAAACAATTTGCATAATTGAAAAGAATTTCATTTAGATCAACAATCCTGTTAAAAATCTAGATCATCCAAACATATTAAAAGTCCATTACTATAAGGCTGATATATGTAAAGTAAGCACTTGATATAATACTTTAGAATATTTGTTCATCCTTTACAAAATTACAACTTATTTAAGAATATGTAAGTAACGAGTTAAGATCGAACATAAAAAATAGAGCAAACAAATAATAATATTTTGAGGAGAAATAATTATGGGGTTTGCTATCCATGTGTTTAAAGGCATTAATGTATTTTAAATCATTTTAAATATATCCAATGGACTTAAAAAACATTCTCCTTTCTAATTAAGGAGCCATCAAATTTCAATCTTATTATGATATTTCAAATAGTCAATACATGCAATTATTGAATTAGATCACAGAAGATATGCACATCTCCCCTGAGGAATTGGAATGCCTAAAATCCAAAGAACAAGTATTAAACTTAGATTTTGAGAAATGTGAAATATTTTAATTGGGATTAACAGCATTATGGGCTGCTACTCTAGCCGATACTAATTCATTGTTTAGTTATGACACTCTCAATGTAATATTTCACATTATAATTCTAGTACAGTGAATATGAGATGAAACAACGAATAGAGGAATTAAATTATAGTTAATAATTTAAAAATATCCTATTAAAAATGCTGAAAAGATTCCCTCAAGACAGAGGATCATTCAATGAACTTCTCTAAGTAGTATCCTATCATGAATGTAATGAGAATCTATTAGAAATCAAACCATTAAACTAAATGGACTAAAGCATACAATAAATATCTAGAATAAGGTAGTAATATAGTTCTAGATCACTGTTATCTGATAACAATATTGCTAAGAATGTAAATGAAGATTGTTAACTCTCGAGAATTTCTAATTAATCTAACTTTCAATTGTAACAAAATGAAACCAGCAAAATATCTTTGGATAACAAATTTAATATTTCTGAATCATAAAACTCGCTCAAACCAGATATACATCCAATCAATAAATATAGAAATAAACCAAGCTTTTCATAAAATAAATAACAATAAGATACCTAGAATATTTATTTGTAAATTGGTACTCCTAATCATTCTCCAGAATCAAAAAATACCTCCAAAATATCATTATCGACAAAAAATCAATTTTCTCAAGCTCCAAAACCAACAAGTTTATTAGCCAACCCACTGAAATTAAATTAATAACCCTAGTAGCAACTTAAAAATAATATTCCAAAACCGTAAAAACCTGAAAAACCTTAAAGTCATCATTAACTTTATGATACTTCCTATTTCTCATAGTTGTCATTAATGAGTAATAGGAGTATTCTGGAAAACAAGGTTGAAGATGCTATACTAAAAAGTAAAATTGCCTTAGAAAAATTTGATTAAACAATAAAATAAACAAAATAATTTAGAAATTGATTTTATAAGTTTCAATTGATTTTGATTGATATATATCCCAATTTTTAAACTAACCAGGTTAATATTAGTAGTATACCCAGTATAATTCTAAAAATGAACATTTTATTAAGCATACCATTATTAAATTATTTTTCTAACCAACTAAAGATTATATCTATATGTGAAAACTTATTTTTTTCAAAAGCTTCTTTCATTTTTTAATTTAAACCTATCTAAAATGAAAAATAATAGTCAATCATATTTTAAGCAGGAAAACATTATATAAGTTAGTTTGATCATCTAGAGCTTATTGTCATACTATTCTGATAACATATTCAGAACATTCTAATTATCATGATAACAATATTGATATGTTTATTTTCGAATAGCAATGCCTCAATTTACTTCCATTCTATCACAAAATTAATAGGTTTTAAAGCACACTATCTAAATATCTATTAAATCTTAAGATTAGAATTTAATGTTTTATAAGATTAAGTAGATGTTAAATCCTTTCTATTAATTTAACTCAGACAATACAGAAATTTGAGATAAATATAATGGGAAACCATTTTTGAAAATTATTATTTTTTTGTGATTTGGATGCTATTTAAATATTATAATTAGTCTATATTCTAATCTAAAATAATTGGAGAATAAATTTCATAATGGTGGTATATTCATTCAAAATATAGGTGATCATAAAATATATGAGTATAGAGGAAGACAAGATTATACCTAAAAGTAAATGAACTTTGAATATATTAATTGGATTCTAATTGAATGGTATATAAATCAATGGGCTTTCTTTGAAAAAGAGTGATTATTTTATTTGCTATTACATAAGCTTTAGTTAGATAGTTGTATTCATTCAGAAGATTTTAATAAATATTTAAAATTAAAAATAAAATATCGAAAGAATGCCAAACCATTTATTCAGAACTCATCCAAGAACCTACGGAAAAGATTCAAGAGGTTATCTATAAATAATATAAATAAAGAATGCAGAGTTTGCGCTGCTAGACAAGGTTTGATCAGAAAATATGGTATGAATGTTTGCAGAAGATGTTTCAGAGAAAACTATGAATTGATTGGCTTCCACAAAGTATTTATTCATTAAGAATTATTAAGTATAACTGAGGGAATCGTAGTGAGATATATGTACATTATAAATATTAATTTTACATTCTCCCCAATAAATTATATGAGAAATAATCTTGGAAAATATAACAAACTTAGTTAAAGGTAGTAAAATTCAAAAATTTGATCCATCTCTTGTTTTAATTCTCCTTCTGAAGAAGCTTTCTATATCATATTATCCAGGACCCTAAAATACTTGATTTTTCATACAGGAATGATTTCAGCTTTTTTTGGAATTCTTTTCTACGCCTTCCCAAAAGAAACAGAGGTCTTTCTAAGACTAGTGTAATCATTGATATAACTTAGAGGAGTAGAAGGTTTTGAGTGTTAATGCACAATTTATTTAGGAAATGAAAACTTATATATTTATAATTCTTACGCTCACACTTCTGCTTTGAGGTAGTTCATAATCAGCTGGGCCAGGAGATTTCTCCTTTTTGCTGTTTCCCCTTGATGCCGTACCAAAAACAGCTCTTGGTGAAGTGTCAGTTGCAATTCTAGGAGAATAATCTTATGGTCCCGGTCCTAAGAGCATAGATTTTTCCATTCTTGGACTGGTTCCAATTTTAATACCTTTAGTTTTGCTTTCCTAAAAACTGTATTCGCCAGGACCAGGAAAAATTTCTTTTTTATTTTTCCGTTAACCTTTTGGTATTTTGAAACCTATATCTGAACGTAAAAGCGAAGGGATATTGTAACTTCCAGGTCCAGTTACATGATAGTTTATTTTTTATTTTCTTTCTACTTTTGGAATGTAACAAGCAGGAGCAAAAAGCTTGGCCTCTTGATTGTGTTTGGCTGGGCTTGGGGAGTCTTTGAAATTTAATATTATTCGCTTTTCTTGTGGAAACTTAAATCCATGAGTGGTATAAGATAATTGATTATATCTTCCAGGTCCTGGAGAATCGGCTATTTTATAGAAGGAGTCTTTTGAGCCTGACATCACTGCTTTTGGGCTTGATCTAAACGGAATTATAGGATGGTATTTTCCAGGACCTGGAGTATCTAAATTTGGCATAACTTTTATTCTAGATCCCATTGTATATGCAGGGGAATTGGGTATTTTACTGTAAAAAGTCTAAGTTAATTACTCTTATTTAGCAAATAAATTTACCTTATTTCATTCCAACAACTTTAATGAAACAATAAAAATAAATTATATTTCCTTATTTTATTGTATTAATAGGAAGAATTCCATATTTTAAGCAAATAATAAAAATATTATTATCTTATTGAGGATGGTGAATTAATCACATTCTTAGATGGTTAAAATACTTGATTTTAATATTACTAATTATTTATTAAATATATTACGCTTCATGACATCATTATATTAAATTCATAAAAAGGCAACAAAGAAAGATATTATAAATAATAACATGTTCTTATTGTTCTATCTATCCATTGCTACAGCCAGCAATTGTTTGAATCAGTACGGATAAGTGGTAGACTATTGGTTGATCTTCAAATTGCCCAAAGACTCAGTCAATTAATATACAGGAATGGAATATTATTATTGTGACTCTACGACTTAGTGTGCAGAGTTAAAATATCAATACGACAAATTAAATGATGCTAGCTCTCCACTCTAAATAACTATGTAGTAAGTTCTCTTTAAGGATACAACTACTATGAATGTCATTTGGAATGATTAGCCATTTGATAAGGATTATTATCCAGATATGGCACATTCTAAAGGAGTCTTGAGTGCTTCTTTAAATGGCTAAGCCTTCATAATCAATCACTCAACTCCCAAATTCCCAATTATGGATTCCAATTATGAGTAAAATATAATTCAAAAATATCTAGTGAGATAATATTAGGGATGCCAACAAATTCTTTTACTAATGCCCAACATTTCATGTGTTTCAGCGTGAGCACTTCTGAAATAGAAAGAATCGCTTAGTAACTAATAATAGCCGAAGTGATCACAGTTAGGGCAAATTCCCCATCTGACTTTAAAACTAAATACCCAAATTTATATAGTTTAAAAGATACAACTAGAAAATCATCATTAAGTAGTGGTTCCCTTACAGTGTCGACAAGATAAGGCTTATCATTGTAAGTGATCTCAACTAACTAAAACAATTTAGTGGATTTTTACTCTGCTGTTGTTGCACCTAAGTTGAAAGTAGGATTAGTAGTTTAAACCTGGGGAAGTGGAGGATTGTAGCCTCCTGATTGTACTTCGTCTCACTAAATACTCAGCAGTTTAGCTAGACTATAAAATGTAAATTTTGATTTAATAATCAGGGATATAAATTTTCATACACAAAAGATCATTCAAAATTTGGAATTTCTTTAAATTCAAATACCCCGTATGTCTGCATGTCTGATATTAATAGATAAGATAGTCAAAACAAAAGAGGAGGTACTACTATTTGTTTTATTCACTATAATTTATGGTCTTAAATAAATTATCAATTTATTCAAAGATAAACATGCTGACTAATTTTATTTATTATATAAGTTAAAGACTTTATTTCTTATTTCAATATAAATATGACCATCAATATTTATAATTTTACTATTGATTTTCATTAGACTTAAAGATTTAAAATTTATGAATATTACAAAACAGTTTTGATTAGATTCACATTCACTTAACTTCAAAAAGAATTGAATATTGTAAAAATAACAAATAAATAATTAAGTAATTTAGAATTAAAATAGTGCATTTGAAATTGAGATTTCAAAATTAATTCTAAATTCCAAATGCTAATTTATTTATAATTGGATTTATTTTGCATGATTATCATATAGAAATTCCCTTCATAAATAATTTTTGTTTATGGATTAAAGTAATGGGAATTACACCAATTCTTACATAATCAAGGATCATGTTTATTACTAATATTTGTTAGACGTATTTATTTTTTAAAATACACTTTGATCAACTAGTGAATAGATAAACTGAAAGTTCAATTCATGTCTTTTAAATTATGAATGACTATTATTTAATCCAAAACTGTCACCATCCAGAAATAAGTACAGTAGTTCTTATTAATAAAATAGTGATTATTTATTGATAATATTAATATATTTCAAAGAGACACTGATTAATGTTCTGCTGCAGTACCAAAAAGAAATAAAAAGAGTAAGTTGTCTCCATTCAAAGGAATAATAAGATCTTAACAGTATTTTTTGTTTTTTATATTGCTAGGAATTCTCAGAAGAAATAAACGATGAAGCAATGACGCTCTACTAATCAGCCTACTATCCAAACATATCAACATTGTTTTAATACCCAGCGGAGCCCAACTCTATGAGGTAATTCATATGGTAATATAGACCTAGATCTGGTTCGAATACTAAGACCACAAGATCTGTTGAGCGTCTGACAAATGCTCTTCCCTAATTTGTACCTCGAAAAACTTCATTCAATAGTTTTAGATACAGTAAAACCAATCAGAATACAAAATTTGTTTCCACTAAAAAAGGATTTACATTATTAGTGACCAATACCAATCCATGTTGATCTCAGTATTATAATTAACTTTATATTGTATAAATTATCAATTCATTGGATCTTTATTTGGGTAATCTTTGAAATAAAGACCGACTTCAATGAATTTTATATTAACATATTTAATCTGAATATTTTTTGTTAATTCAAAATGTACTATCCAATTCAGAACAATCAAGGTGGATGATTCGAAGGTAAAAATCAACATTCTGAATTCTGTAATCTCTTAATTATTATTTAACATGAGATGATTAAGTTCAAAAGCGTATCATTTAATTAATTTAATGAATAAAAGTTGCGTATAAGAAACCCTTTATAAATAAATAAAAGCATAATTCACAAATTATTAATAAAATATAATCTAACTCTTGATATGTTGGCATTTTAATCATGTAATCCTTCACCCAATTAGTAATCTGATCTCTAACTTATAAATGTAATTAATCTCATAAGGAAACTTTAGTCTCAATCATCATCATATTTGCTTTAAGCATTAAATCAAATCCCATAACAACTTTAACAGAAAGCCTAGGCAATACAATAAGAGAACTAGAAATTGAGAAATGAGAATCAAGTTCTGTAATCGTAAGTAAATCATTTAGAAAATAAGCAATAAGAGTTGATTAATGAAGTATTATATTCTTCAATTTTAGATCCACGATTTACGATAGCTAATAAAGAGAGTCTATAAAGAAGGGGAAATGTCTGTTCAATTCTTAAAAAATAAAAATGTAAAGGATTCAATAATTATTCAAGACCATACTAGAAAACAATAATGACAGTTTAGAAAAAGCCCTCAAAAATTTATAAGCCAATGTTCAGATGTTTGGACAACTAAAAGAACTTTCAGAGCTTATGAAACAAGGAAATGATTTTTGATCACCTTATGAATTTTAACTAACTACTATTTATAACAATTAAGATATAATTCTCACTTAAGTATGAAATTAATTATAATATTTCCTAAAGAATAATTAAGCAACTTAATTCGATCATCATCCAATTGTTATTAAAATAATTTAAAATCATTCCCCATCTTTATTTGTCTCTCTAAATTACATTCATTCTCTTCTGAAGAATAGAAATATGTTGGTTAGATCTTTAAATTACAGTATTAAACAATGTTATTAAATGAAATTTCACATCGTTCGAAGAAGTTGTTATCGAAAATTACAATTGTTCTAGATAATATAAAGAAGTTTTGTTATGACTTTTAGATATTATATTGTTGTATAGAATTTTAAATGGCATTTAATTTAATAATATGATTATTACAGATTAATAATTTTTTAAGTGAATATTAATTATTTGAAGTTATGTGCGAAAATTATTGTAGAATGCAGCTTTTATATCAGTTGAAGCAAAAAAAAAGTTTAGAATAGAATTAACCTTCCATTTTATATTAGAAAATATCTTCTATAGTGAAGAAAGCAAAATAGCAGGCTTAGAAGTCTCTTGGAGAGACACAAATTTAAGCAGTATTTAATGAAACAAGGTTCTAATCTTCAAATAGATAACCGTTTTATAAGCAAAACAAATTGAAGGAGATTAAATATCAAATTAGTCATTTAAAGACTGAGTAAAAGTCTATAAACTTTGATTTCAATTAAAATGTATCGAGAAGGTATGCTAAGTCAATCACAGTGCAAAGAGAGGAACTTCAAAATGAGCAGCAATATTATTAATCCCCTTAAAATTATCGTTATGCATAATTTAATAATTATCCAAAGAAGGTGATAATCTTTTCATAAAGAGCTACGCCTCAAAGAAAAAATTTAAATATAGGATTAAATTTAGATACGTTGAGAAGTTGGAGGAGGAATAGTTAAGATAGTTCTAAATGATGATTTTATTCTTATTTTCTCACATCGTTTAAATAATTAATATTTAGTGATTGGTAGCAAAATAAATTAAAATTTAGACAGCTTAGAACAATAGAAAACTGGATTAGACAATAGATTACTACATCACTTAGGGATTGCTAATTTTAATTGTTTTATTGTATGTAAATAATCTACTGTATGTTATTAATCATTTTGGTACATTCTTTCTTTGTCTTCTTTATTCGACTTACTTCTTTCTTTCCTCTTCAATTAAGTCCTTTCTTCCTGCATGCCAATTTGGTCCTTTTCTCTTTTATTATGGTCCTGTTGAGGCTGCTGCTGATCCGAATCTAAAAGAATATAAAGAGTGAAGACCTTCTATTGAAGCAGATTCTTTTGTAGGCTCTTCCTTTTGGGATTTTGTGTCTTCTGACTTATTTTTCAATCTTTGGAGTTTGCTTTCTAACTTTACCTGCTTTGGCTAAGGTTCCGTGAAGTTTTCCCATAATAAATTTTTTAATAAAAAGATTTAAATTTATTTGATTAATCAATCAGGGCTAACATCTTGTGTTTCGTTCAGATTTTGAGACTTGAAAAAATCAGATAGTAGTTTAGATTTGAGAACAGATTTTATTAAGAGAAATCACTCCAATATAAAAGATTGAAGGACAGATTAACTAAAAGTTTAATGATTATATATAATTTTTTGCATTTTACAATAGTTTTATTAAAACAATTAAATTTTAAAGTATGGGATTAGCTAACAAATATGATCTCTTCCATTATGGAAAGCTAAATCTCTTAAGAAATATTTTTATAATTAATGGAATTACACAATATTTAAAATATTAATATTAATGATTTATGAAGGAATTACATCCATCTTACATAGTGGTATAAGAAATTGCTATTTAAGAATTTTACATAAAAAGCGGAAATGGACCATCTATATAAAGGAACATATTTGAAAATGTTGATTATGATGATTATGAGAAATAATTAATTGAAGAGATTAAAACGAAAATGAAGGAAAATGGTTTACAGATTAAATTAAAAAGAAGTATACTATTGAAAATGTTAATGGCAGCCTAATATAATATTGAAAAAGCAATTATTGTATGTTATTTTTATACTAATAGTGCTTTAGAATTGCTAATCTCATTTAAATTTTCTATAGGAATACTCCAAACAAGACAATGTTAATTAATTAAGAAAAGGACATCTATATGTTTGCGGTTTTGACAATTAATATCGCCCTGTTATTGTAATCAGATAATATTGCGATATAAAAATAATTGCTTACTTTTTGGAAACAGTTAAAAGATAGTTGTTAATTGATTATTATGTTGAAAATTGGACAGTCATCTTGGATTTAGATATTGATTTGCCTGTACTGGAATTAGATGATTTATTGTATTTGTAATTGCATTTTTATGGGAACTTAAATAAAATTTTAATAGTTAATGGACCAGACGATATAGATGACATAGTCAAACAATTCACTGGTATTTATTTTGTTGATTAGAATTTTAGAAAAAATCAAAGATCTATAGGTTAAAATAAAAATTATTACAGAATATTAATAAATATTACAGTATATTCCAAAAGAATAGTTAGAAATCAAATATGGGGGTGATTTAAATAATATAGAGTTATTTTGGTTAAATTATAAATTTATTCTAGGCCGATCTTAAAAAGAGAGACGCATACTGGAACAAGTAAATTATTGAAGAAGAACTCTCACTTATCAATAAATTCAATGGGTAGTTCAATCAACAAAAAGCCAAGCTTTATGAAAATTACAGTGTTGGAAGAAAATGGGAATCCTTTGTTGAATCAATAAGTAGAAGTTTTCGAAGATTAAATAGAATCTCAATAAGGAGAACAACAATAATATTAGAACAGTTTTTAATAACAACAACATCAATAGGAGGATTTTGAGGAGAAATCAAAGTCTTACCAAAGCTCTACTACAAAGAAATAAGATCAATAATTTATATAAATTGATGATGATGAAGATGATTTGATTGAGATGGAAAGTGGAGATATGGAAAAGAGAAAAGGAAAAAAATAAATAACGAAAAAATATGGTGAAACCACAAAAACTACTACTTATTCATAAAAATAGACAATTTTAGAAGGAGAGAAGGAAATACCTTCCTCACTTTCTTGTTGTTCTAGATCTTGTTCAATATTTTGAATTTAGAGAAAAACTGAAGAGCATAATTTTTTTGACTATCTTATGTTTTTAAATTATAATTTAAATATATCATAAATCTTCATGCATTAATAAATTATGTCTCTCTTTGATAATATTGGCTATGTTTTTGGCTTGAATCATTATAAGTTCCATGCATGAGGCTAACCCTTCAATTGAATTTAAGTAGAAGAAATTCTTACATTAAAATAAAAATAGATACCTTTTCATATTCAAATTCTGTTTTCAATAAATTTTAACTAAATTATGGATATGCTGCATCCCATACTTTTTTATATACTATTTAATGGGTTTCAAAGATCTGGTCTAACTATAATTCTGATCTTCCTTGTACCTTATAGACATTCCAACCTTAGAAACATTTTACACACTCTTATTTGAGTTCAGTGAGATTAGCATCATCAAGAATAATGATTGTATTAAGATCTTCTGGATTAACGCCAAGATATTTTTGAGAAATCTTACCTGCAACAACATAGACATAGGTGCTCTAATATTTTACATATTGAAAATTATTCATTTCTCTAATGTTATCAAATGATATGTCTAAGTTGACTAAAGTAGCTACAACCACATAATCATACTCATCATTAAATATTTTATACTTTCCATTCTACAAGCGATGTATCATGTCAACTTTTGAATGTATAACATTTATTTTCTCTTCATCTATTAATTATCTATTTCCTCCTTTGATTGAATATGCATCATTAAAGGCAGCAACCATAGTGATCAACCCTGCAATAGTATTAACATCCTTTTAGTTGTAAATTGCTAATAAAATTGCATCTACAAATTCTTCTTAAAATTATTGATCAATTCCATTTTCATTCAAATATTCTGTAAAGTTCATTTTAATATCATTCAATTTAATGATCTATAAGAACTCATTAAGATTGTTATAATGTTAACCACTTTCTAAAAACGTGTAGATTGACTTAAAATTAACTAAAACTTAGTCTGTAATATCTTTCATTCTTTTAGGCGAGAGTCCATAATTATAAACCATCTTTAGAATGTTAATGATATCTGAATCAGCCTTTTGCAAGACAAATTATTTGTTTTTTACAATTGCTAGTTTACCTAGATCTCTCTTGTAATATTCTAAATTTCTTTATTCGATTTATTTCAGAACATATTCATTTTCTTTAATAAAGAATGTAGCCCCAAATTCAAGGGCACTCAACCCAGGTATCAAAACATGATTAATTCTTCCTCCACATTAATAATATGATTCGTATACAACAGCACTTGGTATCAATTAAGACAATGTTGCTCCTCCAATGCCACATCCGACTATAGCAACTCGTTGGGCATAAGCCAATGTAGATAGCAGATTTAATATAAAAATCATTTATATGATAAGGTAAAATAAATTCTAATGTTTTTAATTGCATTAATTCTGTTGAATTTTTATTATTTATTTTTGGAAGTCCAAAATGAAAACTCATTTTTAGTGATTAGAAGATATTAAAAATTGGAAGGATATAAATAATTCTTAAAAATTCATTTATTACTAATTTTTGAAATGATATTTGATATAATTGATTACATATTTTGTATGTATTTAAATCAAGTTTTTATTAATTATAAAATTTATGGAGCATAAAAAACTATTAGAAAATGTTATGATTGATTTGCTCAAGGATCCAAGTTGTCCTATTTATCAAGTAACACGTTCAATTAATTATTCATAGTATTAAGATTGGCAATTGATAAACATATGCCAATAACTCTAAATACAAAATTTCAGTAATATAAAAGATTAGGATTTTTAGAAGAAGTTTGCTTAGTTCTTTATAAATTATCTTGAAGCAGAAAATGAGATTACTAATATTTTAGAATAGTCCTCAATAAAAAGAAGTGATTCCAAGAAAATAAATGAAAATTATTCTAATCAAAACAATTAACCATTATAAAGTAAGAGTTTAACAAAATCAAATTAAGAGTCAAATAAGCAAAAATAGGATTAATTAGACATGATTAGGAATAAAAAAAAAGTAAAATTGAAGTAGTCAAACCCATCTGATTTATTAGAGATTGAAGAAAATATATGTACTCACAGTTCAGCGAACCTTCATTAAATGATATCTCAAGGGCCAAAATTATCTCAGTATAGCTTTGATCCCCTTATTGATAGTCATCAAGATTAAATTATATGCAAAGAAAAAACTTAAAAAATCACTTCTAAAGAATAAGGATTAATAGAATCCATATTCTAAAGACAAGTTAAGGATCATGACTTGGAACCAACCTCAAAAAATAAGAAATAGAGCCTAAAAGACTCTAAAAATTAAGTCTAATCTAATCCAATATAGACATTAAATGACTTTATCAGAAATAAAAAGTAATTAAATGTTGATTAAAATAAAGAAGAAAGAGAAAATAATAGAGCCTTTGTGGACAACAAAACTATTGAATAATATTTTAGAAAAAATAGATAAATACAAATTCAAAAAAAACCATCAAGAGCTATTATAGATTCATCTCCTGAGGAAGGAGAAATTGTGATCTAAATCTCAGATTCTGAATCACAAAAATAAAAAAATATTTAGGATTAACAAAAATTACAAGGAAAGTATCAAATGGATGAGCTAATCCATGTTAAAAGTAATAAAATTTAACAAAAAAAAAACAATACAAGACAAAAAACATTCAATCAATATAAGGATTAAGATATCATCTAAGGAATGTAAGTTGAACAATAGATCAATCAACCCTAAAGTTCTATATTGTAGAATCAAGAATAATCCTTAACTGATGATAAAATTCAATTTGAAATTCTAAAGCAAAAATAATTACTAGAAAAATAATACACAATCATCTAATCTTAACCTCCCTAATAGAATTCCAACAATTATTTTTAAAATTAAGAAAGAAATAATTTAATTAATTCTCTATCCAATACAAGCAATAGCATATTGCAATAAATAAATTCATAAAATGATATTTAAAATCCTAATTTAGCGGCAATTTCGAATCCCGTACTTGCAATTCCTAAAGAGCCATCTAATGTTATTTTATAAAATTAATAATTCAACTAAAATGATTAATCAAATATTAATTTAGAAAAGAGTAATAAATTTCTCAGACAGAAAAATTCATATTTGAACAAACTTAATCAATAATAGATAAATTAAAGATAACTTTAAGGGTAAATGAAATTTGCTGAAAAGTAAAACTAGCAGATTAATTAAACCAATAATCCCCCATAATCTTTAATCTTTAGTGTTGAGGATGGTGTAAATTTGGAAAGATTGAGAGAGAAAAAACCTAAAATAGAGTCCAATGATACTGGTAATAATAACATTAGTTAATAAGCTCATTAATATCTTAAAATATCAACAAATTGGAATTAATGCAATTATTGTAAATAAATTGATGGGAAAGTAAAATTGATAGAAATTGAAAATGAGGCTAATATTTGCTCATCTTGTTTACTTGAGAAATTAAATCCATTCAAAAAGATTGTTTAAACTTTAGGATTTCTAGAATATCAATATTAATAAAGATCTAAAAGTAGGATACATCTTGATTTCACAATTGCATAAGAGTTATTTCGAAATCCTGAATTATTACTTGAAATTAGATGTGTTATGATGAATAAAAATGGATTAACTGATTTCACATTTCCTAATAGTTGTACTCTTCTTATTAATGGAGTTACCATTAAGGAATTCAAACCTCTTATTGAAAAGTCATGCTTAAGAAAGCGAAAGGATCATTGCATTTTAATTAATCTTGATGAATTTAAAAATATCTATGAAATACAAAGAAAATACACTTTCACTTGTGTTGAAACTATTCCAGATTCTAAAATGAGGTAAGAGATTCCAAATTAAATATATATATTTGGATTGTTTGTGGTTTAAAATTAGAGATTAGAACAAATAATTCAATCAATAGTTAATCAAAGTATTTTGTCTCAAATTAAAACCGATGTTTAAAAACACGAAATCAAGGTAGATAAATCCAAAGTGAGTCTTGTTTGCTAATACTCTTTTGATTTAATTAAAATACCTGCAAGGTACAAACTAAATAATAAATTAGAGGAGAATTTTGTCAACATCAACAGTGTTTTAGCTTAAATAGTTATTTGGAAATGATGATTCATGCAGAACACATGAAATGGATTTGTCCAATTTGTAAAAAAAATTCTATTAGCTTGAGGATTGATCATTATTAATGGGGAATTATTAAGAAAATTTAATAACTTAATATTAAAGTTGATTAAATTACTGTTGATTAAAATGTAAAGAAATATTTTAAAGTATTAAGGGTACTTTAGATTCTAAGGATCCTTTTTATGCAATAATTTAAAATAATTAAATTAACGGTTATAATGATCTAATTTCACAAGGGTATACTAATTTTGAAAGAAGTTCTCATTAATTCGACAACGATGATCAAATTATGTCTTAAAATAAAATGTAAACTAAAGGTGGAAATGAATCAAATGCTATTCTAATTGATTGATTATTATTCTTAATTGTATAATATAAAACATTAATATAAATTTCAAAATTACCATTAAATTTATTTGAAATATGTTAAATTATGGTTTGATTCATATTAAAATTGATTTTAGAAAGAAATATCTGATTAATAAGATATAATATGATTTCATTTTTAAATTAAAATAATTATAATATATAGAATTAAAATAAATTTAATTGCTAATTTTGTCTATAAATTTTCACTCATTTGTATTTCAATTTAACTCCTAATTAGTTTTATGATATTTGAGATAGATAAAATTTTAAATTTTATTATTAAATATTAATTTTAAGTTTTATTTGAAAAATTAATATAGAGTAGAAATCTAACTATCAAAAATTTCTATTTTAGGGACCTTATTAATTAACTTTATTGTTGTACACTAAACTTAGCTGAATAATTGTATTTTCAATTTTAGATATTATGAGTAAAATACATCATTATTAAGTCATTCTAAATTTAATTAAAAATTATTTTTCATTAAAAAACTTATTGAATAATATCCATATGGAAGTTTTTCATATAAATCAAAAACAACCTTTAATTTTTATATTTTTACTCAATAAAAAAGGAGACATAGCAAATATACCAAAAATTTTATTTTTAGGGTGCCTCACTAAGATAATATCCTTGATTAAATTGGAAGTTCAAAATAAAACTTAACCTAAAGAATTAGACTCAGAAATATGATGATGAGAATATGATCAATAAAAATATTTAATCAATTCAGATGAGGAAATCAATAAAAAGTATCTATAAAATATAGTCAAATCACTCAAGATTAAAATATAACTTTATTCAATTTTAGTTACAAAAATGGTAATTAAAAGGATTTTAACAATGTAGTTATTTAAGTAGAAAGTGGAAATTAAAATAAGAATGTATTCTAACTCTAGAATATTTGGAATAAAAGAAAAGGTTAAAATAAAATGTGTGTATCTTGAATTTTGTAAAGTTACTTTTAAATGCCCCAAATAGCGTATATAAAACTAAGATTTAAAATTAATTAGATATTTTCAAGTGGATGACTTTTAACAATTGTAAATTTCTAAATTAAGATGAGTAGTATTTTTTTAACCATTATAATAAAAAATAATAAATAATAATTGTTAATTTTATAATAATTAGTATTATGATATAAAATTTATATTATAAATATTTATAATAACAAGATCACTTTATAACGCATTATGATGTATTTGAGGTATTATAAATTTATTTATTTTTCTATAATATAGTTAATCCTTTGCATTTCTAGAGGTTTAAAGATTTTATTAAATTTTATATTTTTTTTGTTGCTTAGACTTATTTTTGCTGAATTATATGCAATGCTAACCTTTTAATTTACTTTAACTTAGAAGATTTAAACGAATAAGGTGATAGAAATAGAAGAAAATTAGGAAAAATTTCACATATAACATATAATTCTTTTATAAAATTTGAAAAATTATATATAGAAATATTAATAAGAAGTTTGGCAAAGGATGCAATATTTTATTGAATTCAAGAATATATTATTTGATGATATCAATTATGATTTATAAGTAAAACAAAATAATACTTAATAACTTTATTGGCCACATTGAATATTAATAATTATATTTCATATTAATTGATACGCATTTACAAGGTTTATAACAATTATTTACACGTTTGTGTTATTCCAATTTAAATATGTGTGGAATTTTGGCAATTTTCAACATTAAAGGAACTTATATTGAAGTTCGAACTCTCGCTTACAATTTATCAAAGAGACAAAGACATAGAGGTCCTGATAGATCTCGTATCATAATATTGGTAAATTTTGTTTGTTATTTGGTAAGAAAGCAGGCCCAGATACTTATCATATCCTAGCTCATGAAAGATTGAACATCGTAGATTTAAGTGATAGAGGAAGACAACCATTCTAATTAGTTGATGATTAAAATGTCTACTACATGTAAAATGGAGAGCTCTACAATTATTGGTCAATCAAGCCAGAATTCGAAAAAAAATACAAATTTAGCAGCAATTCTGATTCCGAGATCGTGGGAATGCTCTATAAAGAAGTATAAGGTTAGGTTATAATAAAAGTATGGTCCAAATGATTTTTGGAATCACATGGATGGAATGCATGCTACAATTGTCTTGGATATGAACAACCAGACTTATTATGCAGGAAGAGATCATATTGGAATTATTCCTTTGTATTATGGATACAACAAAGACGGAGCCTTGTTTTTATCATCAGAATTAAAGGGAATTCATGATTAAGTGGTTGAAGTTAAATAATTCCCTCCAGGTTAGAATTTATTATTATTAAACAAATAGGTCATTATATTGATCAAACTAATGAAATTAAGAAATGGTACAACCCACTTTGGCATAATTTTGATCATATTCCAACAGGAGAAATCAATTTTTAGGAAATGAGAGATAGATTTATTGATGTTGTAAGAAGAGAAGTTAAAGGAGATGCACCATTTGGTCTATTTATATCAGGAGGGTAATGATATCTTAGATTATGATTTTAGAGTTGATTCATCAATTGTTGCTGGTATTGTTGCAAAGTTGATTAAAAATGGTGAGATTGATTTGAGCAAGAGAGGAATGAGAAAGGTTCATTCTTTTTGTATTGGTTTGGAAGGATCCCCAGACTTACATTTTGCAAGGAAAGTAGCTGAATATCATGGATTTGAACATCATTCATTCACCTATACAGTTGAGGAGGGTTTAGATTATATACCAGAAGTCATCTACCACACAGAGACATTTAATAACACTACTATTCGAGCATCAACACCTATGTATATGATGTGTAGAAGAATTAAAGCATTGGGAATTAAAATATGTTTAACTGGAGAAGGAAGTGATGAATTATTTGGAGGTTATTTATATTTCCACAAAGCTCCAAACAGAGTTGAATTCCATTAAGAATTAATTAGAAAACTTAATGATTTACATAAATATGATCTCTTAAGAGCTAACAAAGCCTGTTTAGCATGGGGTATTGAAACTAGACCACCATTTATGAACAAGGCTTGGATTGAATATGTTATGTCTATTGATCCAAAATACAAAATGATCAATGCCTTCCAACCATAAATTGAGAAATATATATTAAGAAAAGCCTTTGAAGATCTAGAAAATCCGTTTGTTCCATAAGAAATATTATGGAGATAAAAGGAACAATTCAGTGATGGAGTTGGTTACAGTTGGAGAGATGGACTTATCGAAAGGGCTAATCAATTAGTCTCAGATTAAGAATTCGCTCAAGCCTCAACCACTTATCCCGTATCAACCCCTAGAGATAAGGAATAATATTGGTTCAGATAAGTTTATTCTTCTGCCTTTCCTAGTGATAGTTCTGCCTTGACAGTACCATATGGCAAGTCTATAGCTTGCTCTACCGAAAAAGTATCTATTAACAATATATCTTTCAGGCTTTGGAATGGGATGAGGCTTTCAAGAAAAATACCGATGAGTCTGGAAGGGCAGTCTTATCAATACACAATGATGCACTCAAGGAAATCCTACAAGAAGAAGACAAAATTACAGATGAAAGCATCAAAGTATAGGATCACTTTTAACTGTGATATTCTATAAAAAAATTAGTACATTAAATAGTTTGCGAAATTTTAATTTTAATTTAATATTAATTAATAATTAAGAACTATTTTATTTAAAATAAAAAAAAGAAGGGAGCATCAGGGTTCGCACCTGAGACCTACAGATCTGCAGTCTGCTGCTCTGCTACTGAGCTATACTCCCTTAACGACTTTTATCCCAACACTCTACTTATATAGATCTGCATATATTTTACCATTGTTTTCTTATACAAAATTATTCTCATTTATATAACTTTAAATTAATACAAATTTACAGATTACAAATAAATTAACTTATTATGAGTGTGACGAGCAGGTATCTATACAAAAGAAACAAATAGACAATTCAATAGTAGAAATACTAAGATTAAAATCCCTTAAATTAAATTTTTAACGATTTTAACAAATATATTGGGAAGAAAAATATTGATTTATTGCCTCCTATTAATTAATATAAAAGAAATAAATCGCATTCATATCAATATGACTCCTTATAATATGAATTCTCTCAACTAAAGCATCCTTATTTGGATAATATAAAACCTAAATAGAAGTTAAAAACTAGAATTTCACAATTGTCGGAATTAGAAATCAGATTGTCCTTATAAGTTAAAAAAGTAACTATAAATGATATCAAAAAAATGAGATAAAATAATTAAACTAATGGATCAGGACTAACAAATAGAAAAAATGAGAGTCTTTTGACATTAGAAAATATGTCTAATTTATTTTAGCATCAAAAATTAAGAAGACACAAAAAATATATTGAGGAGACTTAAAAAAAAACAGAAAATACAGAATAATTCATTTGCGGCTGGTTATAATTAATTAATGATGATAATTGATAGAATTACAATCTCTAATCTCATATATAACAATATAAAAAACAATTTCTATATTTCTATTAACATTTTTTTAATGTCTAAGTTTTTTAAGCAAGGAGACACATATACCAATGGAGAATTTATCATTCATGAATCAAAATAAATCGGTAAGGGAGCTTATGGTGCCGTTTATGATTGCACAAAAGTTAATGCGAAAGACATATTATGTGCTAAAGTAATTATATCTTACATATTAAGATTATAAGATCTTAAGGCTCTGATTCTAATTATATGAGCAGAGAAACTGATATTATAAATACTTTACGCCAAGCATACCCAAATAATCAAAATCTTGTTAAAGTGTATTATTGCTAGTATTAAACTTTTGAAAATCAAGAAATTTTAATAATTGTAATGGAAAAATGTCTTACTAATCTAAAAGATGAATTGGCTAAAAAAGGAAGCTTCACTTCTGATGAAGTTATAAACATATTAAAGTAATTGTTGAACGGATATAAACCCTTATACGAAAAAGCAATACTTCATCGCGATATCAAACCTGAAAATATCTTAATATCTAATGATTTTTAGGGAAAACCTATTTATAAACTAGCCGACTTTGGAATTGGTAAGGTTTGTAAAAATAATGATATCACAATGACAAAAGTGGGAACTCCAGTATACGCGGCTCCAGAACTTAATACTTTTATAAATGATGAAACTTTAGATTAGGCAATATTGTAATTAAAAAAGATACCCAATGGAAAAAGCCAAGTTGATGTTTATTCAGTATCAAATTTATTAATTCTAGATTGGAATTATGCTTTATCAACTTCTTTTTGGTTAGCCTCCATTTGAAACAAAGTATGGGGATTCAATAAAAGTATTTATAAATAACTTAAAAAATACTTCTTTCAAAATATAAGACAAATCTAAAAACATCAACAGCGATCTTTAGGAGTTGATTCAAGGAATGATTGTATACAATCCTATGACAAGAATTAAATTTCATGAAATTTATTCAAACAAATTAATTTGCATGTAAACATAGGAGCCAAAAAAATTCGATCAATTTAGAAAAACCTTAAATCCAGACTTAAATGCTGGTGTTAAATTTACTCCAAAGCAGGTTGGTCCTACAACATTTCAAAATTAAAGTTTGAGAAGTACAAATCCTTCTCCGAATGCTACATAATTTTAACCTAATTTTACTATGAATTAAGAAGGACCCAAACCTAATGGGGCTCCTCGATTTGCCTCCTACATACCGAATAGTACTAGTTCAGATAATACTAAGTCAGTCGGTTTTTAATAATCTACTCCAATCCTACAATAACCATAAATTAAATAAATCCAAATAGATGACATCAACGATCCGCAAAACTATTTAAAAACATAATTGTAATTTAATAAAATATATCTAGATCTGAAAATTCCTTATTATATAGTAAATACACAGAAAATTTATTTAGATAAAGCCTGGATTCAATTCAAGTATTCAGCCAAGAAAAAATTTAAAATAATTCAATAAAATTGATGGAGTGTTTTCAATTTGATGAAAAAGGTAATTATTCTTTAGCATTTCTCAAATTTTATTATTGTCTTATTATGAGAGCAAATAAATAATAGATGATTAAGAAACAATTTATTAGTGAACAAGAATTACAATAAGAAATAGCAAATATTTTGGCCAAAAATCCTCAAAAAATGTGAAATAATAATAAAATATAAATAAGATTTATTGACTAAAACCTTTAATTATATTAAAAAATAACAAAAAATCTTTAGAATTATCGTTTATAGCATGTTTTATGTGTTCAACAAAGTATATTCTTAATTATTTGTTGTAATTCTATTATTCCTGAATAAAAAAACAATTATTTTTTTAATAATAGTTTAAAAAAAGCTTTAATATATATTTTTCATTAGTTTAACATCTTTTCTAATTCGCCAACTTTTTTCTCCAATAAATTCATATGGGATGTTGATTCTAATCTTTGCTCGATAAATTTTATTTGATCTGGATTTAGAAATTCTACTAAAGGTTTCCAATTGATAGTTTATCTTCTCACTATGGATACAAATTACTCAACAGTTTTATCAAAATCTATTTTTAGTAATTCAACTATTTAACTAAAATGCGTGTCTCTTGATCTTCTGTACTTGGCTAAATCAACTATTAGATTAGTATTGTTTTTTTCTTGCACATCCAATATCCATTATCTTAAAATGGAATTTTCATTTGTGTTTTGCATAATATATTAATACACTTTAATACCGTCATTGTAATTAAAGAAAAATATAACTGTGGTCTTGAGAGCATTCAATAAGCAATTATGATATTAAGTGTATTCCAATTAAGGCTTTTGACATTTATTTAAATATTGACTAATTTTTTCTAGAATTGCTTAAACCTATGACCATTAAAACTAGCCTTTTAATTAATCTGCCGATTTACTTAAACACTTAGTGACTAATGCATAAAATTACTTAGTTTATCTATCAGATTCTTTTACATTAATTAAAATATCCAAGAATGCTAAATATAAATTAGATAAATCCTGATTATTTAAGATTTTAATTAAATTTGAATTGATTAAATTATAACAACTTTTTTATGCTCCATCTTTGACATTATTCTTTGTTGACTATTCAACCATCTTAAAAATTAGTGAATCAAAGATAATATAAAATTAATTATACGAGATGCTTTTGTAAAACTGACTTGATGATAAGACATGTATTAATTTTTCCAAGAATTCATTCATCTTATCGTAGCATTCATCATTTGATAGATTGCTTAATAGATAAATGATTTGTTCAGCGAAACTTTAAGAATTTTCAATACAATTTGTTTCTCTAAACTTGCAATACATTTATTAAAAGCTTCTCACAAAAACATCAGATTCCTTTTCTTTTACATTTTGAATTTAGGAGCAACTTGAACTCATATTTTTATTCCCACTGTTCATGCTTTGAGTTATTGGCAGGTTAAAATTTTTTTGTTATAGGAGCTTTTTTTATGATTGATTTTGTAAGGTATTCATTTTATCAGATATTTATTCTTGAGCAAGTTTTTAAGAACTTTAAATTTATTCTTATTTATTTTTAAAATCAACAGTTGATGCTATCATTGCTTCTACTCTCATTGAGTTTCTCTTTTATTCTAGAGTCCTTTCTTTTGGAATATCCTCTTTATTAATTAGTGACATTAAATTAACTAATATTGACTTTTATTAGAGTTGAGAATTATTATTCCACTCAGAGATGCTTTCTTACATTTATTAAGCAATTTAATTAGCTTAAGCATTAGAAATATCATCATATTCATCGAATTTGCTTAATTAATTTATTTATACATTTTATTAATTGCAATCAGCTAATAAATTCATAAGTAATGGCAGGGTTCTTTATGCCAATCTTGGCATTCCATCTCTTATATATAAGAGTATCATCATTTTAATATAAGATAATACAATTTATTATTCTAATTAATTGAGTTTACGTTACTAAGTCAGGAATTAAAATAACATGATGATTTCTGTCTGTAAGGGTATACTTTCCTTAAACCAAGAAATTAAATAGCCCCATTTAAAAAAGATTTCTGTAAATTCTCCTGGCTAAGCAATTTTTTATCTAATATAAGATGCACCAGCTAAATTTGATTATGGATTGTAACTAAACAGTTTATCATACAAATGTTAAGGTATTTAAGGCACTTTCAATTATTCTTTCAATTTATCAATTTATGGATCGCTAAATGATGTTAATGAAAATGGAATTAGTTTTTATTCTGACGGAGCTTTTTTTATTTCAAATAATTATTTTAATGCACTCTAGCAATCAGTTACTAGTTATTTTGCCCTTGAATTAGATTAATGCTAGAATCCTTTTAAAAAATCAGAAATTAACTGCTAATCAATAGTTTTGTCACTTAAAGGAATGTATTTTAGTAATAAAGTTAAGACTTCAATTAATTATGCTTAAGTAGGAGCATTCTTGAAGCTTGTAATTAATTGAGTTATATGATTCGGCTTATATGATTACATACATTTTTCAAATAACTAATAGCAAAGTTATTTTTAGTCTCCTATCTTATCCACTATATAGTCCATAGTGAAAGTTAAAATTTGCTTAGATTATTGAGTGACGGCAAGTAAAATATTGCCAAGATCACTTTAATCCTTATTTTTAGTTTTATATTATCTGAGAAATGCCTCAACTTAATTAGGAGTCATAGTAGATTAATATTTAATTTCTTGGCATTCTTGGTTAATTTAAGATTAAGTGATTGATTTTTGTTTATTTGCATTTGTTTCTGGTTTCGGATTAGCAACTGCTTAATTCTGAATATTTTCCTTATTTTACTGCAAATTTTATTTCTAAGGTATGAAATTAGCTGTATTATTGCCTTATAAAGCTTTTATACCATCAAGATAAATATTAACCTGAGCTTGATACTTTGTAAATTTATCACCTTTTAGATCCACAGCCATTGAACCGCTGTACATTTAAACTGATATTTTAGCTAATAACATAATGGCTTTTGTTCTTACTTCTGCATTTCCATCATCAGTTAATTTCTTACAAATAGGAACCAACTACTTTATGCATTAAAGTTTAAGCAACCTTTCTTTTTGGCATTCATCTAAGAAAAACTCTATAAGTATGAACACATTAATTTTTGGACTGGATGATTTATCATCTAATAATGCCTTAACTTCTTCAAATAGTTCATCAAGAGTGCAACAGTAAATGAACTTCTTTAATGATGTTATTGTATCATCAACAATGTTCTATTTTTTATCCTTGAGTCTAGCGAACAATGGTTGTATTAATATTTTAACATATTAATAAAAATTTTTTCTTAATCCATTTGCTAGAAGTCCAGCAATTTTTATACTCATCGTACATATGGCTATGTTTTACTCATTTATTAATTTCTTTAGTAGTTACACAACTGAATAAACATTTGGAGATGGTACCATTTTGGCAACTGAACACGCTTTTTATAAATTTTCTAATTGTTCTTTTTTTTCTTACCATTTTTCAAGTTGGAAGACCTTTTCACACCAAGAATCTGTAAATTTAGGAAATACATCGACTGCTTCTGCCAAATCATACAATTATTGATTTCCAGTTTCAAAATCTCCATCTTGATTTGGAGCTCTTTGAACTTCTGTTATGGTTTCTGTAATTTTCTTTAGGTCTTATTACAGTTTTTCATTCAATCCACCAAAAAATGCTTCAATATTTTTGCCAAACCATTTCGTTGCTTCTTTGTAAAATGATATTGCATCAGCCTTTATTGTAGTTTGCTATGCTTCTGTTAATTTTGATAGGATGGGGAAAAAAGGTTTTAAATTATCCAATTTTCTTACACCATATTATTGAAGTAACTCTAATAGTAAGCTGATGGATGCTTAGACTATCTTAGGATTTTTATGAGACAATTCTCCAATGATAATTTCAAAAATTGCCTATTTACAAAATGGAAAGAGTATTATGGCCAATTAGCATCCATTTTGTTTTAATTTTTATTATATTAGCACTTTTTCTATCAACACTTTTATTATCTCCTTCTATTGCGAAGACTCTAGTGAATGGTTTTATTCAAAGTATTTTAGTGCAATCTAGAGTGCTTTTTCTTGACATTAAACATGTATGTCTTGTATTATTTACAAAATGCACTCATACTCAATTTCTTACTCATTTGCTAATTCCTCATAACCTTGAAGTCTAACTTTCCAAACCTTTGACTTTATTCTTTGTTTTAATGGTAAATCAACTTTATCAAATTATTAAGGATCGAAATCTAATTTATTAAATCTAAATTACCAGGAGGAAACTCCTCGACCATGAAATTTTGCTTTTATTATCCAACCGGCAATTCATCAATATACATTTTGAATTTAATTTAAATAAAAAATTAATTTTTAAGTATTTGATTGTTAAAATTCATATTCTTATGATTCATGAGTAGTCTGCAATTAGAAAGAATGTTATTATTGAATTACCTACCATTTACATTAATTAGTAATTAATATTTTTTTCTTAAATGAAGTTATTTTAAAAATAAGTCTCTAAATGTATAATTGATTCAAATCTATTGTGATTAGAAGGGAACTCAAAAAGATTTTACTATTCATGATCTAAAAGGAGATTTAAAATTTATAATTAGATAATATTTAAAGATTAAAATAATATTAATTCATCATAAACGTTAAATTAATGAGCTTAGCATTTTAAAATTTGTTTTACATAAAGTTCTTAAATTATTGAATCCTCAATGGCAATTTCCTTATTTAATACTAGAGTGTTCTGAAAAATTGAATTTTTTAAGTATATTGGTAATTAGAATAAATGAAATCAGATTGTTTTTATATAAAAGTAGTATTATAATTAAAATGATACTTATCTTAAGTAAAAGTTTGTATTACTTATATGAAGTAAAGAATTTTTCAAAAAGAACTTCGAATTTGAAAAAGAAACAGAATTCTGTTACTGTGTCATCTAAAGAGTTTCTTTTTTACGAGATGAATGAGATGTTGATTTACAACTTTAATAAACTGATATAATAGTAAACAATATTATCGTTGAGACTTTTAATTTGATTAATTTTTTTATTATATATCTAACTGCTAATTTCATGAATGACTCTTTGAGATCTTTGTCAACTAATGATTCTTTAGAAGGGCAAACTAGAAAAAAAAAGAAAAGCAATGCTACATCTAAAAAGACTAATCGTCCTCAAAATATTAGTTATACTGAAGTCGTTGATTTACTTAATCCATAAAATTTGTTCATTAACAAAAATTTAGAAGAAGAATTTAATGCTATTGAATTGTACGAGTGTCTTTATTATCATAGAATTCCCGAGACTTCTTATTTTCCTCACTTCAAATTTATTTTAGATGAGAATTTAACTTGTACGGAAACAAAATGGAGACGTTTACCTACATTTATTAAATTAACATCATGATATTGATTTTATAATTTTTGTCACCTGCTAGTTTTAAACTATTTATATTAAATATATTAACTCATTTGAGTCATTCTTTTATGATAATTAAACTACTTCCATAAAATAATTTTAATTTCCTTTTATAGATCTTGTAAAACTCAGCATAACAGAATCATTAATTATAATGTAATAATAAACAATTAATCAGTTTATGTGAAATCTTAAATCAACTTAATTTAAAAGAGATAATTCTTCTTTAGATTACTTAATTAGATTAAGTTTGGATTTTTGCTGCACTTGTCTGCTGTCTTGCTCTTTAATTAAATACTATGGAAAATTGACTATGTTCTGTATTCAAAGAAGATTGATTATTATTATTCTAAAAATAATAATTATACCAGACTCTTAACCTTTTGAATAATTAATATTTTTAATCAAGGAATTAAAAATGTTACTTACAATCAATGATTAGTTATAGAAATAGTATTAAGGACAAAAATCCGATTATCATCCAACCAATATTTGAGATTTGATGAGAATCCAAAATATTAGTCTACTCATTAAATCCATATACCAAAATTAACATTACTGACATCCATAAGATTAGTTCACAAATAATTTATTTGATAAGTTCATTTTGATCTTCTAAGGGTTTGTTATACAAAAACAATAATGCTTATGATAAGTTTAAAATAGAAACCAGACTAATTTGTAAACAGGGAGTATCATATAGAAAAACTAGAATTGCCATAAAGGTTGCTTTCTTTATAACAACGAATAAGTTGAAGTAATGGTGGAAATGATTTTAAACTAATTTTAATCCTTCAAAAAGTGATCCATAATTTTATTAGGTTTCTTTTAATTTTAATGTTGCCAGATCCTTATTCATCAATTAAAAACATAAATAGATAAAATATATTTCTAAGAAAAATGTAATTAGAGCACTAATGCTACTTAGTTTAAGAATATGATTTTAAAAATTTAGATCCTTAAATTACAAAAAAATAGCTAAATTTAAATCATAGGCTGAAGCCATAAAAGTCCTAATGAGAGCACTTTTAAATTCACAAATAATTTTCAAGAAGTATTTTTAACAACTATTGGTTAATTTGTAAAATAGAAATGTAAATATACTAATTTACTTAGTTTCCATCATTATAATGTCTTCGCAAAAGTCTTTTGTAGCTTTATGTAGAAAATATAACACAATTTTGATGATAATAAACGTAGTAGTTGTTGTAATAAAGACAATAATGACAGAGATGATATTTAAAAGAAAGACTGTAGAGTATCCTTCTTAATAAAATTTGTGATCACTTTCTGGAGTATCCACATATTTAGTAATCAAGTACTCAAAATCAAAATAAGTCTTAATAAAATCAAATTCAGCAAATCCAAAAATAGTAAAATAATACTAAAGGTTGAATGGGTAAGTAATATTAAAATACTTGAGATAACAAATAAGTTATAAAGTATCCAAAAGATTCCAAAAGATATCTAAGCCTCCAAAAATCATAGCTAATATTGCTAATCCTAGTAAAATGTAAAGGAAATAAGAGCTCATTTGAGTTAGATTTTTGGTATTTTAAATTACAATTTGATCCTATTTAATAAAATCTATTAATTCTATAGATGCCCTATTTGTTTTAAATGATTAATTCTGTTGATTAGTTATCAAAGTATGGTTTTAAATAATAACATTAATTGATGGAGAAATTGCTGATGAATCTAATTCTAAATCCAAATCTAAAGCAATATTATAATATCCATTTTCAAATTCTGAATTGTCAGTAATACTTATGTTGGTTAATATAAGATGAGGAGTATTTGAAGTAATTTGAACAAAACTCGTTATTGAACTATTAGTGGAAATTTTGATTTCTTGATTGAATTTCAATTTGATCGTTCTTTTTGAATCATAAATATTGTCTAATCTATCTTCTTAAAGTAAAATCTCAATATAGTTGATCTTTAAGCATTCTACTTCACAAACATATCCATCCTCTATATTACAAAACTAATTGCAACCATCTCCATTCAACAAATTCCCATCATCACAGAATTCCTAGAATGTTCGAATACCATCTCCACATATGCTAAGACACTAATTATCAATATTGGTAAATCCATGTTCTTAAGAACAAGTTAAACATTCTTCAGTATTAGAATTGGAAAATCTGCATTTTATACAATTATTTTATTATGATTCACATGTTTGACATTCTTCAGAACATTAAATACATGCAAAATCATGATTTATATAATATCCATCTATACATTAAAGACATTAATTGTATTAACATTTTAAACAGATGTTATCAATGCAGTTGTTATTTTAAATGAAACATTAATCGCAACCATCTCTTGAAACTTAGTTACCATCATCGCATTCTTCATTCCATTGGACAATCTGATCTCCGCAAAAGGAATAGCATTAGTGTATATTAGGGGGATTGATTACATGATGACAAGATAAACATTCTAGATAACCATTATCAAAATATCCTTTTCTACATTTACACTCAAAAAAATCAAGATTGTTTGCAGATTTCTACCTAGTTTTTGGACAAAGAGTGCATTATGAGATTAAATTTGAATTATTGCATCGACTACATGTATAGTAACATGGTAAACAGGTTAAGTCATTGTTATCATAATAGCCTTCTTAACACACGCATTATTTGATTTGTGAGTTCAATACTCTAAATTGAAGCTCATCGCATGATGTGCAAATAGAATAATCTGAACAACTATTACAATTATTGCTGCATTCTAGGTAAATAATATTAATTACTTAAACAAACATCTGCCTTATTATCGTAATATCCATTTTGACACACACAAGTATTTTCCTTAGATAATATCCTATATTATTCAGTATAGCATTTAATACAGCGGTCTTCTTTATATAGACAGGATTTACAAAGAGTTGTACATTTTATACAAATAGGATTAAATCCAGTTTCAAAATAACCATCTATGCATTGACAATTATAATTGTAATAAAGTCTATTTTAATCGGGAAAGCAAGTTATACAAGTATTTTCATCTGAACATGTTTTGCATGTTTCTTTACATCTTTAACAAATACTTGGTATAAATGATCTATCCATATAATATCCTTAGAAACATTCACAGACATTAATATTCAAGACTTTATGTTCATTATGATCACAATAAGCACAAAGTTAGTTTAATTTGATATATGGGCTAACAGTATTCAAATTGATTTGATTTTGGCATATCGAACATGAAGGATGGCAATTATCACTCATACAATCTGTAATTTCAGCCTATTTAGAATTCATTTTACAGATGCAAATATTTCCATATTAGAAATAGTTATCCTGACAAGCAACACAATTAGTTTAACTATTACAGGTTTTACAAAATTTCTAACACGTTTTGCAAGATCCCTCAGAGTAGAAATAACCTTCACTAGGACAATCATAAAATACTTGAATATTTGATTCCGGCTATAAACAAATTGAATCTGATGAACAAAGCTTACAATTAGGAGGACAATTTGCTAACAGAATTACTAAATCATATAGACCACAATATGTGATACTAGGTGATTTTGTATTACAGTATAGAAAAATTTCAAGTTGTGAAGCTGAATGATCAAATTCTTGTTCAAAGTTAATTAAATAATCAGGATTAGTTTAACCAAGATCTTCTTGAATTATGCAACCTGGTGTAGCTACACTACTGAAGCAATAGGAATTTGGTGAATTCATGTTGAGAGTATATTTTTGATTATCTACACTTACAATTATAGTTTAATCACTGTTAATAGGATCTATCAAAATAGCCTTAAAAAATAGTTTAATTTTATAATGTGCTTAAATCATAGTATTGACTATTCTCAATTACTTACTTTGCCAGATGGCCTCACCTCCTAAAATATACTGATTTTAATAAAAGTAGCAAGCATGATAAAAATAAGTTATCTAATCACAGGGATCATCAAAATCTAAGTTTTATTTTATGGCAAATCTATCCGTGAATTCAATTCTTAAGATTTTGGCAAATTTGTAATCATTAAGAATACTTATGCACTCATTTCCTGAAGTTCTTGTATGTATTGGACATTTATCAACACATTCATTCTTATAGTTTTTCAAAGGGCAAATAATTGGAAGAGGTGTGATTGCATTGACTTTAATATAGGATAATGCCCAACTGATGTCCTTTATTTCCAATGGTAAATTAATCGATATGGATATAAGGGACAGATCAGAGATATTTTCAACGTTTAATAATACAATAAACTTTATACAAGACGTAAATCCAATTATACTACATGAATGTTGTTTTGCTGCTCCTACAATTTATATATTCATAAAATTGCCATTCTCTATAATTAAGTAGTGTCCTATCACATTATTATTCAACTTAATAGATAATCGTTGCTGCATATTAGTTATATAATTTAAAACATAAATTTCAGCTTCCAATAATATGTTGGTTGCAGTTCCTACTGGTTAATTAATCTTATATTCAATAGCTTCATTCTAAATAAATAGGCCTGCCACAAATTTGCCACCTAAAGTAGTTTAGCATACTCTTTGAGTTGTATTGTAATCAGGTTGCAATGTGAATTTAGATGCCGTGTCATCATACAATAAATTTATTAATTGAGCGTATTATATACATGTAAAGCCATCAAAAATATAATTTACAGGACATTAAGTTATGCATTATCCTTGGAAATATGTTAGGAATTATTCCTTACATATACATTATCGAATGGAATTTAATTCAAAATCAGGCAAGCACTCTAAGCAAGATGAAGAATCAGAGCATATTTTACAATGTTATGAACATCTCTCTGCATAAATCTTTAAATTTTTAATCCAAAATGTAGTTGCACTATCTATCTTAATTAATAAAGTTGCTTATTATTCATTCATTTATGTAGTCGATGTAAAATGAATAAATGTTTTCAAACTTGCAAAAGAACACAAATTTCCAGAGAAAAAGGAGTATGAAGTACCCTCATATTCCTGTATAATCTTGCCACTTTCAATAAAGCTTAATTTTGAATTAAAACTCTTTTCAACATGTAAATCGAGTGTATAAAGTAGTTTATTATAACCATAAGCAGTATTTATTTTGAATTCCATAACCCTTGGGGTCCCAGTTGTTGGAGATCGATAAACTTTTGTAAGACTTTGGCAAGTCAAGTTTTAGGCTGATGTTGAGGTATCTAAATAATAAGATAATTTTTCTTAAAGTAGATCTGTAAATTGTAGTTACAAATTAGAAGTTACCACAAGGAGCAAAATCATATAGATATAAAAGCTGTCCATTTAAATTTTAATTTAATAAATCTAACCATCTTCTAAAGAAAGAATTTAATATATTATTTTATAATATTAAATTTGTTATTTGAAAATTTCACTTTAGTTTTAGATTTCAATTAGAGTTTGGAATTAGATGTCTATATTAACAAACTATAATTTGAGCATGTAATTTGGAAATTTAATTAAATTTAAGATATTTAATTTATAATTTAATAGTGTCTAGAAATGATACTAATTAGAATTAATAATATAATCAACATTAATTAATTAAGTAACTGCCTAATGGTAAGTAAATAGCTTATGATTGTTGACATTAAAAGTGAATGTATTTATTGTAAAAATTGTAGTCTTCAAATATGATTTATTCAGAGCTTTGTTTTTTTATTTGTGCAATTGCTATTTAACCATTTAATTATCCACTTACAATCTAATTAACAAAATAAATTACCTTAACAATATGGTGACTTTCATTATCGTTAATGTTTGCCAAACAAATCTCGATCTCCACAATATCATTAATAAATTGTTCTTAATTGTTTGATAACTAAAAGCAAATAGTTCAATAACTTACAACGATTATTTGATTTTTATCATTTTTATTGAATGAGTGAAAATATGTTAAAGGATGAACTCTATTATTAATTTCTTCTGAGATTTATTAAGATTATCGATCTGCAGGAGTGAAATAATTCAAGATTTCGTTATTAGCAATAATCATTTTAGATATTTCTAAATCGCTTCTTTCTGGATAATGAATTCTTTTGCTGGATCTTTTGGGAACAAGTATTTCTTCAACTTAATATTTCTCTTTTAACCTTTGAGGTGCCTTTTAAATTTCAAATCTATATCCTGATCCATGTTTATCCATAAAGTTTTGATCATACCTTTTATCAACAACAAGAGAAGAACGTCTCTTCTTATTATTTGATATTTGTTAAGATTCAAGATAGTGTGATTATTCTATGTATTATTAATTCGAAGGTTATTAGGAAGATAAATCACATTCAAATGCATAATCAAGTTGAGAATTTACATTTGATTTTTACATTATTTTGCTTATCCTACTTTTTCTCCTTCTTTCATTTTACGAAGAATAATCAAATTCATCTTTTTTAATAGGTTCTTCTTCAACTAATTAATGACAATTTTTGGATTAAATGGATGAAATCTTATTTTTGGGTTTAAAATAATCATCAATGGTTTTCTGTTTTGAATTAATTATACTTGATGATAATTTATACTCAACATTTATAATATCGTTTAATTCGATTTTAGACGAACTATTTTTCTCATCATATTATTATTACTTAGTTTCAACTTAATCATTAACTTCATCTGAATCATTTTCTAATTATTCTAAATCCTCCTTCAAAATCTATTGAGCCTGAACATGTGCTAATTATTCCTCATAATCTTTGAAATCAATATCTTAATTTAGTTTCTCTTCCTCTTATTAGATTTAATCCTTTTATTCTTCTTTCGTCCATTAATTTATACTCTATTGATTCATAGAGAAATGAGGAGTCTCTCCCATTTAATGAGATTTCTTACAAAATTAATCAGTATTTGAAAATGAATCAAAACTGATTTTGTCAAAATCTAAAATATATATTGGTTTATCCTTTAAATTGTTAATTTTATTATCCTTAGGTTACTCTGTTTATCTGTTTTCTTCAATAAAATTAGGTTAAAATATGGATGCCTCTTGAATTTTGATATTTTCAAGAGAAGTCTAACTAATTTAATCCAACCCCAAATTTTAGTAACTTTCATGAATGTCTTCTTCTAAATCGACAAAGAGTGCATTATTTAATTGTTCAGATTATAAGTTATCTTAAAAGCCCAATTATTCCATTTGAGCAATTAAAGAGATTTCAACTTGGTTACTAGCTTAATCCATAAAAATAGAATTCTTGATTAGATCTTCAGTTTAGGATTGCTATTAGAATGAGATATCAGGTATTTAAAAATCATTCAGATTAGAATTATGATAAGTTAATTCTACAAAATCATTATTCAAATCAATTGAACTATTAGTTGGAGCTTAAATAGATACATCCTCATTTGTGGCTGATTCAATTTGATCCTGAATGATCATCATGTTCTGTTCTAAAACTTAACTTCTTTCAATAATTGAATTGTCTGATAATGTAGCCATATAGGATTTATCAAAACAAATTTCTTTGTAACTATTATTGATCTCTCTGCCTTCTTTACTCTACTCATCACGTTCCTCTACAAAATAATATTGACTGGTATGCTAATTATTTTATTTATTTTGATTATTTGTTATTTTAGACTTTTGTCTATATAGTTTGACTTTATTTATAACCTCTTCTCTTAGTTCATAATTTAAATATTCAGTCATTTTTTTAACTATGCTTTGCCAAAGATATCTTGCATATTAATTCTTATCCTAATTCACTATATCAAAATAGAGCAATAGTAAAATCCAAATTTCTTTTTTGTTCAATATTGTAAAGCCAACGAAATCTTTTTCTTCAGGCACAAACAATTAAAATGTGATGTGTTTCCGAAGTGAATAATTTGGATCAGTAAACATTAGATTTATACTTGTAAAACATTTCATGTAATTTCCATTTTCTAAATCCTAAATGTTAGCTTGAATATCTTGAATCAATAATTATTGCTCTTATAAATGTGTTTCTTTTTTTTAAGCATTCATTTACTTCTGTGAAGGATGCTCTTCATACTTCCGAAGAGATGACATAAAGTTTCTATCTATTGATGACAACCTTTTCTTCTACATAATTGTTAAATATATAATATTGAATTTTAAATTTTCAAAATTATTGGCGCTTTTATATTATATCGTTGATAACTTTATTGATAACTCAAAATTGATTAATTGTATCATTGCTATTCTCTTCCTAAAGATTGCTAATCATAGTTTTTTATTGTTCAACTCTATTCTCATAACTTTGATATATATTTCTCACTATTTACAATTGATTGAATAGCATATACTTTTGATCTTATTCCCCTCTGATCCTAGAATTGAATCTCTAAATTTCTTATTTAATATCTTCTCTTTTTTCTTACATCAATTTGAGTTCACTAAGCTTGGCCTGAATATTTTTGTAAGACTAATTCAGATTCCCAACTTGCTATTAATTTTTAATCTCCTGCAACTAAGCCTTCTTTAACACTAAGTCTATCTGGAGTTATTGCAACTACTTTTCCTCTTGAACACATGGACGTATATTTTAAATTTTCTCTTTAAGAGTCCTTATGCGTCTTTCCTTCTCTTGCAGCAGAGTTGTTAAATATACAGAGTCTTATATTATTTATTCCTAAGTGTCTTATTACTCCTATATCGTAGGGTCATTATTTAATCTCCTTTTAATAAATGCAATTTTGGCATCCAATATTAGTATTTCTTATTTTTATTAACTCATAGTTTCTACACTTTCTTTAAGTTTTCTTGTGACTTCAAGCTTCTTGTTTTCATTCTGCTTAATCTGATCTTCCAAATTATTTATCTCCTCCTAAGATTCCTGTTCCATCTACTACAATTTCTGAAGCTCAGCCTCCACTTCTAATTACTTTTTTTTAATTTTCGAATCATCACTTGTATATTCTTCTTCTGAATTATCGTTGTAAAGGTTATCCATTTTTTAAAAGCTGAATGAAATTAATATTATTATTTTTAAAACTAAAATACCATCAAATGAGTACAAAATCTATATAAATAATAATGAATTTTTTATTTCCAAAAATTTAGACCAGACCCATCAATCTATTAGAAAGTTAATGCCAAAGTGCACTCAAAGAAATTAGTTCATCAGAATAACGCCTGCAGAAATATGCTTCTAAAAAAATCTCAAACAAACATAGCTTTTCAGACAAATCATGTCTTCATTAATTCAGAAGAGTTTCTCAGGTTATCAATGATCCTTCTCCAGATGTCAAATAATTTCCAGATGTAAAGAAAAAGAATATGTCTGTTTGTGTAAATCCAAGAATTGAGAAATATAAAATACATCTTGATATGATTGAAAATTAGAATCCAATCTAAATACCTCATTTAAGCATCAAAGCTCCATAAAAATATCCTCCTATTTTATCTAGTAAAATTCTACCTTCAACTAAAAGATACAAAACAGACATAAGTGAAGGTACATAAATTTATAAAATTTCGAATCATTTTACTATTCAAAGTGTAAGAGACAAACAATAAAAATTAGTTAAAAATATTTAATCGCTTATTGAACATGTTAATTCATCCAGAGACGAGAAACTCTGTAAATTATTCGATAAATTAAAACATGATTTAGATTTAGATGATATAAAACTTGAAAATGAATGAATTTGTTTATACTTCTCATTATTTTAATATCTATACATGCATTTTCTTCAAAATTGTAGTGAATTAAACCTAAATTTCCTATTCTTAATCCTAGAGCTAGAGTATATTTCAAACATTCTATCTATCTCATTACTATTAGAAATGTAACTAATTATTTTCAAACTTTCATTCCCTTCAATTTATGAGGAGTTGCTCTAATTACTATCCAATTTTATTGATGACAGCCTTTTAGGCCTTAGATTTTGCTAAACCAATTTAAATTAACCTAATTTTCTTTTAAATTATTAATTTTCTTGTTTGTAATTCACACCCATTTGGGTTTGATGTTGATTTAATATTTTTACTTATTTAATTTTTGGCAAACTTACTCCGACTTTTTTATTCTTACCTTATAAGTCATACATTGCTTTCTAACAAATAGTTTTTAATAAATTAAGAGTATGAGTACTATCTTATGGAATCATAATATAATATAGTAAAAATTATATCTATTTAATAATTAATCTTTATTTCATTTTTGATTAGCATAATAAAAGTATAAACTTATAATTAATGTTGTGATTGAAATAGTGGTATTTCATTAATAAATTATTATTATAGATTTAAACAATTATGAAATAACCTATGCTTGATAATTACTCTAAAGAATTACACTTAAATTAACTTTATTCACTTAGATCTCTTAAACAAACACCATTAGAGAAAATAAATCATTAAAATTATTTTGTTCCAACCATTCTAAGTTCAAAGAATAATAATTCTAATCGAAGTAGTTTATTAAAACTAGGAGATGGAATGGCCTTATAAAAGCTTCATCGTTCCTAGAACAACTCAAGAAACCTACCAGATATCTAAATTGGAACTAAGGCGACAAAGAATATCTCTAAACCTTACATTAATTAAGGACACAAGAAATAGTATAAAATTCAAATAGAACCTTTGGAGGAGGAACGCATGGATATTCCATATTTAAGATTGAATTTTAGATTGAAACATGGATACAAAAAACAAAATTAAGACAAGAAAGAAAAAAACAGTATAGAGAATGATGATCTAAAAGCTTAATAAAATAATAAAAGCGCAAGTCTATTTAGAGAGAAATAAAAAGAAATTATAGCTAAGGTTTCAATGCAAGTTTAAGAGTTATTATTAAAAGAGAATCAAAAATTAAGTTTTGGATTTGATAGATTGGAAAGAGATCTATTACAATAAATGAAATGATAAGGGTTTTGAATTAATTATTGTTTTTTGTTTGATTGATATTAGATTACATTTAAAAATACTAGAATGGAAATGAAATAAGATTCCATAATTATAGATTGTGGAAGTTGTAGACTTTTCATTTTATATGAGTCCTTGGTTATGAAGTATTTATTGCATTTGGATAATCAATTTTATAGTAATGTTTTTACTTTGTATTAATGTTATGTTATTGAAGAGAGATGGCAAGCACACTAACCAAAATTGCAGTATTCTTACTTCAAATATGGACATTCAGCATGTTGATATAAATTAAAAATTATAGCTTTTTGTTTTGTTTTGTTATGTTTTATCTTATATTAATATTGATATACTTTATAATTCCTTGATTTAGAAATAAATTTATTAAGAGAAGTTAATATTTCGTAATCTAGATTCTGTAATTTAGATTTAATTGAGAATATCAATAAATGAAAGATTGTTTGATAGCCTTGGTATTAAAAACTGAGCAAAATCCAATTTGAAGGCATTCTTAACATTGCCATTAATCTAAATCTTATAACGCTGTGCTCAAATTAAACACAACTATGCTTATAAATCTACATAAACAAAGTTGAAAATAAGATGTCTTGTTATATTAGTTATAAAGATGATTTTTTTAATTTTCTTTGTTTTAACACAAACTAAAAATTAAAATTTTGTAGTTTTTCTAAATGATCATATGAAATCTAATTCCATAATTATCATTTTTCATTTGTTTCTTACAGCTACTTAAAAAACAATAGGATTTGCAGATGGCTTGAATATTTTAAATTAGAACAAAACTGATTAAATTCATGAATTTTCATTTATCAATTTAATTAGAAGGTAGTGAAAGAGTGCTGAATCCCATTCCTTTCATAATAAATAAAATAAGGACCATTCGAAAGTCAGTGAATCCATTGAACAACTTATGAATTAAGTTATAAAATAACCTATTTTATCGATTACCATTTTGTCAAATTGTAGGGTTATCAACTGATAAGTGTGTTTCATATTTTCTAGAATATATCCTCTAACTTTTTAAAGATTTAGCAAAAAATTAGATGATCTATAACATAAATCATATAAGACAGTTTATAGTAATTAATTATCATCATGAATTATCTAAATGATTGTGACCATTCAGAGCAGAAACATCTTGATTCAACTATGACAAAATTAAATAATAAAAAATGAGATTTATGAATCAACCTTGTTATTATTATTTACCATAATTAGATTTTGGAGTCCTTGATTTTCTTAATGTCTGTATATCATCTGTTTATTAAGGAAGTCTTATAGTGTTGTTTGAAGTAGTGTAATAATCATTGTATGGTGTCATATTTTCAGGTACTTTAATGAGTTTCTCACTTCGTTGATTTGAAGAAGGCTCGTTTAATTCTTCTTAATTTTATTGTTTTGACTTTAAATTATATTACTATCTTATACTTATATTCTTTAAAATGGTTAAGACTATTCTGATGATGAATCTCCTCTGGTTTGTCGATTCATTTTCCCATTATTAGGAGTAAGATCCCCAATGAAATTCTTTGAGAATTTCTTAGCCACAGCTTGGCGTAATGATATTACTGGCACAACTCTGGTTTCTTTTTCCAGTTGCTCCTATAATGGCTCAATTGTTTAGTATTGAAGATATGTCATCCAGAATCCATATAAAGATATAACAATTATAATTATAGAGATTAATAACAAAATTGTTCTTTTTGTCGAGCTAAAAGATTGCTGTGTTTCATTGAATTCTATGAAAGTTAATTCTATGAAACAAGACAAAAGCAATATTATTCCTGAACTTAAATCAAATAAAGAGGTCAAAACATTTACTATTACCATTATTTTCCCAATATAATATACTGAATGCCTGATAAAGAATATGAATTATAATATAAGTCCAAATACAACCAAACTACCTAACTCTATATAATATTTTCAATACCTAAACTTAATAGACTCAAGGCTATTGGTCTCTAAAATACAAGTAATTCAAATTATTCTAAAAGTCCAAAAATCCCTATTGCTATTAAAACTAACCCTTAAATGGCATTGGTAGTCATCATTAAATAAATATAATGTTTGTAAGTAAAGAACATGCAACAATAGCATACCCCAACGCTTTAATCATTGTAATCCATTTTTCTAATTGATTTATTAATTATCAAAATTTTTTCAATTACTATACATTCATATGCCCAAATTTAAAGCATTAATTTGCTTAAATAATTATATGTCACCTATTCCTTATTGGGATGAGAAAGATAGAGTAATTTGCCAATTGATTGTGTTTCTCTCCGTTTAAGCTTAACAATCCAATATATTAATAGTGTAGTTTGATTTAAGATTAATTAATTGAAGGCCATCGTAATTATTTTTGTAATCGTTCACATTAAATTCTTTTTATTTAAATTCATGTCAAATTTTTTGCTCCTTTCTTTTTATATTTTCAATTTCAGTCTTTAAAATCATGATCTTAACAATTATTAGCCTTAATTATTCTTATTTTCAATGTTTTTCATAGTCTCAACAATTAATAAGTTAATCATCTTTCTCTATAACTGATTGCTATCCTTAAAATATTTGATTTGTAAATATCACTTGGATTGAGTTAATTTATGTATTCGTAACAATCTGGTTGAGGATTTTCAGCTTTTTGTTAAGGTTTATTTTTTGACCTAATTTAACCTTTCAATTAGAAGGCTATCAATAAGTAATCACAATTAGAATTATAAATTATGATAATTATATAGCTATCTTACATTTTACAATAATCTTAGAATATACTGTTCTGCTCTTTCTCTAAATATTAAGATGTCAAAATTAAAATAAAATATAATAATCTTGCATAGAAGTTCATTATATTGTTTTTTTCAATTAAATCAATATTACTAATTTATGATGGCATATTCCTAAATATTTGAACATGTTTGGAATATTAATTTAAAAAAACTATAATTAATATATTTATTCGAAATGGGAAGAAAAAATAGGGATTTATCATATTTAAAGCCATTTTGTTTTTACTGTGATAAAACATTCAAAAATGAAGTTTATCTACATCAGCACTAAAAGGCTAAGCACTTTACTTGTTAAAGGTGTTTTAAGAAGTTTTCATCTTGTGATTCTTTGAAAAATCACGTTGAATCTGCTCATCATGAAGTTTTAACGAAGTAGCTTATGTTTAAAATATTAGAATACCAAATGCTGCTGGAGACAGGAGTGATATAAAGAATAAGATTTTTGGAATGCAAGGTGTCCCAAGAGTTGAGATTGAAAAAAGAATCAGAAAAGGAGCTGAGGAATATTGGACAAAGATTCTAAGTGCGTAATATCAATAGAGAAGGAAAGAAAACAAATTAAGAATTAAGCAAAATAAATTAGTAGCTAAATAAGAGAATGCACAGGACATCAAACAAGATGTAATTTTATTAATTAACTAATCAAGAATGAATAAGAAGAAATCAATTAATATGAATATAATCCAGAAGCTAAACCAATCAGCTTTGATCTTGATTTTGATTAATTACCAAAATAATGAGGTATTTTAATAATGAAAATAAAATATACACTTAGAAATTAATCTAGAAAAGTAATTGAATAGCAAGAAAAGAATAATCACCCTAAGATTAATTATAATTTTTGAGCAATTCTCTCATTTACTTCTTATTTTAAAAATAAGTTTTCCAAATAAGGCATTAATTCTTCAATTAGGTTTTGTTTTGTTTATTTCAAAAGAGCAATCACTAATAAAATTTACTCCGCGTATTTAAATGTTTCTAAAAGAAACTTCAAATTGTTGATCACATCAAATTCTTTCAAAATTTTCATAAACAAAGCCCTCGGACATTTCAATAACATCTAATAATGCAATAGAAGAATCAATCTTTAATGCCTATTAGAATTCTGTATGACTTAAATTTGCTCAACCAATTCATTATTGCTAATTATTCTTTCAACATAATATTAAGAGTAATAATAAAGAATACTTAAAATATACTTCTATCGATCAATTATTTTTAAATGATGAGGACATTATTAAATGAATGTGCTTCGATTCAAAATAGCAATGAACTCTACATTATCATCAATAGTGTAGTAAAGCAATTGAATAATAATTTAATCAATACCTTTATTAAAATTATCACAACATAATTGTATAATTTCATTTTAAACAAATTATACAGACGCTAATGATAAAAATCCTTTGAAACACTCCTCCTAAATTTTGAAAATTTGTGGATATTTATTTTAGTAATAAGAAAATACTTAATATAATTTATCTTTTATTCTTTATTCTTCTTCTAAACGCGATAAATCAGTGCAATATAATGCTATTATATTGAGGAATCTAAGTCTTTAGACTAATTGCTCGATATTTTGATATAAATGCACTTCATTTACTATAGTTTCAAAAAGTATTAAATCTTTCATTGAAGCTTACACAGAATTTTATGAATATAAATTAGATAAACCAATTATTGCTAATTCTTTTTCAGAAGAATTAAGCAAATCTGAAAAATATTCAATTCCACCCATTTCAAGTAGTTCATTAATTTATTTGCTAGATCCTTCACTGACATTTACTAACTTAATTATTGAATCTTAATCTTTGGATTTTATGAGTTCCAGCAATTGTTCCTTTGGATAGATTTTTTGTCTCTTACTCTTGAATATTCTTTCTTTCTCAGTTCGTTTCAATTGAAGACAGAAGGTTTCTCTTTTTAGAATTAATTCACTCATCATTTTGGTTAAAAACAAAATTTATAATATAGTGAAAAAATCAATTTTTCTCCAGAATTGCTAATTTAGCTCTTATGCTGGCAATATATAAATTATTTGCTTCTTCTTCTGCTTCTAAATCTCGATTAATTAAAGCCAATTTTTCTCTTTCTTTTGCCTTTTACTCTAATCTCTAAACATTATTCAAAACATTTTAAACTTTTTATTCATTTTCTAACCCTTTGTTTTCAATTATTCTTTTATAATATATAGAATTACTTTTCCCATTGATCTTCCATGTTTACTTATACTTTTCTTTACTGTCTTAATTATTAGAGATAATCAGTTGTTTTAGGTTTAGGTGGAAGTTCTGAAGGCTTTTCTGCTTTTTCTAGGACCTTTTATTACTTTTTGATTTATGGTTTTGGTGGTCTATTTTCTTAATGGTTACTTAGATCAGTAATTGAATCTTTAGAATCATGACTAAAATGTCTTTATTGAGGAACAAATTTCTTAATTTTCCTTAGGTTCTGTTCAGTGACTTGAATTTCCTTGATTTGTTTAGATTAATCTTCTTTTGGAGGAGGAGATTATTTAGGCTTTACAGGATGCTCTTTAAAATATATCTCTTGTGCAACATCAGCATACTTTAATTATTTCAATCTGGCTAACTTCTTTTATTCCATTTCTTATTCCCGTATCAATTTTTACATCTTTTATTCTTCTTCAACTCTTATTTGGGCTTGGCTTTTTGGAAATTTGAAGGATTTTTATTTAATTTCAGTTTCTATTTCTTACTTATGATGTTCCCTTTCAAATTCTTTAATCTTCCTCTCCTCCTCATATTTCTTTTAATGTTCTGTCAATTCACTTAATTTGATTGGTTAACTCAACTCTCTTTTTTAAGCTAGAACAGCCTTAATAGTATAAATAAATACTTTTCGCTTTTCTAATTCAGTGACCTATAAAGCTTCTTCTTTCTATTTAAGTAATAACTCCTTCTGTTTCATTTTTTCTTAAATCTACTTGATTATTCTATTTGCCTCTTATTATTATTTTGCAATTCTTTCTTTTTCTGCTTTGTCCTCTTCCATTCTCTATAAAATTAGTTATCTCTTATTAGGTCTGGGGATACTTGCTAATTCTTCTGCATAAGCAAAAGCTTATTCTTTGGTTGTTTATGACTATTATTTAATGGAATGATTTTTTGGTCTCTTCTTTTATTCTTGAGAATTATGTAATTTTTGATTTTATTCTGCTTACTCCTGTAATTCATTCAACAATAATCTATCAGATTATTTTTCATCCAAAATCATGGCTGAATCTTATTATAGGATCCCTGATAATTCGCATTTTTAAATATTTTATTCATTAATGGATTAAATATTTGTATTTATTTGTTAAGCTTATTGTTCTGGAGTCTAAATTCTTTATTCTGATTTTTAATCCAATGATTTCTATCTCTGTACTTAATTGAATGTTGATATAGAGAAACCGTGACTAATTGTTTTTGATTTAATAATTGATCCTGCTATTGAAAAGAAGGATTTAAATTTTTGTAAATTGGCCTTGTCATTTTTGACTTTTTCTACTATTATTTGCATTCCTTCTTATAGTTCAGTCAATGTCTAATTGTCAGTTGTAAGTAATTCAAAATTGAAAGCTATCTATTTGATAATTAAAAAGAGTTACATTAAATTGATCTTAGATAACAAGAATTAAAGCTTCAATTGTTGGATCCTACAATTCAATTTCATGCTGTTCAGAATTAAGAGTAATAATAACTTTCATAATAAAAATATTAATATAATTTAATATTCATATTTAAACAACAAAGCAATCTTATGCAAATATAATACCATCAGATTTCTTAAATAATTATTCTGTTCCTTCCTCTAAATCTAATTTTCCCCTTAATAACATTGCCAATGTAACTTATAGCTTTAACTTCAAAAAAACCTCTGTATTATAATCTAATATTTATTGAATATTGATAGCTGCCTAAATTAAATTAGTCTCTTTCTCATTTTCATACTTTTTTATTAATCAATCAAAAACTTATAGTAATCCTTTTGATTTTTAGGTAGTTAATCTCTATTGATTACTGTTTAATTAATCAGTATCTATAAATTATTAACACTAAATTTAACCAATCTAATTATTTGATTATCAAAATTACTCTATTCATTGATTATGCTAATTTAATCCCTTTTGTTCTTTCAACATTTTTATTTTTAATTAAATTTTTATTTATTATAGCGATTATTTTACAACAACAACAACAGTAATAAAACTAGAATGATCTATATTCAATCTTGTTCAATTTTAAAAACAACTAATAATTTACCCTAAACTCTCTAATTATAATATGATATTTTCTGTGTTGCTTATGATACACAAATAGGGGGGTACAATGTGCGATGAATGAATATTTAGAGATTCAAAAGTATTTAGACAAAACTGCTTAAATAAAGTTAAAAAATAGTCTTTCATAAGATCTTGTATAATCAATAATAATAAATTCTATTTAAAATTTATATAATCAATTATTAAAATATGATCATCAGGATTTATATCTAAAATGTTAGAAATTTATAATATGGTAAAGTATAATATTAAGGTCCTAAAACGATAAATATGTAAGAGATATATTAAATTCAATTTTAAAAATTACGCCGTTGGAATTGGTTCATTTGGTTGGTCAATTCATTGTAGAAGTGCCATGAATACTTATCATGTTTGGAATGTTATATAATTACAATACGATTGAAGCGAAAGAAAATTGTTTAATAAAATTCAGAATAATCTCTTTAAAAATGTGTAACACCCTGAACAAGTTTTCAAGTGTTCAGGAAGTAAGAAATCAATTAAATAATAAGAAATTTGAAGTAAAACAATCATTTAAATGAAATAAAATCGAACTTTTCTTTAAATTAAAAAAAGATTATGATGAGAAATCAATCATTTGATTAATAAAAGTTATTATAAAATGGAATTATAATACAATAGAGTAATTATAATTATTTGAGATATATTTAATATTGATTTTAGTGGAATAATATTAGATCATTAATTTTTATCAAATTCTTAATCCATTCTAATGGAATCAATGTTTAGTCGTAATTAAAATAAGTAATCTTTAAATAACAATAGGTGATTGCTATATTGATCTTATAGAGATTCAATATATTAGATAAACTAAGTTAGTAACTATTTTTCTTTGATCTGATTTATTTACAATTTACAAGTTGTTTCTCTGGTTTGTTTTATATTTTAATTTTTTATTTATTATACCGAATCTTTAACGAATTATAATTGTTCCTTCAAGATCTCCAATTCCTTTTCCCTCTCCTTTAAGTTGATCTCATCCTTCAATATTTTCTATTTTTGTTGATCAATTTCTTTTTGGCATCTTTACATATAAATAATATGAATACAGTTTTAATTTATCATTCAAGATGACTTTTTGAGTATCAACCTTTTTATATTATTCATATTAGAATTCTTTATAGAGGTCATTTGAAGATTTAGTTTTAGATTTCATCATGACGTTTTACAGTCGAATATCCTATAACTTTTGTAAAATATTCATTCTTTCTTGATGTTCAACGATGAATTTGTCATTAAATAAGTCTTTTTCAGTTGACATTTGAGTAGAACGTTCAGATGTAAGGTTCATTGATTTCTTATGACCAAGAAGTATTTATTTTTTTGTTTCTTTACTTGGAGTTTATAAGTTACTTTATGGAGAACTAACTTTGGATTTTTATAGGATCTGATTTTTCCAAGTTTAAATAATAAATTGTCTATCCTTATAATTATCGTAAGTTATTGTGCCTTTTTCAGACTTTTAATCATGTTCTAAACCCTTACAATTCATATCAAAATTTATACTTATTATTTATAAATATAGTAAATTGTAAAATATATATTCAGATTTATTTATCTAATGTTATTTGCATTTACATATAAATGTTGTTGAATTTATTAACATACTCTCCAAATTAGCAATCCTAACTCAATAATTATTCCTTCAGCTCTTTAGTGATGAACTCATTTACCTTTTAAAGTATTTATTTGTGTTTGATGATACTCTGTCTATTATAAACTATTTCATCTTTTAAAGATCTATTATTAGTACTGATTTCAAGAATTTTCTAATCTTCATTAAGTTGATCTAACTCATATTTTAATTGTTCCAATAATTTTTTATTAGATTCATATTACTACTTAGCAAATTTTAGTTATTATCTCTTTTCTTATAAAATTTTTTTAGTTTTAATGATTTTCTATTCATAACTTTCTACTTGTTCTTCGTTTCCAACTAATATAGGTTGTGGATTTTAAATAGTGTGAGGTGATTTACTCATCCAATGACATAATTTTTATAATTTTTGATCAGTTTCATTAACAAAATTTTCAAAACTGGTTATCAGTAATCTATCACTGAATGTATTATCTTCTTTTACAATCTCAGTTCTATTGATCTATTACTTTGATGTTAGTGGATTCATTTTCTTCTATTATACATCCCTTTTAATCTCATTTTAATAGCATTTAGTGCCGTTTTTAAATAAATAGTATTTATCTGTGGAGTGTAGTTTATTTGTTGGACTTAGTCCTCTTAATTTTTATTTTGAAGAAGTGTTTGGAGTTAGTAAACTTTTAGGTGTATACGAATTCTATATTTTTGGTTATCTTTGGTGAATTATTTTATCTAAACTTTGAATGCAAATAAATTCATTCATATTATGAAATAAAAAGAATTAAACTTATAATATCTCTAAACATGAGATTGACAAGTTTTCAAATTGATATTTTAACCAGAATTAAGAATCACCAAATAATGATATAGATAACATTGTGGATTACTCAAATCCAAAATCCATTAATTCAACTATTTATTCTAGACCTTGCTTTAAATTTAAAATAGATTTATTAAATCCAAAATATTCAAAAGAAACCTGATCGAATAATTCAGGAAATATCTAGTCTTAAGGTAACAGTTTGACTCTAAAAGAAAGTTGGAATTAGATAGAAGACCAAACGGGCTTACATAATAAGAACTCTCTTTAAAGTTATTAAAATTATTGATAAATATATAATTTAAAGTCGTTTAGATGTTTATGTTATGAACTACGTGTTCAAGAATCTTATATTATTTATTTATTCTTTTTCAAGAATTGGAGAAAATGAAAGAATCAGTATTAACCATTTTCTAACTCATATGTAGCTTCTTATTATAAAGGAATTAAAGAAATTTGAAAATAATACTTTATAATAAACATAAATAATCAAACAACAATTTTAGACTTATCAATCATAAATTTAATTAGAAACTATGAAGAATAATTACTTTCCAATCGATCAAAACATTTGGATGTCAAATATTTCAATTATTACAGCAATTTTTTCACTAACTCTCTTTTTTCATCTTTAAATTCATTTACATTTATTAATTTTATTGAATAATAGAATAAATGTTAGGCTGCCTAATAAGTTTTCTTGCTTTAATTTAGTGTTATCAACAATTATAAAAATTTTAATAAATCTTCTTTCACCATTTTTTAAGATAACATAGATACAACATTGTCATAATCAACTTGCCTTAAATAAATATAATATTTACTTATAAATTTAAGTAACAGCCTAAATAAAATGCTTTATATAATTATTTTAAAATGCAATAAATGCTGCATCTAAATATAGTTTATCTCTCATAAAATCTTGGAATGTTTGTAACTTTATTTTAGTTTCATGTTATTGTAGTTATTATTGCTAAGTCACTTACTCTGTCTTATCTTTCCATAGAATTAGATTGGAATCATTTGCTCCAGTCACTATATAAATATCTTGATTATCTCTCTTTATATCCAAGGCATAAATTTTACCAGTATGTTGTGAGAAAGTATTAATACAAGTTTATTTTTTGACATTCCATAATTTAATATTACCAATAGAATCAGTACTTATTAGTTCAGATCCTCTGGCAAGCCATTACACTTTTAGTTGAGGAGCCACTCCTTAGAAGGATTTAATGATAGAGCCATCACTAAGATTCCAGAGCTTAATAGTATTGTCTCCACTTGCAGAAGCCAATATTTTTTCAATTGGAGAAAACTATATATCCCAGACTCCTCTTTTGTGACCTTTAAGTGTCATCTTATTCATTAAATTTTCATCCCATAATTTAATAAGTCTATCTTAGGAAGATGTGGCAATAAGTTTATTATTTGGTGAGAATCGAACACAATTCATCTCTTTCTCATGAGCAACAACAGTTTTTATAGATTATTCAGATTGATAATTCTTTAAATCCCATAACTTAAGTGATTTGTCTTTTGAAACAGATGCAATATATTTGGAATTGACATCTATTGAAATTACATCATCAGAATGACCACTATATTTGTGTAACTCTATAGGTTGTTTGAATCCCTTATACTTGAATATAATGACGCAATTATCTTTGGATGCTGTTACTATTAGATCATCAATAAATTCACAACACATGATCACACTGTAATGAGCCTTCCATGCAATGACCTCCATGCTATCTAAATTTAATATCCTAAAAGATTGATATTTAATCTTACTTCATAAATGGGGAATTTGTAGCCAAAAGCAATTGGTTATTTTGAATAAACTTTACATCTAGTATTTCATCATTATATCCTAATAATAATTTTTACTATTGTATTTGTCCAGATACTAATTCAGTAATATAAATATGCAATTCACTTGTTATGATATACAATTTCTCATTGCAGTTAATAAATTTCAATATTTATTAGCCATTAAATTATGAATCTATAGCAATTTTTTTGTTTTGCTATTTAATATGTAAATCTCCAGATTCTGTACCTATGATAAGGGTATTTTTGAAATAAATGAATGTCTCAATTTCAATATCAAACTCTATGGTTTCAGTCAATTTTTATACGCTTGTGTCCCAAAATTTAATGTATTTATTGCAACTTGACACCAACATATGCTGACTAAACTAAATATGGGTTATCCTACTATTAAAGTCAACGAAACCGCACAGTATTCTGTTTGCTACTAAATCAAATAATGAGATGCGTCTGTCATCTGTGGCAATTGCCACTTGTAATTTCCTCATAATAGGAATCCATTATAATTTGAGAACACTTCCACTGACTCTGAATTCAGTACTTTGTTGGTTCTTTTTAACATTTATAATTTTGACCATGCAATTTGTACCACCTAAAGCCAAGTAGACATCTTCTGGACTAAATTACATATCAATGGCAAATAGAGGATCTGTCTTAATTGTAAATTAGGTGATATGATCATTCAATCTAACATATCTGAGCATATAATTCTTTGTAAATGTTGCGATATAATCATTTAGATTGCTCACACAAAAATTTGCTATTTCTTCTTGATTATGTTGAATTTTCTTATCAAGATATTGCACACAAAAATTGAAACATGTATATATCACATTATTTGTTATTTGTATTTTACCCCCTTGATAGAAAGGCAATAACTATTTAATTGGTTCTATATGCGTAATAAATTAATCCTCATTTATAATTTGAACCTATTTGGTTTCTTATTCTTTTTTATTAGGTACAATTTGTTTAGATTACAATGATAGTTTACTCAGTTTTAACCTAGTTAGACGCCTTGATTTAAGCAATTTGGTTGCTTATACGATTTTAACCATATATTATTATATAATTAATTATTAATAAGAAATTTGCAAAGCACTAAAAAAAATAAGTTAAATTAGATGAAAATCATTTGGTTTTGACAATGGTCTTGATATCCTTCCAGATATCATTTACAGGTCTTTCTGCATTTACTTCAAATAAAATGCCTTTTCTAAAATTAATATTTATTTTTAGTTACTTTCTGTAATAATCAATAATAGGAGATGTCTTATTCTAATACACATTTAATCTATTTCTGATTGTGGCCTCTTTATCATCTTCCCTCTAAACCAAAGGTTCACCAGTAACATCATCAACTCCATGAACCTTGGGAGGGTTGAATTTATAATGATAAGTCCTTCCTGAATTCAAATGAGTCCATCGGCCTCCAAGACGATCAACAACAACTTATTCTCGTACATTCATAAATATTGCTTAATCAATGGATTATCCACTTTGTTTGAGAATCTAATCAAGTTTTTCAGCTTAAGGAATAGTACGAGGGAATCCATCTAAAATGGCACCATTAGCACAAGCAGGTCTTACATAACAAAAGTAACATACTTGGCTAATTGTTATTTGATGAGATTGCACATAACTTCATCCTCAATCAATTCTCCTCTCTCCATGATTCCTTTTAGTTTCTTCCCGAATTCACTTCCTGATCTTACTTCTTCTCTCAATAAATCTCCAGTGGACAAATGGCACATACAGAAACGAGCCAGCATTTTAGCTGAGTGTGTTCCCTTGCCTAAGATGAATTAATTGTATTAAATACCTGCTCCTGGCATTCCTAACAATACAATTCTTTTTCTCAATGCTTCCTCTTGACATCTATATCTCCTATACAGTTCTTAAATTAAAGCAGCATTTGAAATCTTGGAGTAGGCTTGTGTATCCATTTGATTTTTTTATTATAATTAATAAGAGCTAATTTTTAATACTTTTTAAGATATATATCCTAAAATAATTATTATAAAAATTTATACTAAAAATTTAATATCTCGTCATTTTATTAATTAATCATTATTTTATAATTAAATAGTTCAAATTATGCCATTATATTTTCTTTTACTTCCTCATCGCTTGAGAATATCTTTCCAATATATTTGTTTAAGATGAGACTAATCTGAGTCTGAGGAAGAAATGATTTCCATCCATAAAAGAAACATTATTAAAATATAGATTTGATTATATTCAACTTCATACTAAACTTTGTTTCAGTTAGAAGAATTGGTTCTTCAATCTTATTTTAAATACAATCTAAGTCAATAAACACAGAAAAGAACAACAACTGATAATTCTTTTAATGTTTCATTTAATAAAGTACTTAGATATTTTGAAAATCAGATAGTGAATAGAAAATATGTTTATAAATAGAAGAAAATATAATAATAAATAAATATTGTCTTATTGATTGTTTTTAAATAGAATGTTATAGTTTCCTGTTTGGAATCCCTTATTATTTGGAATATCTAATGAAATAGCTTAAGTTAGATAGACGAGACAATAGTAGTTATTGATCTTTTAGTCACTAATCACTTAATTATTATTTAATAGCCTGATCCCATCTAGTTAGTATCCAAAATTAGTAGTAATATACATTAATTATTTTGTTAAATACAATAATATATTAGTAGAAATGGCTTTATTAATTATATTACATAATACAGATTATAAATAAATTGTGATTTAATTTATTTAAAATAATAATACGTTGATTAATTGCACACTTTAAGAATATTAGCATAAGATATGGTTTAAAAATAGAATTTGCTAATATTTAAAATTGATATTAAATGTAACATTTATTCAAATCATTCAATAGCAAATGCACTTTCCATTCATCTAACCTCCTAAAGGAAAGGTTGAGATAGATTATACCGGTTAAATAAGCTATATTAAGGGACATTAGAAAGCAATATGGATAGAAAGAGATCTGCAAAGTGACTGTGGATCAAGCCATAGGAGGAATGAGAAATGTGTTTGGATTGTTTTATGATATTTCACTGTTGGATTCAAAAACTGTACTTTGTATTGTTACTTGATAGGGTATCACATTCAGAGATTACAACATTCCAGAGATTTAGGAGTACCTCTAGAAGGCTAAGAATGGTAATGAGCCCTTGCCTGAAGCTTTGTTTTGGTTGTTATTGACAGGTGACTTTCCATCAGATCAAGAATTTAAATTTGTTTAAGAGGAATGGAAGAGAAGAGGAGAATTAGACTAAGAGACAGTGAAATTCATAACTAGTCTTCCAAAATAATTACATCCAATGACAATGTTGTCACAGAGTGTCTTATATTTACAAAAGGATTCAACATTTTAATAGGCTTATGAAAGCGGAAAAGCCACTAAACCATAATATTGGGAATACTACTATGAAGATGCTATGGACTTAGTTGCCAAACTTCCAAGAGTTGCAGCTTTAATTTATAGACATAAATATAAAGTAAATTAAATAATATATGTAAATAGAATGGTGAATTGATTAACAGTGACAGTTCATTAGATTGGGCAGCCAATTACTCTCATATGATGGGTTTCAATTAATTTGATGCATATGAATTATTTAGAATGTACTTAAGCATTCATGCAGATCATGAAGGAGGAAATGTGAGTGCCCATGCTACTCATTTAGTTGGTTCTGCTTTGGCTGATCAATACTTATCATATTCAGCTGGTATTAATGGTTTGGCTGGTCCTCTTCATGGCTTAGCAAATTAAGAAGTTCTTAAATGGTTGATTGAAATAAGAGTAAAATTAGTTCATAATACAAATAGGAAAAATTAGGAGATAAAGTATCAAATGAAAAGATCCAAGAATACGTGTTAAATACCATTAGAGAAGGAAAAGTAGTACCAGGATATGGACACGCTGTCTTAAGATATACTGATCCTAGATATATTCATTAAAAGAATTTTGCCGAAAGATTGATTAAGAATGATCCACTTGTTGAGCTCGTTAAATAATGCTATCATGTTATTCCCCCTGTTCTCAAGACAATAGGAAAGATTTAAAATCCATGGCCTAATGTTGATGCTCATTCAGGAGTTCTATTAAATCATTATGGATTGAAAGAATTTGAATATTACACAGTCGTGTTTGCTGTCTCAAGAGCCCTTGGATGCACAGCAAACTTGGTTTGGGCTAGAGCCTTTGGATTACCAATTGAAAGACCAGGATCTATTACTATGAGATGGATTGAAGAAAAGTTTGGAGAAAATTAATCTGTTAAATGAAAATGTTTTGTATGTTAAATTTAAAATAAAAATAATGCAATCTAAAGGACCTTCAGCATAATATCTATAGAAACTCATGATTGAAGATCCAAACAGAGCACCCGAACATGTTTTTAAGACCAATTAAAAATATGCTGAATACATTGCTTATTTAGGTTCATAAAAGGCTCCTATAACTGCATATACGAAATTGGCTTAATGGAAACAATACTCGTTCGAGAATGTAAATCTATTGATTGATCCTGCCAAAATATCCCCTTTGTTATCTGCACTCACAGATGAAAATAAACTATTAAAACATGAATGTTTCAAATAATCTAATGATATTGTTGAATTAACTACAATGGTTGAGAGATTAATTGATGACAATTTAGTAATAAAGAAGCACTTAGATTTGAAGACTAATGAAATGCAGCATTTTCTATTGAATTAAAAAACATAAATTAACGAGGAAATTTAGGATCTCAAATTTTAACTTTAATCGCTATAGGATGAGAATAATCTATTGATTACACATTTGGAAGGGTTGAGAAGAAATCAAAATGATGATGTGATCAACAATTTAGAAACTGAATTGAGTAATGCTCGAGATTTGTTTGAGTAATAGCAATAGAATTTCAAATAATGTCAAGAAAGAGAATACGATATTAGCAGAGAACTTGTTAGAATTAATTCATAATATAAAGAAGCTTTGGAGAAGATTGTTGAGTTATCCTCTTAATTAAGCAGTTATGAAGATAATAATCATGAACTCAGAAATTAAATCATGTTAATTTCTAATAAAATGAACATTATATAGAAGAATGCTTTCGACCAAGTCAACCAAAAGGAAATTGAACTTGAAAGTCTCTAAATTAAATTTAACTCTTTACTTAAGGACAATGATTCTTTAAAGGATTAATTTAGCCAATACGAATTTAAAATATAAGAATTGATTAAAGAGAATACTAGAATAGGTGAAGAGATGAAGATGTATTAGTTAATGAACAATGAACTTTTGAATCAAGAGAAAGATATTAAGAATCAATTGCAATTAGAGAAAATGAAAAAAAATCCTAATATTTCTGATGAGTAATTGACTAAGGAATAATTAATAAAAGAATGCAAAAGATTAGGGGAGTAATTAGAAAGAGCGCAGTTAGAATATATTAAATTAGATGATTTCTTGACAAAGCAAATTGATTTGTAAAAAAAGCAATCAGAATAAATTCTTGAGAACATGAAGATCAGATTCTAAAATTCTTTGGATAGCAGATAAGAATAAATTAATTAGTTAGAAAAATAAATTGCCTCATAGATTGAATAGATTAATATTCAAAAGAAAGAATTAGAAATCATTAATTTAGAGTATTAGGATATTAAATAAAAATAAGTATAATCTTCAATATTAAAAATAGGAAGATTAATCTTAGATAAAGAAATTAGTAGATTAATAAGTCATGGAAATCAGAGTTCTTAAAAGCTAATTGTAGGATAAGAAAATGCTGATCAATGAAATGTTAGAAGAAAAGGATAAAATGAGTAAGGTGTTTAAGAGTGAATAAATATCATCATAGTAAAATATTCATCTGTTGGAGGAAGAAATAAAATAGTTATAAAATCAATAAATCAAATATTAATCATAGAAGGAAGATCTGGAGAAGTTATTAGAAATCAATGATAACTTAAAATAAGAAATTCATCACATCCAATAATAATATAAGGATGTTTAGGCTCTATGTAGAGATGAAATTGAAAAAAGATAGAATGTATAATATTGATTAATAAAGTTATAAGTAGAAGCAGGCATCTAAGCTAATTAAATTGGAACACTAAAAGAGTAGATACGATACTTCTAAGATTAACAGCAAAGGAAAGATAAATTAGACTAAGTCTTATAGGAAAATCAGATTCTAAGGGCTCAACTTAAATAATGATTATAATATTAAATAAAATACGAAAAAACATAAACAAAACTATTCATCAAAATAAACTAAGATTATTATTGTCTATATGAAATGAATGCTTAAAAAAGCTAGCTGGTCTTTTATTTTGAGTACTGAAAAAATGGGATGAAATTTATGGTTTTTGAAGTCCATAAGTTTGTTGATATTTTTCATGTGTAGATCTGACATGAAAATTTTTGCTCCAAAGAGTGCTAAAGATTTATTCTTTTTTTTTATGAGTTTATTAGTCATAATGAGTAAGATCAATATCAATAACATCAGAAATTAAATTAATTAATTTGGAGACTGCTTAATTATTGTTACGTTTAGAGACCACTTATGATGTTTTACGAATGCTGTAATTACTAATGCTTCGTGTTTTGTTAATAATACAAGAGGTTGGTCTGCTTATTGCCATCTTATTTACTCTAGGTGAAAAAATCTCTTCCTTTGGTTTGCTAACAATTTGTTTCTATTTAAATATTCGTTAGTAGTACATAATTAGATTTCATTTAGGTTATAGTTCCATAGAGGGAAGAGAACAATTTGTTAAATTGTGATCTGCAATATTCGTGTAACCACTTCATAAGGAGAGGCATAAAAGGAATCTAATTTAATCCCCTTTATTACTTTATCATACAAATTATTCTTCTTGATCGCCTGTATCTATTGTAATCGATGGTTCATCCCAGATGCAATAAAAAATTAACCATAAAGTTCTGCTATGTCTAAAAATTCTCCAGACAAGTTCACCTTCACCTGGAATTGAGGTAACCACTACGTTATTAGTTTTAGTGATAAATGATAGAAGGACCTTCATCATTCAAATCTTATACATCAAATGTGTTTTCGATTTGTTTGGGACCAGCATTTCAATGAGAGCAAATTCCTATTCCACTCTTTGTTTCTCCTATTTAAGTGATTGAGTTAAGCATTTCTCATTAACATTAACAAAAGATAAGAAATCGGTTGGAGTTTTGATATGCTCAGTTTGGTTAAGTCTCTGCTAGATCGTCTTAGTATTGTTGGCTCTATCAAGCCCTATCTGTAAAAGCATCGAGAATATTTCAAATGTATTTGCCTCATGCATCACAGGATATAATGAATATGTGGACATAGGTTTTAAAATTTAATATATATGATTTTGTAAAATAATATGTCTTATTTCATCAACATGCCTTAAATTGTTTAACTCCTTTCTATCATATATTCTATATAATAATACAGGTTGACTGCAAGCCGGACAGACATGTGTAACATCTTGGCAATCTTTCAAATAAAATGGCAAGAAAGCTAAAAATGCTCCAAAAATGCACAGAGTGACACAGCATAACCAAGTGTGAGTTCCTGGCTTATGCTGTAATATAGAAACTGCCTAAACTCCGCAAGAACTGCATTTGAACATTACTGGCTAGCCAAATTCTTCGAATAACATAATTTCTATACCATCAAGTTATTCAGGTAATTAATACTACTCATTTGGTATATTCAATGGAATCTAGTCATCATTAGTTTATTACATATTTTATAAATAATTATAAAACGAATTTATGTTAATAACATAATTATAAAATTAACAAATTTTTACTATGTTTGATTACAAAACTGCATCAATTTTATGGGATTCTTTTTATTGAAAGTTTTGCTACTCTGACCATAAGATAATACTTTTCAAAAGTGTAAATTTGACACATATGTAAAGAGAATGAAAGTATTGAATTCAATTTTAACTTTTTATTTTATATATAATTTAAAATAATGTAGTTTAAACAAAATATTACCAAAATACTTAAAATTATTAATAAGATAACTATCTCGAAAATCTGAATTCCAATTGAAATTCTTGATTACCAAGATGTGAAAATATAATATCATGAAATTCTCATTGATAATAAATAAAGGATTTAATTGGTCTATAGAATTTAAGATATCATTGTGAAACAGATATACTTTGAGTCGCTTTAATTAGATTATCTGAGTATTTGGGAATTTCATCAGAGGAGTTAAATTTCTTCTATAATAAATCTCTAATTAAAATTTTATGAAAGAATAATTCAATATAAATTCTATATGACATATTATTGAGAAATAATTAAATATTTAGAATTGATGTTCAACAATACAGAAAATTAGTTGAAGAAATTATTGCTCATGGGTTAATAGAAGAGTGGAAAATCGTCTATGCATAAAGTTATCTTTGCTTGTGCTCCTATAAAAGAGCTTTAATAAATAGGAGTCACTACAAATGTTTCTAAAATTAATGTGAGATTTATGGGAAATCTCCATATAGATTTACTTGATATACCAGGCTAGGTAAATTTACTTTAACATCTTTAAGCCAGAGGAATAGAAAAAATACTTATTTGATTTAAAAGAGACTATTTTTTCTACTGTTGAAGTTCTAGTTTATTTATTTGATGTTGAGACAGAGGGAGAATAATTTAATTCTGAATTGATTACTTACAAAACTACACTGTCTAATTTATCAGAATATTCGCCAGGATCTAAAGTTTTTGTTTTAATAAATAAGTTTGATAAAATTAAGGAAAGCGACAGAAAAATGGTATTCGAGGTAAATATAAAATGCTATTCAGCGTAAATACAAAAAAATAATATAAGATTCTGAAGGATTTAATATAGAGGTGAAAGAAATATTTGCAACTTGTATATGGGATGAAACATTATATAAAGCATGGTCGCAGATCGTTTAGAACTTAATACCTGACAGAGATATAATTCATAACAGTTTGAAAACCTTTTGCACTAAATGCAGTTGTGATGAGGTTGTATTATTCGAAAAATAAAGTTATCTTGTTATTGATTTCGTAGATGTAAATGAGAAGAAAGGTATGTGTGTTAGTGTAATCTTAGATATATTAAAATATGAGAGGATATCTAATATTATTAAGCAGTTTAAACTCTCTTGCAAAATGGCTTAAATTGACATATAAACTATAATGGTAAAATCATAGAAATTTAATGTACAAATTGTAGAGTTTACTGATAATACGTTTATACTTCTTTTGTTTACTGACGAAAAAGTATATCCTGCTGCAATCTAACATAATGTATAATATGTAAATATTGTTTATAATTATGTAATAGGCTAAGAAACTATTTAAAAGCATCAATGGTTCTGAAACCGATAAATTGAAGTTGCTGCTGTGAAGTAAATGTGAATAATTTTATAATTAATTAATAATTTGAATTCCTCAGAATTATAAATTTTAAAGTTTAAACCACCTAAATTTAGAGACTATATTTTTAATTGAAATATATGGAGTCTGAATTTTTTAATTCCATTAAATTTTATGGAAATGTTGATTCTTCTGTAGTAATTTCATTACAAATGAAGTATGAATAGAATTGTTGGTTAAATATTATTTATTATTATAGAAATCAACTGTTAAGTTTAGCTGTAAGATCTTCTGATTTTTTTACTGAATCAACATGGTCAAAAACTAGATTATAGGCTTTTTAGACAACATCGATTTCAGCGAGCCTTTATTTTAATCATAGATTAATAATACCTTTGAGTTTATCTGCTAATATAAGCTTAATGATATTATTCCTTTTATTCTTTAGTTAATTGAAGTAATTCTTCAGTAATTGGAATATCAATAAGAAGTTATTCTTTTTAAGCCAAGACAATTTTCTATTAATATTTCTTAAGGTTCTTACTTGTTAATTGAATTTGTCATTGAATTATTGATTCAAGTTTTCAAGATCTGTGGATAATCTCTTTCTCAAAGTTTCAATTTCGGTCATAGAATTATCAAAATTAGTTGATGCCACTTCTTCAGCTGCAATGTCTTCATTTAAACTTTTAGTAGCTGCATCTCTAATTTACTCTAACTTCTCTAAAATTCTTTAAACTGTTGGAACATCGAATCTGGTTGTTAATTTAACCAAAATTGTGATTGGATGATTTGGTCCAAATTGTTCGTGACATTCACTGTGTATTTAAGCTAATATGGCTTATCTATTTTCATCCGTAGTTTATTCATCAACAGCTTTGCTTAGTTTTTGAATAATGAGATTTAATGCATTAATGACTTTATTTGCAGATTCAACTCTTCTATTATAAGCTTTGACATCAGCAGCCCTGGCATTTCTAATGAATTATTCTTGCTCATTCAGGATAGACAATTGTTTTTCATATGTAATAATAGTTTCTCTTAAAATGACCAATAATTCAGCCAAGGTTTAAATGAGAACATTTGCATTTGCCAAATCTGTATTTAATTTGGAGAGATCATCTTCCAATTCACTAATATTTTAATCGAAAACTGTCATTTATCTTGAGTGTTCAACATCATCATCAACTTAATCTGATTTCAATGAATCCAACAATTCTTGGATTAGTTTCAGAACTTCATCAACTTAAGCTCCTGTCTCCAATTTGATTTGTACCAATTCTTTTAATTAATCACTATAGGGACTTTAGCCAAACTACAAGACTCAATACTTGTTCATACTTAGTGGAATGACTTCATCAATAATGAGGCTTAAGGTGTCATGGCTGATAAACATACCCCTATGGTCAAAAGCAATAAATTAAAACGGATTAAGCTCATATTTATATTATAAATTAATTATTGAACTGTGTTATTCATCTATATATTATTAAATTGAATTGATGAATCATTCATGTTAGACTTATTTCCTTACTGCATCACTTAATGAATATTCTGATCTCTCATAGGATTGTACTTACTAAAATAAAACTAATATATTACTTTGTCATTTACATAGTCATCAACTCTTTATTTAAACTTGTCTTCAGATGTTCCAACTTAGGTAGAATAGATTCTGTATACATCAGTGAATAAGTTAAGTTCTTCTTGTAATCTAGCTTTATTTTTATTATATTAGGTCTCTTCTATTTTTAAGTCCTATCCATATTTTATGTTAGAGATACTTCAATTGCTCTTTATTATTATTGTTGTATAGCAACGCCTCTTTCTCTACAATTTACTGCAGCTAGTCTAGCTTAGACTAATTGTTCTTAGAGTTTAATGATATTTTTCTCTTCAGATGATAGGTCATAATTGATTTGTTCGTTCTCAATATCAATTGCTCCTTTAAAGTCAGCCAATGTGACTCCAGTTGTGATTTCTAAATTTTAAGAGTTTTTTATTTATTCTCTGATGTATCTCTCCATATCATCAAGCATTTCAATCAATTGTCCTTTAACAGTATTGATATTTCCTTAGGAGGATGGGGTCACTTAAGTCCAATCTATGAACATTGTATCAGCAAACTCATGTGCCAATTCTACGAGTTCTGACATTTTTGCAGATTTATACATGGTCAAGAATTTCTCTACGTATGCTCCATATCTATTTAATTAATTGTTATCCAAGTTTTATAGGGAATTTCTCAAAAATATTATAAGTCTCAATGTCATGTTATCATTTTTAACTCTCTCAATATAGTTGGTTGAATGAGTGCATCTAAATTATATTTGTATCAGCTACCTATTACTGTCAAGGATTTCTACTCTTTTTGCATTTTCAACTAGTCTTCTTTACAAATACGCAATGAATTTATTTGTTTTATCAATGTCCGATTCTCTATCAGAAACTGATTTATCTCGACTTGCGCATAAAAAGTTTTATTCTTAAATGGCTTTGCCCAAATTAAAAATGATGTTCTCTTTCAGCTAAAAAGGTCTATTACATTCAATACATTTTTGGAAACTGTGTAATCTGTATTGAGTGCTGTAAGTTCAACAGCTGATGCTCCCTTTAAGTCAGCCAACAATTTCTCTACTGTATCGACTTCGTTCTGACACAAAACACCAACAAATAACAATAATAAAAGGCTCTTCATGCCGTTTTTTAATTTTTTTATATTAAATAAGTTTCTATAATAACAATCAAAATACTAATACAATCAACCTGGAGGAGCTAAAATTTTGGTCTTGTCTTTAATATTATAAACAAAATGATGAAAACATAGTCTAAATTAAATTGAATAGAATGCCTTAATTTATTGTAATTAAAATTTTAGATTCTCAAATATTTACTGTTATCCAGGAAATAATTTAATAAAATCTTAAATAAACTGTAGAATTTGTAGTATTTTTGAACAAAACAAACTTCCTTTAAAAAGGAATTAGAACAATCAGATTCTATCTTATAGTTGATATAAATTAAATTAAATTTCTAAACCAATTCTTTAATCCATTTTAATCTACAAATTTCAATTTACTATTTATATATTTGTACTTTAAAGAATTATAAAACTAAAGGAGTGAGTAATTCTGAGGAGTTAATCAAGTAAGAATCTTTAAAAATAACATTATTGTTCTTCTCTTTTGTTTATTATAAATAAACATCATTTTTTTGCTTATTAAGCTGCTTACTTCTTTTTCTCAGCCTCAAGTCTTTCTTTCTCTTTTTGATCTAACCATTCTTTTTTTGCTGCTTCAAAATTTCTTTCATATTTTATATCCTATTGGGTTGCTATATTTTGTAAAGTTGTTCTTCCTTAAGGACCTTCAGCATTCTTTCTACCATTTTAAGGTCCTTTTTTATCTGTTCCATTCTTAAGATCTTCTAATAGCTTTAACTATAAAATAATTGATAATGTAATATACAGTATTTTCAGGTGTTAAATCTTCATATACCCATTCATTATTAACTTGCATCATTGGTGCATTGGCACATGCTCCTAAGCATTCAACTTCCTATAGTGTATACAAACCATCAGCAGTTGTCTCTCCATTTTTAATATTCAATTTTTATTCAATTGTTTTAATTATATCCTTAGATCCGCATAATTAGCATGGAGTAGTACCACAGACTTAAAGATGAAACTTTCCGACTCTCTCTCTATTAAACATAGAATAAAATGATGCTGTTTCAAAGACATCCATTTCAGGGATTTCTAAAATTTTAGCAATCTAGTAAATTAAAATCTCATTCAACCTTCTTCATTGCAGATAAACTCAAAAAGTTATTATTTTATTTTTATGCAAGCATAAGTAGAGGTATGGTGCCTGATTTTTTCTCATTCGATGGGAATTTTGTTAAAATGGCTTCGATTTTTTTGTAGTTTTCATCTGTGAAATCAAATGGTACTGAATCACTATTGTCATCTCTATTTCTATGAGCAACAAATATGCTAGAGAATCTTTGAATAGATTTTAGTTATGCTAATTATGCAAACTTTTATATCATAATTTAATTAATAAATATTATATATTTTTATATATATATTAAGTAGAAAATTAACATTTCATTGTTTTAATCAAACTAAATATGAATGATTATCAAGAACATATTAAGAATGATAATGAAATATTGATAATATTATCATTTATGATTACTTATTTTAAGGAATTTTGAACTTAGAACTCTCCTTATTTGCATAAAAGTAATGGATATACCAAATAAAATGAATAAATATTATATTAGTTATTCTAATGCTATAAAAGAATCCTAATGTAAATAGATAATAGTAAATGTTTTGTTAAAAATCTTAAAAATTAAATTTCTTTTTGATTAAAAATGAGTAGTGTGCAATTCGTCAATTCTAAAGCTGAAGTGCTACGTAAATATCAAGCATTAGCAATGAACATAAATGCTGCAGCTGGTTTAATGGAAGTCATGAAATCCAACTTAGGACCAAAGGGTACCTTAAAAATGCTTGTGGGAGGAGCTGGATAAATAAAACTTACAAAAGATGGTGCTGTCCTTTTGTCAGAAATGTAAATTCAGCATCCAACAGCAGCTATGATAGCTAGAAGTGCTACAGCATAGGATGATATTATTGGTGATGGTACAACAAGCAATGTTTTGTTAATTGGCGCATTAATGAAATAGGCTGAAAGATTATTGGCTGAAGGAATTCACCCTAGAGTAATTACAGAAGGATATGAACTCGCAAGAAAGGAGGCCCTATCATATTTAGATTCTTTCAAATATTAGTAAATCGATAAAGCTGTGTTAATAAATGTGGCCAGAACTTCCTTAAATAGCAAATTGACACCAGATGTTGCAAATTAGTATATTAGCTTATGAAAATATTTAGAATAATAGAGATAGTGGTCGATGCAGTTTAAATTGTGTAAGTGCCTGAGAAGCCAATAGATTTATTTATGGTTGAGATCATGCATATGTAACATAAGATGGGAGCAGAAACAGAATTGATTAGAGGATTAGTGTTGGATCATGGAGCAAGACATCCAGATATGCCAAAGTTTGTTAAGAAATGTTACATCTTAAATTTGAATGTCTCATTGGAATATGAGAAGACTGAAGTAAATTAAAAATAAATAAATAGGTTCACAGTGGATTCTTCTATAATACAGCTGAGGACAGAGAGAAATTAGCTAGATCTGAAAGAAAATTGACAGATGACAAATGTCAATAAATTATTGATTTCAAGAGAAAGGTGTGTGAGAAGAATGGTTATGGATTTGCAGTTATCAATTAAAAAGGAATTGATCCAGTCTGTTTAGAGATGTTTGCCAAAGAAGGCATTGTTGGTATCAGAAGAGCAAAAAAGAGAAATATGGAAAGAATTGCAAAGGCCTGTGGTGGTAATTCAGTCAATGCAGTTGAAGATATGTCAGAAAGTGATCTTGGATATTGTGAAGTGGTAATCATATTATTTTATAATTAGTTAAGAGAATATACCTTAGGAGAGGAGAAGTATACCTTTATTGAAGGAGTATAAAATCCTACTTCATGCACAATTTTGATTAGAGGACCAAATGAACATACTATTGCCTAAATCAAGGATGCTATTAGGGATGGATTAAGAGCTGTTAAAAATGCAGTTGAAGATAAATGTGTTGTTCCTGGAGCTGGTGCCTTTGAAATTGCCACTAGTGTTCATCTTTAAAAGTTTAAAGATTCTGTTGCTGGAAAGGCTAAATTAGGAGTCTAAGCATTTGCTGATTCATTACTAGTTATTCCAAAAGCTTTAGCAGAAAATTGTGGATATGATGTTTAAGAAACACTCATTTTAGTTATTGACGAATATATTAAAAATAAGATTCCAGTTGGAGTGAATGTGAATGAATAAGGTTTTATAGCTCCAATTGCTGATGGCATTTTCGACAATTATTGTTCCAAAAGATCTTGGTTAAACATTGCACCAACATTAGCCTAATAATTATTATTAGTTGATGAAGTAAACTTAATTATCATACATTTAGATTATGAGAGCAGGAAAACAAGCAGGTGGTGCACCATAATGATATAATTATATTTAAATTTATACATGAATAGTCAATTTATCATTCTTGAGTTTTCACTATAATTTGACGAATCTTATTTTCTAACCATTTCATGTAAGCAGAATTTTGATATAAATGTTTTAAAATAAATTAATATCCAAAATTTAAACAAACTCTAATGACAATAAACAAATTTTATAATTTGTTAACAATAATAAATTATAGGATTAGACTTCCTTTTTATTACTTTTCGAACAAATTAAAATACTTTAATTTTAAGCATTATTAATTACATAATTGGTTGATATTTATAAGATTTCTTTTACATTTTGAAAAGATAATAATTATTATAACTTTTAGATTGCCTGATGTCATCTTTTCTGACAATATAAAAAGCTATAAATAAAGAAAAAAGTGAGCAGTTATCCAAATAAGCTTAAAAAAAGAGGCGTAAAAACCAATACTCTGTAGACTTTGAATTTGGCAGTAACGTAGATGTCACTTTACTTAAAGAAATTTTAGTAATAACTTAAAATATACCTCAATATGTACCTGAAAAAATCATCTTCAGATTGAATTCTAACATATAGTTCCCTATTATTGTTGATTCTGAACAATAGCTAGGATTTTTGAATATTGATCCTCATTCCTACAATTACAAAGTAGCTAGGTACAACAAATAAAATAACTATCACATTTTTAACTTAGAACCAATTCAAAGGGAGTTTACATCTCTTGAGAAAATTAAGGAAATATTAATGAAAGAGGAAGAGCAATTGTTTGAGAGTTTCGAATAATTTCATAACAAAAATACAGATATTTCGAAATACAATGTAGTAACGGAATCAAAACTTATAGAATTTGAGAGGAGCATCCAAGTTCCATTTACATTATATATACAAAAGAATTAAAATGGAATTGTCACCACGTCAGCAAGAATAATGAATGATGCCTATCTCTAAATGGTAGGAGTTAATGAAGAAATGCTTAAGGATTACGTGTTTAAGACAGGAATGATTCCCTATTCTTTTACTGGCGATGGGAATTATAAATGGTCTTAAACATTGGCTTAAATATTTAAAAGCAATGCTTCTTAAGCATTTGGAGAACTGACTATAGTTAATTATCAAGGTCAAAAGTTTCCTGCCAGATTGTATTCTTAAAACTTCCATATTTTCGATTAAGATGACAATTCTTATTCTGAATACCTTTACTATTTTTACGATGTTGAACAGAGGTGGATGAATCAGAATCAAATAGATGAAAACTGTTTAGATTATTTCAATAGAAGGTCAATAAATATTAATGAAGACACAAATGAGGTCGAGTATCAAAAGAGATGTAAATATCGATAATTATGACTGACTAAAATATTTAAAATATTTAGTATAATTATTTTCATATTATTACAATTTAAAAACAATCAGATTGGCCATCATTGCACTTTCATCATCTAAAAGCATTTGCAGATTTTATTTATTTATTCCAAAATTATTATAAAAACCTTTGTAATGTATTTTTGATATATAAATAAACTCAATTAAGAAAATAAGGGTAGAGTGGATGAATAAACATTTCCATATGATAAATTTATAAATAGAGGATTTCATATGAAAATAGTTGTTTATCTACATTTTTAATGAGGGTGTTTAATATTATATAAATTTTAGTTAAAATTATGTAAAGAATTGTTTATAAATTAAAAATTAATTAAATGATTATTCCTGAAAAATTTAGTGGTTTAGATCTCTCAAGCATTAAACCAATTATGAATCAGAATTTGATAGTAGCAAACAAATACAATTATCGTATCTACTCTATTCCTGATTTGAAATATATATTAGACGGCATCATTTTTAATTAAAAAATAAGAGCAATGTATTGCTAGAATGAATTCATGTATGTAGGATGTGGAAAGAAAGTTTATACAATTAAAAGAAATGTAATAGATGAAAAGGAATACGATGACAAAATTGAATAAATTTTAGTATTTCACCCAATCAAGATAATAGCCACAAAACATAAATTACATATAAATGATAATGTGATGAGCTTTTAAGGTATTAAAGGTATTCTTCACATTCCCACATATTTAAATAAAATTCTTTTGTACACCTCCCAATACATCAAAATAATTAACATAGTTTCTCTCAGCATCGTAACAACAATATTTTAATAATCCATTTTCAATAAATAAGAATAAACAATTCATTTAATTAAGGAAACATAAGCATTAGATATAGTGGCCATTGCCACTCAAAATCCAAGTGAAATTATATTTTTCAACTTAATGACATATGAAGTCATTACTCAATATGAATTGGGATTGTCCCAAATCAAAGATATTCAATTCAATAAATCTGGAAGTATTCCCATTATGAGTGTTGTCTAAGACAAATCCTTAATTTTATACAATCTAAACTCACAAGAACTAATATATACATTTAAGCACGAACACTTAATTGATTGGGTTTTGTTTTTGGCAAATAATAATTTAGTGATAGGTTCCTAATAAGGAAATAGTATTCAACAATATACAATCGAAGAACATAAAATGATGTAGTTAATAAGGGAAAGGCAAGGTGTCAAATAAAATATTGAATAATGCCATTTTTATGGATAATTGGGAGAACCATAAATTAATTATGTTGCAATAACAAAAGATGAGATACTCTACTAATCAATTGTAAACCAAAACCTTACAGCTATAAAATAAGGATAAATAAGGAATTTTTCTTTTTCTACTTTGAGAGAAAATGATTGGGCTAATATGTTGACAACAAATAGTTCAAATTATGTTGAATTTTGGAATACCTATTAAAAAAAACTAACCACAAAAGTGAATGGACTAACTAGTCACGAAAGGATATTACAAACCTTTGTTTCTAAATGTGGAAACTATGGATTTATTGCAAACCTTAATAAGATTCATAAGTTCATAATGCAGAGTGGATTTTATTAGATGTCATATGTAAATTTATTGTTTTAAATTGTAGAATTTATAATCAAATTTCTTGTAAATGTACATAGATCCATCTAATATATTCTTGATTGTTGCTGAAGAGGGTTAAATTGAGTAATTGGATTTTGTCTCTGGTTAAAACTTAAAAACCTTAATGATTGAATCAAACGTTACAAAGATTATTGGATCACAATCAACTTAAATTGCTGTTTTATCCTTGCAAAATCATAAAATTTTAGCAATTGATTATTCAGCCATGAAAATTATTCGATCATTTGAAGGTCATAATGAAAAAGTAGATTAATATATATTATCAATAGATTTTGGATATGGCTATGACTATAAATAATTAACATTTCATATCAACATCTCTTGATAAGAAGATTAAGATTTGGAATTTAATTTACGGAAATTTAGTCTAAGAAATTTCTATCAACAAGGCTCTCATTTCAATAGACGTTTCAGAAAATCAATTAATAGGAGTATTTCTCAATTCAAGACAAGTCAATGTTTGGATGAGTAACCTAAATAATCCTTAACAAATTGCAAAGGCAAAATTAAAATGTCATATTAATTTTCATTCTGACCTCTCTATAAAATCAAAGGATTATAGATCAATTTTATATGGTAATCAGATTAAATTGGCTTAAAAGATGGAAGAAGAAAAAGATTCCAAAGAGAAATTGCTAATTAACGACTCATCTAATAATAAAGAATTTATTAGTTTCACAACTTTAGAAGAAGGAAGATGGGTTCCTATACAAAACATTGATTAAATTAGGGAAAGAAATAGAGTCAAGCTTGCTGATGCTGATGTAAAAATGCCATTCTTTTTGGATTTCAGAAATACTGATGTTGAAAAATAGAATATGTTAAATGAAATTAAGGAATAAGTAAAGGAAAAAACTAAAATTTTAAAATAAAAGAAAGATCATTATTTAGCTGAATTGAAATCGGAATTTGAAGTTTTAGTCGAGTAAGAGGATGTTAAATTAATTAATTTAATCAAAACTTTAAGTCCTTCTTCATATGATTATGAATTAAGAAGTATATTGATGGGTAAACCACAGAATTAAATTAAGATTTTTAGAATATTTGAAGAAAGTCTTCAAACTACAACTGATTTAGATCTAAAAGTCACATACTTGATGAGATTTATAGAAGTAATTTAATACTGCAAACATATTAGGTAGCTAGAGAAGATATCGATTTATCATTGGACGAAGAGTTAAAACAAACCTTGTTGAAGATAATATAGATCTTAGAATCATAATGGGATAAGTTAGATGATACAAGATCCTATATTGAGTGCGTTATTGATTATTCTAAAACTATAATTTGATTTTTAATTTAGAGTATTTAAATTTAAACAAAATATTATTCCATATCTCTATTTAATTATATATTAGTTTATTATTTGATCAATCTGCTCCTCTATATATCATATCTTATATAGAGTTTATTGAAGTACCACTAAAACATTGAGAGATAAAGGAAAAAAAGTTGAAACATTAAATTTTCATTCAATTTCTCTTGAAATTTTTGATCTTCAAATCCCTTTATTTTTTAATATATATTAAAATAATTTTAAACAATCAATTTTAATCATAATAATAGAATTGCTCTCTCAAAATAAAATTCATTTCCTTATCACAGTATAAGTATATTTATATCATTTATTTAATAATTAAATACAATTAGACTTATATATTTTAATATTTGATAATCTCATCTAATAAAATTCATTTTGATTAAGTGTTTTTTGTTGTTATTGATCAAATGATACTACATAAGAGGAATTATCTAAATTATATAGATCTAAGTAACTATATATATTTTTTGTTTGAAAGCATAAAATATTTGCCCATTAATTAGTAAAACCGATCAGATATATTCAAAATTACAGTTAGTAATCCCCCATTTAAGATATTTAGTTACAATAATCAGAAATATACCAAACAAACATATTTTTTTTGAATAATATTGGAAAAATTAAAAAATATTCGATAGGAATTTTGATGGTTGAATAGATTTGAAAAATAATATATTATGCGTATGATTAAATAAGAATCAGGTTGTATTTCATATTTGACTCAACACTTTTATAAATTAAGTTATATTAGATGTCTATACAATATATGTTGACTTGTTGATTTGATATTCGAATTATACACATATCCTATAGCTTCTTTCTTTAGAAACCTATTTGATAGGATTCTAAATAATTTTTATTATTTATCGTCATTGGTATACTTAATTAAATGTTTAACATTTTTTATGTTATTTTTTAATTACGTGAGCAATTTTAGAAATTCTATGCCTTGCTTTTCGCCCAAATATTTTAAGACTTCAATCCTTTGTCTTAAAATGTATTGGACAATAGCTTTGGCATAATTTTTTTAAATATTTGTAGATTTTTATGAAAGACTGTTTGATTGTAATATATTTTTAGATTTTTTTTTCATTACCACTGAATCGATGCTCTCCACAGATTCTTAAATTTATTTTTCATTCAAAAGTGAACAAGAAGGTTATAAAGGTGCTTCTAGTGAAGTAATTTAAGGAGTTTATGAGGTTAGTTAGGTTGTCAAAGAATTACTTAAATTTCCATCAGGCTATCCTTAATTCCCAGTAAGCACAGGAATGAAGTATAGAGGATAAAAAAGAGGTTATTAAGGTTATGCATAAAGATTATAAGCAGGTAAAAATTATTGATTCCACATTAGATTTAATAAATATTAACATCGATTCATATGTTAATTTATAAACAATTGATTTCGGTTTATTCGTTCAATTAAAATTTTCAAAAAATTCTGTTTATTTCATTAAAATTTTGAATATCATAATGATTTTTTGATTATTTTCCAAAAATTCATTAAAAATATGATTTATATTGATTTTTTAAGTAGAAGTGAGGTAGGTTCTACTACCTTAGCAGTATTTTCCTTTCACTGAATTTAATTTTGAATTACTAGATTTTCGGTTTTTAATGAAAACTAAATTTAGTAAAATTACTTTTTAGAACCACTTTCTTCAATTATTCCTTAACAAAAATCAACATTTGTATGAATGTGAATAATGAGTTACACTTAATCTACTGATCAGCTTGATTATATTCTTTCTGGAAAATCATTATAATAAATATATGTAATGTCCTCTTCCATAATTGAATTGTTTATTATATTCAGTTAAATAACTTGTTATTATCTAATAATTCTTCTCTGATTATTTATTTCAACATCTAAACATCCATTAGTATTTTTTTAAACAAGGTGTACGTAACAGAAACATATTATTAGACTTTTGTCATAGTATATTCTTAAAAATTATTAAGCAAAGCCGCTGACCCTTTTGTATTACTTTTGGTGGTTATCTGAATTTATGCCTCATTTCTAGAGGACTTAAAGAAAATATTAAAATTTCTTTCTTTGGTTTTTTATGTTATTCCAAAATTTATTGTAAAATTTTAAAACTCAAATAAATACAATAATATTAATAGGTCTACAAAAATATCAGTATCATTCAGAGACATCATTTAAAGAATTCATTATAAGGTATTCAAGATTAGTATGAAAAATATAATAATTTTATTAATGCAGTAGAAAATGTAAAAAAAAGTATTTTAGGATTGTCAAATTATATTTGAATCTCAATTCGTGAACTAATTTAACTTAAGTAAATTCCTTAAAGTACCAGAATAATATTTAATAATTATAAATGAAATATTATTATTTATGAATATTATTTATTGAATTTCAACATCTTAGAAGACTATGGTGGATCAATTTTTTGTGTCTAAGATGGCTATTCTTTTTTAATATTCTTGAGTTGAATATATAAGAATTACTTTTTGTTCTTAGGAAATAGTTTCTAAAAATAATTTACAAATAATAATACCCTAAAATTCTAAAAGCCTTAATAAAATCTTAATTGTTTGTATATTGAGAAATATGACTAACATTTTAGATCTAGTTTTTTATTAGCTTTATTAATTAAATAAACTCATCGACTTCTTAATTGCCTAAGATTTTTGAAGCTAATGATTTATTTTTATAAACAAAGCCAGCAATGGCTTTAGCGTAATTCTTTTGTATATTCTTTGACTCTTTTTCAAATTAAACTTAGTTGTTTAAGTGATTTGATGATTTTGATTTTTTTTCCTATATTTATATTGGCTTATCTTATGCAGTCTTGGCATCAATTATAGCCGATTAATGTGGAGTAGATGAAGAAATTTCTGTTTCCTTTTGTTGTGGTTATTCTACTCTTGTTTAGTTGAGCTCTGGAATTTCAACTTGGGGAAGCTATTATATTAATTCATTTTAGGGCACAAATGTTTAAAATGGTTAAAGCTGGACATAGTAATTGAATTAAGGTGAAGATTAAAAGAGTGGGACATAAACAAAAGCTGTTTATTAATGAGGGTATGAAGGAATAAAGCAAGGGAGGTTAAAGTTCATTAGTTTTAGAGACTCTAGTTTTGATGTTAGATTAAAAAGAAGATTTAATTAATCAAAAGTACTAGATTTTTTTGTGTTAATTATCCAAGTATATTTCAGTACTCAATCCTTATATATTTATTTAAGTGGTTTCTAAAGATCTGATCTAGAAAATGAAACCTTAATATATTAAATTAAGTATAAACTGTCAGAAAATGAGTAAAAATAGATCATAAAGAGAACAAAGTTTCTATTTAAAACCAAATGTTTGTTTAAAATTAGAAGTTATATAGAAATTAAATAAACATTATAACTTCTACGCATCTCATTTAATAAATATCTGATGCAATCTGACTTAGAATGCATAAAATTAATAAGTGATGATTATTAATTGTGATTTTTTATGTTTATGAGCCCTATCTAATAGTTCAGCATTTTTTTAATTATATTTTTTCATTTACTTATTTTCTCGGTTTCTAATTATTTTTTTTGTTTGCTTGTTGTGGGAAAATATTTAAGGTTTTAATTTTTACTAATTTAAATTATTTTTAGTGGTTTATAAGGTATTATATGTTGAAATTAAACAATATTTATTATTCTAAGACTTTTTTCAAATATGGAATCTATAAATAATAATATGCAATGCTCAAATCAACTTATTTATTATCAAAAAATTTTCATATTAAATTATTTTCAGATACTCAAAAGTGTGTAAATAATAAGATATTTATTATATATTGTTGAGAGCATTACCAGTTTATCAAAATGTATTTATTGAAAATTAAATAAATAAATGAAAAGGTTTTACTACGAATATTACTAACAAATAAACAATAGAAGAAAAACACTCAATAATAAGAGTGAATTATTTATTGGAAAAAAGGAGAACGAGGGATCAACTATTCATTCTATTGAATAGTTAAAATCGAAAAAGTTTTCTATTTCAAGGCCAATAAGTTCAATTAGTCTTAAGAGAAATAGCACACCTTAAATCGATAACAGTTTTAATCTAATAAGTCTCAATGAATTTGCATTGATTTAATAATATAAATCAGTGAATTTATTGTCACATTAGCTAAACCGATCATCAAATAAATAATTCAGAAAAAGGATTATCAGTTCAGATAAAACCCAATAGCTTCGACCATTTCCAAACAAATCGATAATTATATCAAATTTTAATGTGGAATGATTGATTATAATTTACATAATCATCATTTTTAAATTTAAAAAGCCATCTCTCACAATTCACTAGATGAAAGTGTTCATATATCATGAGAAATTCAAATGATTTAGTTAATTCTGTTAATGTAATTATTCAAAAAATTTTTTGGTTTATTGTACTAATTATTAATTGGATTAAAAGAATATAAAAGAATAATTTTTAAGAAATAAGTAGATACCTATTACTGTTTCATTAAGAAGAATTTGCTCCTATTTTTTCCTATGAATCTAAAGGTTCATAAAACTCTTGAATTATTAGAGAATTTATAAGAGTAATTAGTGTGTAAGATAAGAAATATTATACTACAAAAAACTAGATTCCAAAGTAGTGTAAATAATTTTTGCTAATATTTTATTTATTCATTGAAGCAAAAAGATAATTTTTTTATGATAATTTTCACCATGTTAAATTGCCTTATTATTATATGATAAGAATAGGTAAAAATTGAGAATATTTCTAATACATAAATAAAATATCAATACTTAAGTTTACAATTATAGTTTTAATAGAAAGAGCTCACATTATTTTACTATCGAAAGATAGATATATTTTTAATAAAGATTGTTCTCAACTAAAATATCCATAGGGTTAGATGATTGAAAATTTAAGGATAGCATACTTGGTAATCCAAAGATTCTTTCTAATTTCAAATAAAATCAATATTATATATGGTGTTGGTAATGGGCAAGTTTTTGGTTTTCAGTGTGTTTATTTCTGATTTTCTTAAATCTATAGGGATTTATTAGATTATAATGAATATAAATCTTGAGAACCAAATATAATATAGATGAAACTCAAAAAGAAACTTTGGAAATATGGATAAAGATAAAGAGTCAAAGAAAGGTGAAATTAAAATCTAAAGAATGGTGAAGGAAGTTATGAAATTAAAAATGTAAATTATTTATGACATCTAATGAGTCTAACTTCATCAATATTTTTATAAGAATAAAATTTTATTTCATGTTTCAGAACAAAAATATAATTAAAGAATTTTTATTAATTAATATTTCAGATGTCTTTCCAACCATGCAAAATACTATCCTTGATTTCCCCCAATTAGTTTTTGATTTAATCTTAATAATAAAAGACTATTATTGTTGGGAATGGAATTCCAAATTTTTTAACAAGGAGCAAATTAAATGTTAATCAAAAAGCTCTTGAAATCTATTTTTAATAATTGCAATATGTTAATAAAGACGCATAATACATGACCAAAACTAACTAAATACAAATAAATGGATCAGACTTAATTTAAGAGATTAAAGATGAAACAGAAATTCATTTAAAACTGATTGGGGTTTAAAATGAAGAAGCAAAATAAACCCAACCAGTTTTAGATTTCATTAAATAGCATAGAAATAAATCTATTGATGCAATCTTGGTTTCCTTCGAAGGAAATATTTTAAATTTCCTTTATAATAAAGATACATTAATAAGTTTAATACCTAATGCAATTTATATTGATGGTAATCATTGTAATTTAAAAAGAATTTGCAATTTAAGACTAAGGTTACTCTAAATTAATGTAGAAGGATTGGCTTAATAGAGAATTTAGTATAACTTTCAAAGGAACTTAAATTTTGACAGTAAATCATTAAAGGAATTTTATTCATTTCCCAATTTTAAAAGCTGACTTGTATCCTACTAGCTAAAAAGATTCTGAATTAGGAAATGAATTCTATTCTTCATTAATTTCAAGTGGATTTGCATTTATTACTGACTGGGGGTAAACATTTAAGTAATTATAGCAAATTGAATTTACCGCAAAATTCTTTTCAATTATTGTTCTAAAACTAAGAGGAGGCTAAAAAAAACAATTTAGGACTTTGGAAGAACGGAGAATTGGATAGAAGAATGCTGAATTCAGTTAGTTCATAAAGGACAGGATAAATTGTTGAAATTATTGAAGCTAATTAATACTTAGTGAAAACAGATAAAGGGATATTGACAATTAAATTAGATAGAATTTTCATCGAAGGATTAGAAGCAAAGGAATTTGCTAGAAAAATATTAATAGGAAAGCAAGTTCATATTCTGGAGGTAGGAGACAATATGCCATTGCAAACTATACAATTGTGTGATAATAATTTAGATATTGAAGAAGAACTTATTGCCAATGGATGGGCAACACCTAAGGAGAATCATCCTTAGTTATCAAAGTTTAAATTTCAGCAATTTTAATAAATGAATCTATTAGCTAAATAGAGGAAAATAGGACAATATAGTCCAGAACTGAATTGGAGAATTGAAGATTAAACAGATTAGAAACAAGGAAAGAGTGTAAATGAAATAATTTGGTCTAGTATTTAAAGGGACAAATAAACTTAAAAATAATCATCTGTGACTACTGGTATTGCAAGCAAGGAAGATTTTCAAATAGAAGCATTGGTTGATAAAATATTGCCTAATGGGTCATTTATCATAACTCTCTTAAAGTATCATTCAATGGTTAACTTTACTATATAAGGAATAGCAAAACTATCAGAATTTGCTGCCAGTTTTCCTAATGTTACCAAATATTAAGAGTAAAGGCAATAGTTTAGTTATAATATTTTAATGTAAAGAAATACTTGGATTGAATTTGAAAGTTTTAATATTTTGGAAAATATGTTTTATGGAAAGATTTATGAAAAGAAAAACAATAGAGACACTGATTTCACTTTACAATTACTTAGGGAAGGTTTAACATTTATCAAAAATAATACTGAGTTTTATAGCAAATATGAAGAGGCATAGAAAGAGGCAGAAAAACAGAAGAAAGGGTTTTGGAATGAATCCTATGCTTAATTTATAATCGACTTTTCATAAAATAAACAAACTTTGAAAAAATAAATAAGTAATTAGGGAAACATATAGAAAAATGAAAATCAACAAATCTAATAAGTGGTAGTAACTGCTGTTAATGATTGCAAAGAGTTTTATATTAGAAAAGAAAATAATCCTGAATTTGAGGATTTGGAAGTTCAAATTGAAAAGGCAGCATTGATTGTAATGATATTGTCTTATTTGTATTTAGCCTCTCAAGAAACCAGTGAAGAAAGGAACCTTATGTTTAGCAACATTTAGCGAAGACAACAGAATTTACAGAGCATAAGTATTATAAGCATTTAAGAATGATAAATTCCTTGTCAAATTTATAGATTACGGCAATAATGATGAGGTCAACTACTAAGATATGGGTGTATTACCAGCTTAATTTACTAACATACCTTAATAGGCTAAATTGTGTTCTTTAGCTTACTTGAGAGTTCCTCCATCATCACATGAATATGCAGAAGAGGCATCTGATTAATTTAGGGAATTACTACTTGATAAATAATTTGATTCTAAAGTTGCTTATACAGAGAAATCAACAAATAGATAATTTATAACTCTTTAACCCTAATCTAAACCAGATGAATTATAATTCACTATTAACAAAATTGCATTAGAATAAGGGTATAATTTATATCTAAATTAACTAGACTAGGAAGAATAGATAATAGAGTTTTGTATAATCCTCTGAAAGAGTTCAAAAACTTTGAGGTAGAGGCAAAAGCAAATGGAATTGGTATTTGGGGATTTGATGATTGTTTAGAAGATGAAAAACAATTTGAAGATGAATATGATTATTACGATTCATGAATTGATTTCATTAATATTGTCCAATTTACATATTTATAATATCATATACATAAAGATCAATTAAAAGGATTGATCATTTCAAAAAGTATGGAACTTATTTTGTTACCTCTTGGCTAAAATCAAATAAATAGAATAATTACTAATTCATCCTTAATATTTGATCACCAAAATCATGGACATTTTAGAGATCATTCATTATACTAACATCTTTTTTTAATAATTTTTTTAATGACTTTCCTTGAAATCTGATATTTGATTGTTTATAATGCAAAGGTGTCTCAAAGTAGTCTTTACATAAAGTTTCAATCATTTATTCATGAGTATCAGGAAGTGTATATGAAAAATAAATCTAATAAGCAAACTTTGATTTAAAAGACGTCCAATCCATTAAAATTGATAAAATAATAATTAAATATTCTGAATTAAATTTCTATGTTATCGTGAGCTACCTATTTTAAACATAATAATTCTAACTTTAATTACTACATTTAAACTCTAAACCTCATAAATATTCTTCGTATTCATTATTATTTTAATTGATGAATAAAGCTTATGATTCTCTAATTTGATTTGTATATTTTAAAAAGTCCTATTAATTAATTTATTGGCAGCGGCGATATGAAAATGAAAAGATATGTAATGATAATAATGATAATAATGATAATATCTATTTTTAAATTAAAAGTTAAAAATACATTAAAATTGATACAAAAATAATTCTTCATGCGCACTTGTAGTTCTCTCTAATTGTATACATCTGAAGTGACATAAGATAGGCAGTTGAATATGATAGAACCACAAAGATATGCCAAATGGTATGACTGTTGATCTAGGATTAATTGAAAGAATACAAAGATATCAAATCTTTTGGGATAGCATCTTTCTGGAAATCGAGTAGCATATGTTGTAATGCCTGATATTAAGAATATTAGCATAAGCAAAAAATAGCTTTCAGTATCGTTAAAGTGAAAATGGCCTCCCAATAAATTATATCTGCTGAACATCATCAAATGGAAGACGGGAGTGAAGATAAAAGTAAAAAACAACCCATATATAAGTGTTTTATAAACCACGAATTGTTCTTTATGCATATAATCAAATAGACTCGATGTGAATGTTACAATGCATAGCAGAATAATCATAATTGTATAAACATCTTTAATTTACTGATTACAATAGAATCCATACTGAATTACAGGTATGACTCCTCCACTTGCAACTAAGCATATTCCTCCATAATCTAGTCTTAAAAGAACACAACTCATAGTCTTATTAACACAAAATAGTGTGTGGTAGGTAGTGGAAATAGTAAATAAAATGATGGCACATAATAAACAGTATTGTAAGGGCCATAATTGGATGTCAGAATAATGATTTTCTGATTCTTTCATAAAAGATATAAATGGGGCAATCTATAAAACCTGAGAATAAACTAATAAACCCAAAAACGAAAATAATGGCAATAGATGTGACCATATGTTACAAGTCTCATTGTGTTTATGAAACATACTTTCTATTGTAATTCAAATATTTTTACTTAATGCGAGACCCACGGTATTGTAGTTAATTCGATACCCTGTCAATAAGTATTTATTATCTAAGGTATATTCAGGTGCTTCATTATATTCCCCTATGTAGGGTATTTATTGGCGAATATCTGCTGACTGTTTTACTTTACTAATTTTGTGTTATTTCCTTCTATTGATTAGACTCATAATTTTAATGTAATAATTATACTAATTGTGTATATAATCAGATAGTAATATGATCATCATCACTATCTTCTTACTGAATATACTCAGTCATTCTTAGTATAGCAAGTCTATTGCTAATTATTTCTAGACGACTATGAAGAGTTGGAGCATTTTATTATGACTAGTACATCTCATTTGGTGTTAAGGTTACAGGAACTTAAAAAAGCAGTTATTATTAATTATTATTATTAACCCTTTGAGTTTTTGATCCCATCAAAGCTAAATGAGGAGCCATATCTGTCATCATTCGACCCATTCTATCAAATATGGGTGCTAATTGTGATCCAATCAAACTGGATTTAATTTCATATTCACTTAGTTCTTTTTCTTTCTTCATCATTTCCATATAGTTTTCTTGAGTGTTTTACTCTTTATTTTTATTCATTAACATCTATTAGTATTGTTATTGTAATTGTATCTATTTTTCAGCAATCCTTTTATTGTTTTCGAATCTTCCGAATTCTATTAATAATTGAGTAACCTAATTCATCATATGTCCAACATCAAAAATGAATTTATGCATATCAATTTCTTATTTTTCTACTTCACAATCAGGATCACTCACAGGGTTTGGTGATAAAAACTCTTGGTTAATACTACCCACAGTATAAGTTCTAAAAGTAGCGATTCTTGGAGATTGGGTATCAATCCATTCATCCCATCTATTACCCCATCCATTATAATGTACAAACACTCTATTCTATTCCACTATTTGCACTTATGCTTCAAGCTAAAATAAAAAGATAGAACTTATAATACCCACTAATCGATTGTATCCTTTACATCAATCCACTACCCAACCTAAAACTTCCTCTTCTTTGGATCAAATGGATTCACGTATTCACCTATTAAGCATAGTTTATTTTAATTATACCTTATAAATCTTCCTGCTTCAGTTCCTCAGGTTTTACTTAGGAATCTAATAACTACTTAAGGGTTTAGTAATTTTATCTTATACCCTCCAATGACAATTGTTTGTCTAGATGGAAACCTAATTAATAATCATTGATTAAGTGTACCATTGCTCCTCTATTATTGAACCATTCTTCTTACATTCTATCTATTATATTAATGCTACCCTAAAATAACAACCTCTTTTACTTAATGTTCTTAGTATGTTGCTCAAGATATCTATTTCAGGGAATTCATTTACACCTTATGTAGATTGCTACTATTATTATTATTGAGTTTAATTCTAAACTATTTAATCTTCTTATAATGGCTAACCTGGCAATAAAATGACATGATCATTTTATAACTATGTCAATTCAATTACTAAATACTTTATATTCTTATAAAGTTTTGTTGTTCTCTAAAACTCTCCCTTAGTAAATCAGTCTTTACTTATCGAAAGGGATGTTTAGTTGAGTTTAAATTACATTTTTCAATTATTATACAGTATTATTCGGATCGACAACAAATGTAGTAATTTGATTATCTAATGTTTTTATCTTTAATGAGATTTAAGTTTCCATTATTATATAAATTAAATATAATTCGCATATATATTTCTATAAATTCGTTCGTAATACAAAATCAGAAATAGAATCATTTATTTTTAGATCATGGAATCTTCATAAAAAATTTGAGAAGTACGATTTGGAACACATTCATATACAATACATCTAAATGAAGGGTCATTTAATCAAAATATTTGAGCTAAATTAACACAACTTATCATTTCTAATCTCTTCTATAATTTTAAAATAATAAAAAATTATTAATTTGCTTAGGATTATCAAAATACATAGTAAAATCATAATACTTTTATAAAATATATGCTCCTTATTAATAAATTAATTTAAAACATAAATATTAAGAGAATAATAAATTAAATAGAATAGTCGATATATTATTAAACACACTTATATATATTATTGACATAAGAATAAATACATATTTACTAAAATCATTTAATTCTATCAATAATTTGATTATAAATTGCTTTAAATTTACTGTAACTTTTTATTGCAATTGTTTATTTACGAATTGATTCTTAAATTATACTTACTTCTCTAAAACAAAATTTATTTTTATAATGCTTTAATTTGTCTTTAATTATAATCAAAAATGTCAATATCTTTATGCAATTTTTTCAGATTAATCGAGTTTCTTATCAACATTTCTTTGATCTCATCATATTGAAATCCCTCATCTATGTCGTTAATTTCCTTTAAATAGCAAGGTTATATACATCTAATAAATTATCAGAAGACGATTTGATGAATGCCTAATCTATGTCTATTGATTTTGAGTGTAATCTTTTAATAGTCGGTTTTTGATGGGAAATATTAGTACTCTAAGTAATAGTTTTTGTGTGTCTTCCTTTAGGTAGAGTGTGAATCCTATTGTCTATCGACTCCTTATTCGATTCTTATAGAGACACATTATTAGATGGTGAGATTAATGCTCTCCAAGTTGTCATATTTTTTATAAATTATTTATTTAACTCATTTTTTTAAGTGTTCTTGAGCTCCACTAACAATATAGGCAATACAGCTAATCAACTTCTTAGTGTAAGGCAAGTCTAGGCATTCATTTGGACCATGTTCATTTGAATTAGGACCTAAGACTCCTGTAATTATGAATTGTGCTTTTGGGAATTGCTATTACAAAGTGTTCATCAAGGGAATGGATCCTCCCTCACCAAAGGTAACTGACTCCTTTCCATAAAATAGATTAGAAGCATCGTTGATGAGTTGATCAAGATAAGGCTTATTATCCAAAGCATTAAAACCAGCACCTGAATTGAGTCCTTCAATTTTGATTGTAGCACCATAAGGAACATTGGTTGTTAACTAAGATAAATATGATGATGGATTACAATTCTCACTAATGATTCTTCAGCCTCCTTTGGATCCTTAGTTGGAGGTAACCTAACCGATACCTTCAAAGTGGTTTCAGGTCTCAATACATTACCAGCAGTTTATGCAGGTGGAAGTCCATCAGCTCCAATAATAGCAAGTTAAGCTTTCCAAACTTTGTTGATATATGCTTTGAAAGGATCAGGAGAGACTGGTTGTGTGTTAGCACTCAAAGGAAACTTATTGATTAATCCTTCTGAAAAAACAGCAGCTGTTTTCTAAGCTTGGATGTATCGTTCTCCTGGAATAGTCACTTGAAAATCATCAACTACTTCTCCTGTTTTGGGATCATCAATTTTATTTAATAATTATCTGAAAATCCTGAAAGAGGATGGTACTACTCCTGAGGCATCTCCAGAATGGACTCCTTCGTTTAGTACTTATACTGTAACATTTGCTCCAACCAATCCCCTTAGTGTTGTAGTTGACCAGAATTAATCGTAATTTCCACAACCTGAATCTAAACATACAATCAAATCAACATTTCCGATTCTGTCTTTTAATTTATTCAAGTAATGTTCTATGTGATCTGATCCACTCTCCTCGTCAGCCTCAAATATCATCACAGCTCTAGGATGCTTTAATCCTAGATCTTGAATTGTTCTCATTGCAATGACAGATCCCAAAACCGAATATGAATCATCTGCTCCTCCTCTTGCATAGAGTTTATCATTTATTATTTTTGGATCATATGCTGACAGTCCTTCTCTCCATCCTGTAAATGGAGGCTACTTATCCATATGACCATAAAACAAGACTGTGCCATCTGCACCTCCATCTGTGCCTTCTACTTCCACAAACAAAAAAGGAGATAATCCTTCATCTGTAAACAAATCAATTTTTGCGTCTATTTAATATCTAAAGTGTACTTTTCAATTTTAAATTCTCCACCAACTCTTTGAATAGTTTGGCTGTTTGTAATAGCAATCCATTGGTCAAATACTCAGGATCGAACTCTCTAGATTGACTGGGTACTCTGAGGATATCCATGAACAATGGCAATGAGTCTTCAAAATGCTTATCTACTATTTCTTAGAATTAGATTCTTTTATTTGTTTACACTTAATCCTATTGCATAAATTAAATTTATTTAAAAAGTGATCACATATTGCCATCTATTTAATGTTAGAATGATCTCATCTATTTGAAAACTGCAATTAATTGATGTATTATGTTTTATAGTATTATTATCTTTGTTTCTAAAAAACATATATTAATGTCAAATTTGTAATTATAAACTGAAGAAAATTGTGATATAAGTTTATCATAAATTGAAAATATGTTGGACTAAAGTGAAATCGAGCCTTAGACTAAATGTAAGAATATTGAAACTAAATATTGTAACCACTTCAATTTATTCTAGGCATCAATAGTACTGTGATAAGCATAAGCAATTAAATTAAATTATTAGGTGATGATTTTAGTGAATTCAATGTACCAAGTCATTATCTACCTCCAAATATCCAAGTAGGAAATGTCTTTTAAATAACCTTCCAAAGAAATAGAGCAGAAGAAAACAAATTAAAACATTAGATCGAATAGATCTAAAAGAGTGCTCTGAATGATTAATGATTTATTCATCTCTAAGCATGTTAAACTACCAACCATATTTCTATTCATAATTCAATGCTACGATCTTCATAGATGAATTTCAATCTATAAGGGTAAACTAACATTAACTCATGACTTCCTCTAACAAAAATCTATTCTAATTTAGTATGGTTGGTCATAAACAAAATAGCTTTAATAACTAAAAAATAACTTTCCATTGTAAAACCATTATATTATAATTCATAATCATTATATTCATCTTTACTATCTTCTTATTCTCACTCTATCACGACTACTACTTTAATCTTATCAATTACATCCTATTGTTTTTGGAATAGTAATTATCTCATAGATATAAAAATAGTATAATGACAAATCCTTTATTTAATACTTTATAGCAGAGATTCTCAAATTGATCTAAAGCCTAATTAAGTATTCAATCAAAATGATTAGTTCAAAAATTGGATACATGCTCTATGTGAGATAGTAGCTGAGACTTAGATCTAATTGAAATTTAGATTATTGATTCCTCCCTTACACTATTCAAATAATTTAAAGAGATATTTTTATAATTAATCTATTTAATAAATTATTTCTGATTTATTTCTTGTTGTATAAATTCTTATCAGTTTAAAGCAGTTGTGATAAAAAAAATTTAATTTTCCTAATTGGTATTATATAATTTTATCTATTAATTTCTAAAATTCTTTTCAAAAATCTACATCCATTTTACCATAATTTTAATGTTTTCTTAATTTAAGAAAATGGCATAAAAAGCCATACATTTCATTAGATTAATTAAATAAAAGGAATAATAGCCATTTTTAGTTCTCTAAAATTAAGATATTTTTATTCATCGACTAATAGAAGAATGATGAGCTCATTGTAAAAAAGTTTTATTAGAATTAAGAGCGACAATTATAATAGTAGTTTGGATTAAATATCAAAACATAATTAATTTTTTGAGATGATTTGAATTTGAGGAATGATTAAATTCAATTATTTTTTTGAAAAATTTTGATTGTTTTATTATAATGTATTATTGTTGTGATTAAGAATCAAAAAATTTATATTGGAATTGTGATAATGTAAACATATATATATTAATCATTGTTCAGTCTTAAGCCTTCTTGAGCTTTTGATTTCATTATAGAACTGACTTTTGGGTTACTCTATATGGTGTTTTTAAGATAGTTTCATGGACCTGTCAGTTTTTGATGATTCATTTGATTTAACTGATTCTTCTGTGTCCAAGTCCTCATGCTATACACACTTTAGCTTTTAAATTTTATTAGTAAAAGTCAGAGTATGAGTTTCGAAACGAGGAGATATCTACAAATAATACTCTTCTTTGGATTTCTGTTATTTTTCATATTTAGTAGAGTCTGGGATGGAGAAGAGACTAAGATTCACAGACTTTACCATTTTGTTACCCTTTTTGTTGATCGGCATTTTGTAGTTTTACATAGTTAATCTATAAATAAATGATTAATAAGGTATTAATTTGATTATTACAAAAATACTCCTACTTAATATGATGTGATTTATGAATGGATCGTGAGAATTAGAGATTATTTGTTGCTTTGTAGGATAGAAATAATAATAAATTATAGAAGTGATAAATAAACATTTTATTTTTGATTTCATATCTAAAGTTTATTATTATTAATATAAATAATAAATATGGCACTTGTGCTTAAATAATTAGGTGGATTCAGTAGATTGAATGCTCAATGCCCAACTTATAAATAGTAAATTATATATAAGCTAGATGTTAAGTATTTGTGCTGGTCTGAGTGGTGGATCATTGCTATATGCATTTTATGCTCAAGTTCAAAAATAATGGAGAGAATAGGAAATTAATTTCAGAAAGGAATAACTCAAGAAACCTATATATGAGCTCAGAGACGAAGAGCTCGTTAGTCCACCATGGAATAGTTCGAATTTAAATGAGTGGTTATACAGAAGAGTAAGAGTAAAGGGAAGACCTCTCCATTACTTATAAATGATGGTGCCTAGAACCGAATTTTAGAAGCCAGGATATGAATGCGTGGTTCCATTTGTCACAAAGGAGAATGAAGATTAATCAGTATAAGAAGGGGTATCATAAAAAGTTTAATAATAGCTTCTTGTATCTTTAGGATTTGTGCCTTATGAATATAAGGAAGTAACAGACAGACACAAATTGGAAGATGCTTCAGTGTAATCATTTGATTGTTTCTTATCCCAATTGCCAGAGTTACAAGACAATTCATTTGGAAATGTGGCTAATCGCAGGAATTCATAGTGGTATTATGCAGATCTCCAATTAATGGCATAATTTACAGGATTCAAGAATGCAGACAAGATCGGCAAGGTTGTTTTGGAGAAAGCCAATTTCAACACTCCTTTGGATGAGAGAAATATGAGGTATCACAATATTATTGAGACCTATTTAGAACTTATGATTTGGATGCTGATCATCACTTGGATTACCCATATTTGAAGAGCAATTCTGGTATTTTATATCATAAAAACCATATGCCATGGGATTGGTAGAGAGCCAAATAATAAGCATTGGGCTCAACTGTAGTCTTTGGTGCATTTGGTGCATTATTACATTTAGCAAAATGAAATCTATATTAATAAGATAAAGATTAATATTGAAAGAATGACTCCTATTAAAGAAGTCTCGCAATGTTTAAATGAATGGATAATTCCTTAATAGAATATCATTTTCTTGTGATGGGTTTGTTCATAATTCTAGTGACGTCGCTTCTTATGTGTCTGAATTGGCCAGGATCTGTATATTTAGAATGCAGAGTGTAAACACCATCTACATATTTTAATGACATACCTCCCAAAGGCAAACTGGTAGCAATATCATAGGGATGAACCTGATAGGCTGTTTTCTTATAATTCTAAATACTACTAGATCTCAAATTATTCTAAGCAGTCTTCAATCCAGAATCCCCACAATGAACCCATTGTCTTTATACTTCAGTGTTCTCTTTTGGATCAACAGCTATTGGATAAATGTATGAATCATACAATCTCTATATTTTTCACCTGTGATCACCGAAGTCATTTTCAATCCCTAATCAAAGGGATCTCTTTCTCTGCATCCAGCTGCTACAGGTTTAACCTTCTTATCAGTGAGGATTTCTTTGACATTGTTTTCAGGAGGCTGAAATGATTATTAGTAAGTAGTAATTGAATAAAATTTATTATGCTACTCTGGATGATTTCTGAATGTGGATCCAAAGTCTGTGTAACCCTAATGAACTGCTCTGTCAACCAGAATTTATTGCATATTTGTTTAATCTAATTGTTTTATTGATCTTGCTCCAGCAGTTTATGCAACTGTTGGATTGCATTCAGGAAAATTAACTTTCTCTCCATTTGTTTTTACAAGTGCTCTACAATCACCTAATTGCATATTCTAAATATTCTTTGCATCAAATTTTGTCTAGAATTCTGTCCTGAATTCTCTCTATATATTATTCATTTCATCATACATATCCATCATCTGGGACTATTATTTCTTTTGTAATGTAAGGAGGATTGCGATTCACTCTAGGTAATGGAAGTAAACATCCATTGTCTCCTGGTATGGATATTCCCTCTTCCACAGTTCTTAACTAGTTATATTCTCATTAAATACTGATTTCTATGCATTTGGATCTCTCTACAATTATTAAGGAGCCAATCTATCTTCGTACCAATTAGCTGAAATTAATATAACAAATACCCATTAATGCTGTTTTGCTAAACTCAACTTCATTCGGTCGTCTCATTTATTAATTTTATTAATTTATTTTAAATATCAATTTGTTTGATGAAACTTCTTAAACATCATCTTCATTGGATTATCAAAAATTATATTAGATCTATTAATTGTATTTTAGAATTAGTATTTCATTTGAAATGTGATGAATTTTAAATTTATTTCTCAACTTATTTTTTGTAATTATCATACACATTAATTGGTATTATGGTTATTAAAATATTGATATTTAGCTTATTAATTAAACTTAAAATAGGATTTTTTAAGCATTTCATTTATGCTCATTAGAATCTATTTAATAATATTTGTTTATACAAAAACATTACTAATAAATTGAAATTTTAATGGATAATTACAATAGTAGTTGTTAGAGAATATAATAATTAAGTTGAAAATATTATTTTATATATTAGATTTATTCATTTCTTCTTCTTCTTCTTTTTTTTACCTATTTCTATTTTATGGATTTCTCTCATTTGAGTCTTAAATTCTAATAAATCATTAGAGGGAATGACTTTAGGTGGGGGCAATAAGATCAAAATTTCATTAAACTTATTAACTTAGGCCCAATAGGAAGCATTGAATCCGTTCTCATCTCTTAAATTGATGTCAACTCCATAATTAAGTAATAACACAACTATTTATTTGAATCCTTATCTGGCTGCATAATGTAAACATGTGAGACCTCTTTTATCTTACAAACTTGGATTTGCTCCATAATCTAAAAGTAACTAACATAATTTAAATTAATTTTTTTCAACTGCATAGTGTAATGCAGTCTTTTCTCCTACATCATAGTATTCCTTTAAGTTTGGATTTGCTTTAAATTTTAACAGAAGCTCTGTAATCTAAGGATGATTGGCTTAGACAGCATAGATTAGAGGAGTGGCACCATTAATATTACGAGCATCGACATTTGCTTCCTTATCTTCAATTAATGAAATGACTTCCTAAACATTTCCATGTGCCACTGCATGGAATAACAGTGGATCTCCTTTAAATTGAGGCATAGAAATTGGATTCATTTCTAAATTATAATTATTATAATAAATTTCATAAAACAGCTAATTCTTATGTAAACTACTCTGTTAATCCTCCCTCATAAAATGTTCCAATTAATAATTATTTCTCTTCTTGATTGCTAAAATCAGTTTTCTTTATTATATTATCTTGGATCCAGAACTTAAAATAATCTATTCTAAAAATACTGTTATTGCATTCATAATAAATGGAATAATGATCATAACACTAACTAAAAGCAATTCAGGATTGGTTATGGGAGACAAAAGAAAGGATCCTGCCTCATTCAATTAATCAGCAACTAGTTCTTGAAATCCAAATAATATAAATTTAGACACTATTACAACTGAATTCCATACAAATAATTGACATGCATACATTTGCCAATCAATTCTTACTTTTTCTTAGATTTTGAAATAATTACCACTCTGTAATTTCTGAATAATTAATATTTGTATATACTCTCATATCGAAATAATTAAATATCATATTTAATGATTTCATGAGCAAAAAGATTAATAGTACACCCAATGTTGAATCCAACATAAATGTTATAAAATACCAGATGCAAGCATTCTCATCTGTTTCTGCAGATAATTCAGTTGCTAATATCACATTCAAAATATGAGCTAAAAGTGCTGATAGCAATTGTTTAGAGGAGTCCTTAATTTTAAATTTTCATTTAAAAAATACCATTAAAAATATTTTCCAAACTCTTTTCGGTCTTTCAAAATATCTTTTGACTATAACTCACTTACTATAATACTTATTAATACTGTAAATGAAAGCACTCCCAAGCTTGCCTAAACCAAATAACCTTTCCAATCCAAAATTTCACATTACATTTTTAAATAAATTAATATATAAAAATGTTATCAGATTTAATCATATTTTATCTCTTCGCATGTAGATTGGTCACTTTTATCATAACTTATCTTATTCTTATTCCTTTCAGCTCTCCAGGTATTAATAATTTATACTAGCAATATAGTTCCCATGATATTGTCTTCTAATACATATAACTAAAAATACTTTATAATTACCATATATGAGAAATCTGCATTATCATTAAACAAAGTAAATAATCTTGCTATACTACCAGCATAGTTCTACAATTATGTAAGCAATGATAATTAACCTGTATTTCTATTTTAACAATTCAGTCTTATTTGTAAAAACCTGGCCATAAATACTATCATATTCATTAAATTAACAATTTACACAAACTCATATTAATGTAAATAGTCATATCAAAGATCCATTAAGGCCCCAGGCCTATGTAGAGAGGAGTATTGATTAGTATGAAAAAAACTGCTTTAAAGAGCCATTAATTAAAATTCAAATTTTTATCATAAAAAATGAACAAACATAAGACTATGCTATATTCCAGACCTACTATTGCATTTTCACCATACAAAATAAATTTTGTCTATTTATATAGATTATAAGCAGTTATAAATGAGAGCAGGTATAACTATTTTTAGGTGATTTTTATACTTCTGTGTAATAAGCATTAAATGAGATACCCTGTATTGATTAAGATTTCCAAATTTTATGAATTTAAGGCAATTGATTCATGATAGCAAATGCCACCATTAAAATGCTAATTGTTCTGCTGATTGTCTAGTTTTTATTTATGATATACATCAGAAATACAGTCACTACTAATTTTCTCATTTCCAAAAAATTATTCATAACAGAAATCAGAGAATATAATGAGTTTATAGTCTTCTTTTGAATGATCATTTGTCTATGCGTTCAAGCAAACTGAAAATGAAAATAAAAGCATAACAACCAACATTGCAATGAAAATGATTATTTTATTTAATGAATTTAAATAAAATTTTATATCTTCCAATCATAAATAATAATAATATTATTAATTAGAATTATTTATTCATAATTATTTCATTCAAACCATAACTATATTTATGATTAATATATAAAAGTTCAAAGTATCATGCAAGATTCAAATTGATTTATTTTTAATAACCAGAAATTATAGTTTTTATTTTGAAATAGAAATTGTAAGTTTATTCTACAAAACAATAATTATTGACAACTACAATTAAATAAAGTTAATGAATAAAAATTTTAATAAATAAATAAATTTTCATAGTCTCATTTCTTAAAAGTTGGTGAGCAATATTTTTCATTAAGATCAAATGATTAATCTCTTTTTAATAATTATGTATAATAATTATTTGTTTTTAACTAATTCTCGTTTACTTTATTTAATATTTCTAAGAATTTACTAGGCTGGCTATTTGATCTTTATTTATCAGGGGTTTAAGTAGTAGAGTATGTAATTTAAATTGATTAAGGTGATGTAGCCCTTTATGTAGACTATGTTTATTATTGGTCATTCTTTAATAATGCAGTTTAAACTATTTTAATTTCTAATTCGCAATCATCAAACAAACCTCCAAGAACTTTATTTTCATTCACCTTTTTATATACTCTGCCAAGATGTACATGAGAGCTTTCAAGCTTTTATAATTAGAGCTATATATCTTAGACTCTCTTATTGTATTACCCCATAATTTGCTTATAAGGTAAACATTCAATTTGCATTATTATATTATCAAGGTTAACTTCAATGTCACTATACATTTAAACTAATTCATTGTGATTATCTTTAATTTCTTATTATTTTTAATCAAATATTTCAACAGCTTTTAATTACAATTCATTCAAATAATCTATCTATTCTTTTAATTTATTATCTAATGCAATGACCATTTGATGATAATGTTCATTGACTTTGTCCTTCTACTTTTCACAAAATCGAACTAAGTCATACTTCTTTTCGTTTAATTACTATCCATTTTAATCAATAATCAAAAAGGTTTGCGATATAGTTTCTAAAAATTATTGAATTTATTCTTGTCTTATAGAAGTTTAGTCGCTTTAAATATCCTCTATCTTGAATCATCAAATAAAATACCTTATAACCTTGACTAATGAGTACAATGGCACATTTTGAACAGATCAAATCAGTCAAATTAAATTTAGGTTTTGCAAAAGGGACTCCAATGACTTTATATTTTGCCTATTTTGAATAATTTCACAGAATTATACTTTTTTATTGGTATGTGCTTTGCAAGTAAGTTCAGGTAAATTAATTGCTTCATTTTCTTTATTCATCTAATTAACGATTTAAATTATATATTAATTCAAGATTAAACTTTGACTCCCATCTATTAAAATACTTGTGGATTTTGAAAAATAGAATCTATTGAACAATAAAATTTGGATTTAATTAAATGGTATTTTAGAAAAATCTAGTAATAATAATATAGCTTAATGGTTATTGAAATTAGATCAACTGAGAATTTAGTTAAAATTAATTGAGTATTTCATGGTATTAAGTCAATGTGCTCAGAATCAAGTGTTAATTTATTTAAGAATTTGAATATTATAAATAATTAAAATAAAATTTCTTGAAGAAATACAAATATAATTAATAATATTAAATATAAAAACTGATGTCGCAACATCTTATTTAAAGACTGATCTTTTAAATATATGTCTATATTACATTGAAAAATAATATCTGAAAATTGCTTAAAGTGAGTTATATTGAATTGATATTAAATATAGATATTCATAATTCATTTTCCATTCTTATTCGTCTAAATTATCGATTTCTGATTTCTTGATGTATATTATTCTTATGAAGGTGTGGGAAAATATTAATTAGAAAACAATTGACCAAGACTTTCTTGACTGACGTTATGTAAAGCTCTTGATCTCAATGACATAACATTTGAGTACTATTTATCGAAATATTGAAATGACGATCTCTCATTTATTATATATGAATCTGCTTGAATCTAAGATTAATTCATTTAATTGTATTATTAGCTTTCTTTCTAATTATGTTTTTAAAATTGTATTGATAATCCAATTGGCTAATTTAAATATTGTAAATCTATTTATTATTATTATTAACCTTAGTATTAGAATTGCTAAGATAATTGTTGTATTTATTGTGATTATTGTTCTATTTTCTATTAAGACTCTAATTCTTATTTCTGTATGGTCTCCGTTCTTCTTACCATCAGCTTCTTCTGTCTCTTTACCTTTTTAGTTACGGGCAATTCTTCATCCTTCTAATATGCAGGTGCCATTTCTAGGATCTATTCGACTATAAAATTATAATTGATTTATTATTCTTCTAATGGTTCTTCTAGCTTAGTCATTTCCATATATTTTTGATTGACTATATACAATGTCAATTATTAAGAGACATTTATGAATGCAGGTTCAATTCGTTTGAACAACTCGCCAAACTTTTCTTCCTTTATAAACTCTCCTATTTTATCGAATTTTTAATTATTTCTCATTAATTTTATAGTGTAAAAAGCTGACAATGTTACAAAGAGTAACTCTCTCTTATATAATGAAATATCAGGTATAAATTCTGCCTATATTTTAAGAAAATCTTTAAAGTAGTTAAATGCACATGTTCTATTCTAAATGATATCAATACTTAATCTCCTGGGAGTAATTTGGTTGCAATTTTTTACCATAGTCAAATTACAAATTCAATAAATGCCAATATACTAATTCTAATTCATTGAACTCCATCATTTTGCATAGTCCTAAATGCATTTTGTATCTATAGCTTTATTCGTTTCTAGTCATCACTCTAAGGAGATGGTTCAAAATAAATGAAAATTCTAAGATGATACTCAGAAATTTTCACATACATTTATATAATAAAGAGTTTGACAGCCCATCTTAATCTAATTATTTGATTTTTATGCCAAGGTCTTATGTTTTATGAATAAATACCATTATTAGTTGTTTCTTGATTTTCCTCTAGTTTTTAAGCTTATTTTAATGAGTCCATTAAATTCAGAAATTAAAACTTGATTATCGGGTTATAAATAAACACAATATTTTTTAATATTTAATAACAAAATAGTATATTATGAGTGACTAGCTCTGGACAAGACACTCAATATAAATTAAGAAATATAAAGCACTCATCTAAAAAGTAGAAAATAGAAATTCTGATATAAATAAAATTTCATCTTATGATTTTCATTATTTAAACTTGTCTAAATTCCATTATTAGCTATATTGTTAATATACCCAAACAATTCATTAATCCTGCCTTTTAAAATGATTTATAATTTTAAAAATAGCATACTATCGAAAAAATTAAAATATAAATAAAGAGTAATATTGATTCCTATGGGAATATATTTGATATCTAATTAATCATTAAAATCGGTATAAATATCGAAAGTTTAAATGGTAATTTTGAATAAAAATATTAAAAAATTATATAATTCTATTAAAAATGGAAAAAAATAATATAGAGTAGTTTGGGATCTACTGTTAAGACGACCAGCATTTTCATAAAGGACAGAAAATAAAGTACCTGATGGTTAAAGAAGAAAAGGGTTCAATTACTAAGAGGTTATTTTGCGATGAATGCTTCTTAGGAAAATACAGTGGCCAGCAATAATATTGTTGCGATTTGACAGAAGTAAATAATCTTCTTAATAAACCTAGTTGATCAATGGTAATATATATGAAGCCTTCAAATACACACTCTTTGATAGTGATTATAAAAAAGAGTATTTTAATTATATTAGAAATCATCAACCCTATCTGGATGAGGAATTCATAAAAAATGTAAAATATTTCTAAATATAAATGTAGATGATTGGTTCACTTAAAGAGGAATTTTTATCAATTCTTGATGATCTTGAAATAAAACTTTTAGATAATTGCGCTATATATAAGGAAGAAATAAGAAGGTGGGCTTAAAATGATAGAATTACTGATTACTTTGATTGTCAAGATTTGAGGGAGAAGATACTAGATAAAGATTTTGAAAGAAGTCCAAAAAAATTTGATGAATTAAATAAATTAGCTGAATAGTATGTAAAGAAAATTAATACTAATGAAGAGAAGTTAAAAATTGAGATAGATAAAATTATTGGCAATTAGAAAAAATTGTAAGTATTCATTCTATTTTTTAGTTTTAACTTGGATAGATTCAATCTTTGTTTTAAAGAAACAATACAACAATTAATAAATATGCAATAAAGTACTTTTTCAGATTATAAATTTTCTTAATCTATTTTAGCCACACCATATATCGAAAAGGTCATAGAAAAAATATATTAAGGAACTGCAGAAGATTTTATTAAAAATTTAAACTTAATTTATAGGAAGAGTTAGTAGGGATCAAATTTTCAGAATTTATAAAAAATTCCTCAGTTATCAAACACAGATACTATTACTATAATTTAAACAAAAAACAAATGCATTTTTGGTGTCTATAATTGTAATTCTTAGCCTTAAAAGTCAATTCTATTTTAAATGAACAAAGAGAAATTTTTTTTATATAAAGGCAGTAACAAAGCTCTAACATTAAACGAAAGGGCAGATAAATCAAATTGGATTTTAAAGTTTGGAGATGATGATGTTGTTATTTAATCTACATTTTCTAGCTGTACATCAAATTTAGGGAAAGGCTTTGATATAGATGGAAACCAAACAATTGATAAGGAAGAATATTTATCAGATAGTAAATTATTTGATATTTATGATATGGAAATTTTTGAAGTAGGAAAAGTATAAAAGAATGAAAAATCTATTTCTTAAATACCCCCAAATCCAAACCAAAATATAATTCCTAACAATATAAGTTTAAGCATTCAAAGTCATAACATTAATAGTTCAATCAATAAAAATCCTCAGTTTCCACCTCCTAACCAAATCCCTCCTTAAGCTAATGACAACATACGAAATACTATTCAACATAATAACCAAAGCTTTTATCAAAATACAAATCCTGTTCGTTAAACTGATACAAATCCAAATAGTAACAGTTTTAATCCAATAATTAAAAAATGAGATGAAAAATTATTAAATAAACAATAAAATATAATTAGTAGATTTAAATTTTTATAATTTCATAATTATTATACAATTTTTTAAACTTCTGATTTTTCAATCGGATTAAATGGGATTTCAACAAATTTAATAAGTTAGATTTATTAATTTTTTAGATTATTTTGTATTAATATTTTATTTTTTATTTGATTGATAAAAAAGTTTGTATTAAATTCTGCTTTGAATTCTTAAAAATCATAAGGTTCTATGCATATATTTACTTCGTTTTCTGATTCAATCAAATCAAAATATTAGATTTAAAATTATTTTTTTTGGTTCTAAAATAATAAAAATAATTGAATTAAGAAGATATTAATTTAGCAATAATAAGAGTAGATATACACCTAACAATTTGATTTTAACTTAAATTTCCATCCATATAGTTTGAATAATTTAATGCATTACTAAAATCGTTTTGTAAGATTAATCTTTTTTATTTATTTACTATTAAGTGAAATCATTGAATAGACACCAAGTCTAAACGAGTGTTAAAATTCTGAATCATTCTTCTAAAATATCTTAACTGTTTTGTACATTTCTTCCTTTGCCTGTTTAAGATATTTTTTGAACTTATGATCGTTCTTCTCTTAGTTGAGATTTACTAAAATGATAAGGTGTTTTTAGGTTTCAACCCCCAAGTTAATAAATTTCAGTTTTTATTGATAATTTTTAAATAAATTTATCTCAAAAGTATTTTCAAAATTTCTCATATCACACTTGAATAAGTAAGATTCTAAATTTTAATTTTCATAAACTTAAGTCAATCTCAAGTATTAACGGAAATTACATCCTTCACAAAAGTTGGAATTATAATTAGGAAAAACATTCAACTGATTTGATTAAATTAAATCAAATTTAAGTTCTTCATTAATAAATTTGAATTAACAAAATGGAGAATTAATTAAATTTATTAATTGATTATCCCATTAATTCTCTTTAACTCTGAGTAAAAAATGTTTTCTTGAATTATAGTCACATTTATACAATACTACAAATTAAAAGGTCATTGCAAATATCGTTAATAGGTAATCTTAAAAATCAACATAATTTGTTGTAACCGATGTAATTGACAATCTAATGGAACAGTGAGATATCACTTATATACAAGCGTCAGGAAAGTCACTTAAAAAGTAGAGTACTGATTGCAATGAGGTAACAACACAACCAAAATTATAATAATCTTATTTTTGAGCATCATTTGGATCTAAATTCAGCTGAAGCAAAGCAGTCATAACACTACATAAAGTAATAAAAAATCTGAGATATTTTTCATTAATCTTAACGAGAAGAACTCCAATAATAATGACTGCAATGTTTGCGCAGTTCACATACAATTAGTCGTATTTGCTTTTTGAGAGGTCTACAGCTACTTTTATGACATTTAAAATCAAACTACTTGGAGTCATTGTGTAGAAGACTTTTCTAAGTATTTCTTTTCTCCGAAATTCTTAATATTAAGTCTCTATTTTTTTATCTTTAAATTTCAATGTGTATTTGTTCATGTATTTTGCAATTAAAAATAATTACTCAATAATATATTGAATCAAATTAATTAAGAATCTAAGATATGAATGAAGACTTAATAATAACATATTTTAATTAAGTAAAGATTCTTATGTGTTGATCTCCTAAATTTAATAAATAATATTATTTTAAGTAAATTCTGCTTAAAGAGAGAAATTAAAATTAAAATTTATTATAATTGGAGAAGGTGAGAATTTAGATTATACTAAAATATTAGAAAATGTTAATAAATATATAGGTAAGGTGTCAAAACAGGCAATTATCACGAGGAAACTTTTGGCATGGATATGAAACAAGTAGAAATAGAAAATTTATTATTGAAATAGAATACTCATAAAATTCCTAAAAGTACCATGAAGGATACTTTTTGTTTGTCAAACACTCTTCTTAACATTCTTTAATAAAAATTAAATTGAGGCTGAAAAAGAATATTAAGTGTAAACCACTTTAATCATATTGGCTTACAAAAAAATTTATTGTTAGGCCATGGATAATAGTCAAATGTATTGATAAAATGATATGAGATTGCTTGAAACTAGATAACTAGCATCCATTTATGATTTATCATAGTCAGATTATAAGTATAAATCTATTCCAAATATGAACCAAATAAACATAGGTTCAAAATAAGGCAAAATCAGAAGAAGTAGTTGATAAAGTACACCATTTTGTGCTTGATATTAAAGAGGCTACGTAGTAAAGATTAGTTAAAAAGAAAGAATCCATTAATACTTTTAATGATAATTATAAAAAAATATCTTTAAGAAAATGATAATTATATTAGTATTAATAATAGCGAAAATGATGTATTAAAAATAAATATATAAGTGTAAAATAAATAATTAAAGAATTAATAAAAAAATATTTCATTTTATGGATTGTGTAAACACTTTCTGTGAAATCTGCTGCAATGATGAAAATCAAACAGTTGATTTGAATTGCAAACATAAACTTTGTTTAGAGTGCTTCAAAATTGCAGTTGTGCCAAAGGAATTATGTCCTTTTTGTAAATAACAAGTGAATCAGGTTTTGATAGAGAATAAGATCTTAAATATTTCAGAGTTTGAAAAACCTTAAGAGAAAGAATAAGATTTCGTATAAAATTTAATTAATCTTTCAACTAGTTTGAAGAATCTCATTTTGAATTGGTGAATGAATAATTTTTTGATGAAGACTTAAGAATCTTAATCATGAATCTAAATCGGGCTAACCAATTTATGATGCGTACGATTCGGTAGACTGACTCTTAGTTCAATCTAAAATGGTTCATTTACGATTAAATATCTGAGTAGATCAATAATTTGAAATTCACAAATAGTTTAGAAATGTTTTAATAAGTATTTTGATAAATGATGTTTAGATTAATAATCTGAACATTTGTTTGAATTTGATTTAATCAAATAATTGGGATCAAGCATAGTTTCAAAATTACAAAGATGTTTACAATATTTAAAATATGGAGGATAATTATTAATTTATAATCTAAAATAAAGCTAAGAAGAATAAGAAAAGAAAATAAAAACAATGATAAGTTGATTATAAATAATTTACTTTGAATAAATTATAATAATAAACACACCAAATATGTAGTCTGAATCAGATATGTCAGAACAGGATGATAAGAAGTTTATATTGCCAAAATCAACCAAAGATCTAAAGGCTTGCTAGTAATGTGGGGTAATACTGACAGTTGAGTAATGGAATAGGGCAGTGGAGTGTCCGAATTCTTGCAATGCTTCTTAGACCAAGTTATTTTCAGGGTAAAAATTAGTTATCTAAAAATTTAGTATGATTTGTGTTCTGAAACCATCATAAAGTTGGGTAATGAGAAAATTGGGAAATCCAAGGAGTATTCATCCAGGATTATATGCAATAGATGTTTAGGCAGATTGAAAATAAATATATTAAATAGATAATATTGTACTTATGCTTAAAATAAATTGTTTTCATTCCTCTTTGTTTGGTTTTACTCTCTTGGCATTCTTTCTCTTTCTTCTGCCTTCTCTGCCTTATCCAAATGGTGAAGTGACAGCAAAATCAACCAACTTTTCAGATTCGACTCTGACTAAGAATGATGGAGAGTTGACTAATCTCTTTCCAACTCTAAGATAATAAATGATTAATTTTACCTGAAATGTCGCTATCTGATCAAAGTTCTGGCATGATGAATTGAGGATGCTTAATTGCTTTTAAATACGAAAGTTTGGAGTCTTCTTTCCATCATTTTTTATGTTGTGAGACCCAAGACATAATCCAACTTTCTCTCTTGTTCTGATAACAAACCAAAACGAACCATTCTTCTAATCAAAGCTTCTCCCTCAAATAATCTTCTTGGGTCCTTTGGATCAAGAGTTAATAATTCTCTTGCTGCCTTTCTGATTCTTGCTAAAGTGAGTTGAACTCTCCAGACTTCTCTCTTGTTCTTGAGTCCATACTTACCAATAATTTGTAATCTAAAAATAAATATTATAATTACTCGTTGTCAAGACGTTCCTTTTCAAAGGGTTTTCTTGGGGTGGCTGATGTCTTTGATCTATTTCTATAATTCTTTCCCATAATAAAAAAGATTTAAATATATTTTAAATTTATTCACAATTAAATAAATCCCTCTGCTCTTATTCACTAATAACTAGAATTCATTTCATATTTTATTTTTATAAGACATCCAAATAAATTATTTTAATGTATATAATAATTGCATCTGCCATCATCCTTGCTATCAGTTTTACTCTCCAACTAACAAAAGTCAATCCCAAAAAAAAGTTATATATTCTGGATATATTTCTCATCCTCCTAGGTGCAATGGCAATATATAGTGAAACCACACATAAGTTGGGTGATTTTACAGAGTAGTTGTAGGCTGCATTTTCAAAATAATATCCAATTGAATATTAATTAGACGAACTCATTCTCAAAAATCAAATCCAACTTCATTCATATTAGTTATTTTATGGTATGAAATAGGATGGAATTTCCACTCTCTTCAAATTCATAGTCAACTAGTAAATTAAGGATAGCAAACAAGCCATATACATTAATATCCAATCTGAAATACAAACTTAAGAACAAGCCTTGTAACTATTTGGCACTAACAATTTACATGAACTAATCCATTTTACGTAGCAAAGACCAACCACAATTGTCATTGACAATTTGCATTTATCACTCAGCAAAAAACAATGCTATATCTGCCCAATATTAAGTAATCTTCATAAATTCAACACTACTACAATTCTCATAAGTGCCAAAGAATTACATAATCTAAATTATTTGTTGGATGATTATAGTGTCAATGTTATGGAAATCAGAGAATTCGATAATGGAAAATAATTGCATTTCAGATATGACTGGAGTTAACAATCTATTTAATATGGAAAGAAATATGAAGGTATGTGTATCCTCTAATTAAAGATATGGTTTTGTAGAAGCAAAAGGAATTTGTGATAGGCTTGACTGAAACAGAAAAATAAATTATGGGAGATATAAGAAAGTTAATTTGCAAAATCAAATGCGAAAATCAAAAAGTGAAAATAGATGACTTGTAATATTATTCGTTTTATAATAGAATCTATTAACATTCAGATTTGAAGTAGATTGTTGAAAAAAATTATGTAATTGCTTAATTTGGATATGTTAAATTTTATAATAGTTTTATCTTTGAGTCATTGCAATATTTATGATATTATATTCAATTTATGACAAGAAAAATAAATACTACAACTTCTACCAATATTATAATCCAAAGACACCAATCATTCGTATATGAAAGCAGAGTTTTCATTTTAGAAGTAGTATCCTTTATTTCATCAGTTGCTTATTCAACCTATATTATTCTTGTGAAATTGCATACCTTTTTGTTTAATTCGTTTATAATCTTTTTGTCCTCCTTTAAGGCTAAATCGAGAGTTTTCATATTGACTGCTATTACTCCCGTTGTCTGTAACATATTATCTAATATTTCATCTTGTTGTTTAATCTGATTGTTTTGAATTTGAACCAACTCGGTATGGGATTTTTCACTATAATCCATATTGGACTGCTTTGTAACCTATCAAATGATCATCAATTGTACTGTATTAAATATTTGTTTAACTTTCAATGCATTGCTAAATTGCTCAGATCTATTTTAAAATTCATCCAATTTGTTTTTTTATCTTTGTTATTCATTTTAAGAACTCTATCAACATTAATAACACTTACAGATTTTTCTTTTTATTTAATTACGTTCTCCCTTCATTTATCAATCCATTTATCTTTTTTATTTATTCTCCCAATTGTTTGTCAATCTATAATTATTTTGTAAATTACTAGATGAACCGATTCCTTTTAATTAAATTTTTAACTTCTCTGGTTCATTTATTAGGCTATTTTTGCATCCATCTTCCTTATTTCTTCAATGATATCTTCAAATGTAGATCCACCACTCAATGCTGTGTAGTTGCTCATGTATTAATTAAAAATAATAATGTTTAGAATATAGTTTTATATTTAATAGGCATAACACAATGCAGATATAATATATTTTATAATAATTCTTGAATTATTAGTAATATTCTTAATATAATAATAAAGAACATTGATTAAAGCAATGAGCAAACCCCCCTAAGCCTAAAATGACAGTCAATCAGATAATGGTAGTGTGAATAAAATAAGCGATAAATAGAAGATAAATACCTTGAAAAAAGCTGTTATTGAACTAAGAGAAGAAAAAGCTTAATTATTGAAGACCATTTCAGAATTAACCTAAAAGAATACTAATTTAACTTAGGAAAAGGCAGATTTGGTAAGAATGTCAAATTCATATTAACTTAGGATGAAAAGTACAATTCTGTGATTAGAGATTTGCAATAGTAGATTTAAACTCTCAGCAATGGCTAGGAAAAATAGAGAAATACAATTACAAGCTCCTTAGGATCACCAAGGTCTCTTATTTAAAATGATCCATTAAATAATAATAGCAACTTAACCAAATAAATAAAGCAACTTTAACAGTATAGATAATAAATATAATAAGAGAATTGAAATAGAAGACAGATGATCATGAAGCCCAGCTCTCTATTCTATAGACCGGTTATAAAGAATTAGAGAGAGATTAGAAATACAAGGATCATTAGATTGATAAACTTACTAAAGAAATTGAAGATAAAAATACTACAATTTAGCAATTAAGAAAGAATATCGAAGATATCGAAAAGGATTTATATAATAGGATTAAAGATTTATCTGGAGAAAAATTGCAATTGTAATTAAAATTAAAAACAATTGAAAAGGAAATCCAATAAAAAGATGAAGAAACAAAAGTAATCCAAAAAGCATTGGATGATTCTAGATTTAAAATAGCCCAATTATTAAGTGAATTAGAAGAAACAAGAGGAAAATACTTGCAACATAAACTCACACTTAACAATTAATTCTTAGATATTGAATGTCTATTAATTTTGAGACAGAATTTGTTCTAAGAATACATTTTTGAACTTGAAACTTCTGCATAGAGATTTGTTTATAAAGCTAGTGATATTACAGACCTGAAAATTAAGGATGAATAATCGTTTTATTTAACTATTAAATCAAGAAATAGAGACGAAGTGTTTAAGTTGTCACCTGGATAAGATATCAAGAAGATTTGTAAATAAATAAAGTAATCAGCATTCTAATTTTAGGACATTTTTGTAAAGAGCATAATAGAGCCATGCACTTCAGTAATCAAGCTAAATATAGAGTCCTAAGAATAATGGTCTACTTGGAGGACTTATATCGATATTTGGAAGCAATTCTTCAAAGAATGGAAGCAATACCAATAGTGAATCCAAATAGAAATGAGTTCAATGACATATTTATTGCATTTTATGTAATTATTTCAGTTAATTCACAAAAGTATAAATATTGTATTGGACTTCGATATTTAGGCTAATTAAAATAAGTTAAATTTTAATAATAATTTAATTATATTATAATAAATGATGATAAAAATGGGAATCTCTCTGATTTTCATTGATGCACAATTTTTAATATTATCTGATATTTTATTTGATATTTCTCCTATAATATATTATTAAAAATGAATATAATTTCACATAAAACATATAATGATGTAAATATTGACGAATATGAACAAAATGGATGGAAATTCATCTTTACTAAATCTGGAATGTACAACACAACCGATTTGGCTATGTTATAGGATGCATTGACTTTGCAAGCGATCCCAGATATCACAAATGGTAATAATTGTGGATTGATCTACAATAAGCAATTTAACTTCGGCATTTTAGTGGATCCTAAAGACGCCTTATATTTATGTAATTATTAGGCAAGAGCATCAAATTACATTGATATTAAGAAGGAGTTAAAAACAAATAAACTAAATTACATCTCAGTGATTCCAGAA